>NW_019174389.1:319841-919841 GCF_002260705.1 Seriola dumerili | reverse complement strand
CCTTGCTTGGGTGAGCACCAAACATCCATCATAACACATTGTCGGCTTGTCTGTCTGTCTGACTTTGTTCGCATCCGATTTTGGCAAAAGGCTTCAGAGGTGAGTGGCTGCAGTTCTCTCTCTATCTGTTGCCTGGTTCCAAAACTGGTGACAGAGACTCCGTGGAGGATGGTCCCCCCAGAAGAATTCTCCAGTGCACTCATGCAATGCGGCAACAAAACAGCTCTGTCAGACAAAATGCAGACACGGCCTTGCGTTGACCCGCTAAGCAGCGTGGGATCACGCTGAGTCACGACACCTGAGATCAGTGGTGGCAACTACAAATATGAAGCTGTTCCACCTTTCACCTTCTGACAGATGCCGTGCATAACAGACAGCAAATTGCTTTCATTAAGCGCCTCTGCCTTTTAAGTCGTGTAAACAGATTCTAGAAAAAGATCAAAACAGCACAGAAACCATATAGGCACATTTATCATATATGCATATATTATGTAATTGTGTGATTGCAATTATTTGACATTGTTCATTCTTTACATGCTGATGGAAATTTGTTTGAGATAAGCTTAACAAACAAAGAATTGCCCTGAGGGTGTTTCTTGACTGACAGCTCAGGGGTTGTCATATGCACTACTGTATGTAGGTGCAAAAATTACTCAAACAATGTGTCCACCAGTAAGTGATTGTCTCTAAAGCAGTTATCATGACAGACAACGCACATTGAATCCTATACTCTATGTGATACATGTGAAGGGAGTTAGTTATCATTAAGGTCAAGCATTTAAACACTTGTGTCCCATCACCATGAGAATATCAAGGTGAAATCAATTTAAAGTGCGTCAGCTGCTTCAAAGCGCTTCATTGGCTAGCCACAGCACACTTTGTTGTCTTTGTTCATTCAGAGGGGGCGGGAGGGGCAGTGGCAGCTGAGGAGGAATAGAGTCCCACTGATGAATAATTTGTCTGTTTACTTCTGAGTGACACAGCAGGGTCTGAATCAAGGGGTTGCTGTCATGTTTTTCCATAAGAGAAGGCTGTCAGGAGAAGCATCACGGCGAAGGACTGCTGTTCCGGCAGTGTGCCCAGTAGAGCTGTCACCGTGCCCTCAACCAGAGGCCCGGCAGCATGTCAGAGGGTGTCATCATTTCCATCTGACACATGGAAGGAAATTATCTCTCATGACCTCTAATTTCTTGACATTTCAAATGCCTTAATTGTTGTGACTAATGCCAGATCTGCAGTTTCACCTGTCAGGTCTAGAATGAATCAATACCCTGGAGTCAATTGTCCCATTTCAGCAGGCCTTAGCAGACATTCATTGGGCACTTTTCCATGCTCCACCTCGCTGACTCAGAAAAGGCAGCTCACAGGTGGGCGTGTGTGGGCTCGGGGCAGAGGTAAACAGTAATGACACAATAATGTAGTAATGTTACAAAAAGTCCTGCAGGAAATCGCCCACCAAATTATCATTATGTTTCCATAGAATGTCCAGGAAATTGTTCAACTTCAAATCATTTCACAGCAGTAAGTACAGTAGAGCTGTTTTAATGAGATCAACCTTGAGAAACACTGGACTTGGGAAATTATAGTACTGGACATTAAATATTTTTTTTCTACACTCTATATGTGTTTGAGGTTTGCAGGGCAATGCTGGAAAATTACAATTATCTATTTTGGAATTGCTATTAAATCTCCTTTGCAGTGTGTATATGCAAGGAAATAAAAAGATTACATTTTAATGCAGGATACTGCTATGTTTTTGTATATGGGTTTAAATATACATGGTTATACTTTATATTGGAGGGAGAAAAAGAACCCATTTAGGATGAGAGACCTGACTGAGGGTATGAAAGCTTGTCTTAATTAGCACTCATCACATCAACATTACATCAGTTGTAATTAGCTGAGCCAATTTCTTTCTCCTGCAAAAATACATTCACGTGTCACAACAGTGAGTGCATCAACTGGGCACAATTAGGGAGTCTGAGTAGCAGGCTTCCTAATGTGCAACTAACTAACAGTACTGTCATCTCTCAGGGTAACAGTAGGCAGGGTGGAAGACAGCTAAAAACCCCTCAACCTGATGCAAAATAAAAAGGCATCATCTGAAATTGTTCTGAAAGTGATGAAAACCAAACCTTTCACAATATGGTTTGGCAATTAGACCAGCCGAATCTTCTGCAGGTGATTTGCATAGTGGTCACTTGATAAATAAAGGCGCCCCTGGAAGTGACAGTATATAAATGACTTGTTTTGCAGACAGCAGATGGTGGATATCACAGGGAGAGACGAGCTCACACTGGAAAGTACCACAATGCATGCCAGCTGCTGCAGTCTCTGGTCCCCTTTCCCCCCTACGCAATTAAGCTATTCACGACTAGTACGGTCGAGCTAATAGATATTCAATTAATTAGTTAAGAACAAGAGGATTCACTCCCTCATCTATTGACTGACTGACCTCTGGTGATTGATCCAAGAACTCATTCAGATTCATTGATCTGATTAAGCTACGGCACATACAGTATATTCAACACCAATAACAGAAGAGCACGGAATCCTGATGTTAGGAAGATCTATGAATAATGTGGACAGATATTAAAAGATTACTGTTTATCTGAGAGAAAGGAAATTAATATCTCAGGTCATCACAAAATGACGCTAATCTAAAAGGCAAACTTGATGAGTCAGCAGGTCTGCGCAATTCTCTCACGGGTTACATTTGCATGACACAATAATTGATTGACAGATGCGTGATATGAATGCTCCCGGAGCTCCAGCACATGCCAGGACAAACAGAGAAAGGAAGTTGTGCCTATGGTGAATAAGAGAGGGGGGAGGGGCTCAATCACCATGGTGATGTGTACATGTGTGCGTGTCTGTGTGTGCCTTACCTCTCTGAGCAAAGGGTCAGTGATACTGTCCAGGTTGATGGAGCCCTCGTAAGTCAGGTAGTGAAAGACGTTGAGGGCACGCACCGCCTCTGGGCCTCGCTGCTTGTAGCCGAAAATAAGGTCAATCCACTGATGCAGCTGACATGACACAAACTCGCTTTCCAGGGCCTGTCAGAGGAGTACAGGGCAATTAGAGGTGAGAGGCATACCAGCAGCGCACAGTACATGGGCCAAAAGACACAACACAAATTGTACCTCCACACAACAGTGAGCACAACTAAACAAGGCCTACTTTACTGTACACAGATGATCTACCAGGACATTACCTCACCATCAAAGATCACAAAGCTAATTACAAAGAGTGATATAAGGGAAAAGGTAAGTTGTACTCAGTCAAATAAAGATAAGTATTTAATCTGTTTTATTGCTCGTAAAGATTACAGAGGAAAAAACATAAACAGAAGCTGCAGTCTCCCATATCACAATTCTTTGTCCACTTAAAAAAACAACCAACTATCTTTGCATGGAGACAAAGAAATCAGTTCAATACTGACAGGGATCCAATTTACTGTAAAACCATCTGCAGGAGCAACATTGATAAATTACTTTTGAGGGTGAAAAGGGGACTTGATTTCTTGTGGGAGTGTTAGTGAGAGATTTGGGGTAAGATTTAAGGCTGATAATCATTATAAATATACCTATGGAAGCCATGCAGTGCATGTTTGATGTATTGTTCCACAATAAGGTACCATATAATTCCCATGCATGCTGGTGGAAGGCTTTGCTGGAGGAATTTACACTCCTCCCCTTGCGTCAGGAATAACAGCCATTACCAACAAAGCCTGCTCGAGCACACAGAGGCAGAGTTTGCCACAGGGCATATCACTACAATTGAAAGTGGCACATGCAAAGATGGGAAGTGGGAGGAAGCGAGAGGGAGGGAAGGAGGGAGTAAGAGAAGGAGGGAAGGAAAAAAAGTGAGAGTGAGAGAGAGGGGGAGGCGGGCAGAGAGATTCAGTGACAGAAATGAAATAATAGAGGAAGCAAGAGTGTGGCCTAGCTAGGGAACAGAACAAAAGAAAGACAAAAAAAGAAAGGGGACAGAAGACTATGATTTTTCTGGGCATGTGAACATACTGGTCTGCGAATGTTACAATGCAAGGCAACATCACACATGTATCCTTCAACAGTGAGAAAATATCCACTGTAATCCTTTTTTTTCACAGTCATCCTCTTTCCTTGTTTTAGAGATGCAGACATGCCTGTAACAACTCCCTGCCTCTCCTTTCTTTCTCCCCTCCTGACTCACCCCTTCCACCCCCCCCCCCCCCCCCCCCCCCCCCTCCCTCTGCCAGTATACAAGCCTGATAGAGCTCGACCAGGCAGCGTGGGTAGAGCATGGGGAAAGGTCACCTCCATAAGACCAGCCCAGCTCTGTCACTCTAACTGAAAAGGTCAAGTGTGTTCCCACAGTCTCCTTTATACCTGCCCAAAAACACTGTGGTCCCTTACCTTAGGATACATAACATACATTAAACTTTATGTTTTCCTAGCAGTCTCACTGAAGATGCTCTGGTTTTAGGGAGGAACCCACTCATTAAACTAAAATTAACGTGGTGGCATATCGAGTAGGACTTTCACTCTAAAATGAAACTGTAAATTTATCCACTTCCACATTTAACTTCTGTATTAACTTGTATAGGCCTGCATGAATGCAATCAAAATACAAACTGTGTTAAATTCTCTACCTATATGTGCATATGTGTTCAAAATACATCTGCATTTATTATGTATCTTTTGTATGAATTTTTATTTGTTCTCTTTCATTAGGTTTAAAGGGAGGGTAGCTATTTAGTCTCTACAGAAACTAATTCCAGATTAAAGGAAGAATGTCTCTGTCCCTGTGCTACTGTTGGAAGTTGTAGGCTACATGTTAATAGGCAGTCAGTAATAAACATGACCACACAGACATGGAGGGTCCTGCACACTGCTAAAGTGATGAGGCCTGGCATTACAGAAGGTAAGATTATAGAGCAAACTTGCCCACAGTCTTGTCCTTTAGTGACATCACTGGGGTCAGGGGTACAGAGTTAGTATTGAGCGGTGTACTTTATTAAATGATTCATGAATCAGACAAGGATACACAGATGCATGGGAAGGTTAAAGGAAAAACTGGGGATAGATTTATTCACTACTGTGAGAAGGAAGCAGAAAAGCTAAAGAATTCATTAAAAAGGTATGTCTGTATATATCATCCCCCCTTTAGTGCATATTCAAGTTAGTTATACAGTCCAGAATAGCTACCATGATAGTGTGTCATACAGTGTGACACCGATCTCTACTGAATAATATAAGATGAATATCTTAATATTCTTAATGAAATGAATCTTTACAAGGAATGGGACAATAACTGTTGTGACTATTTATCCTGATGAAAACGATAATTGGTTAGTACAGTTTTAGTATGGGATCACAATAGATACTTAGTCTTTAGGTCTTTTTGGAAGAGACAGAAGAGCAGACAAGGTCAAAGATTAGGTTTAATTTATAATAAGATAAAATTTTCTTATAAGATGTTATTTTCTGTTTTGGTAATAATCATATATATGGACTTTTTGATAAAATAATCATACTTTGAGATTTGGAATTTTACAAATATGCCTAGACCTTACCATCCTGTTTATCCTAACAAGGTCCTCAGGCTTCTTGGCCCAGGCTGGCAAGTCCACATCACAAACCATGGTCCTGTCCTCCCTCATTCCCAAATGGTAGCCGTTGCTGTTGACAAACATCTCCGGGAGGTAGTAGAACTCAGGAATCAGTTCCTGCGTGTTAAAGGAAGAGAGATGTTCGTGTTTTACAGTTAACTGACGAGACCACAGTGCTTAATACCATAGTTTTCACCATATAATCGCCTAACAATTCAGCCAAGTGCAAGAAACAACATATGTGAGGACAGAGCCACGAAAAACAGAGAAAAAAGGTTCTGTGTCCCACGGAGATGAAGTGAGAATTCAAGGGGGAAGGTAACACAAACAAACTAAACAGCAGGCCATGAGAAGGCGGTGAGAGGTGCTAGTCCAGTTATTCCAGGCAGAGGTGTTAGGTGTGTTAAATGAATCTGGGAATGAGTAAGGTTTTTCTCCCTGGTCTCTGGGCTCTTGTGATGGGGTCAGGACCTCACAGTGGAGGGGAAGTCAGCATGGTAAAGGAGCCCCCTACATAAAGTCTGGTGTGATTCCATACACTGAAGAAGAGAGCAAATATTTACCTGAGTTTATGAGTTACCAGACCATACTGGTGTTTTTACATTTTTAAGCCATTAATAACACAGCGTGTATACTTTACATTAATGTTGACCATTTTACAAAGCATATTCTATGTTTTTAGAAGGACTTCCCACCTTCCAGGCAGTCATTTATACATTATCAACATCATCTTGCAGAAACTTGCTTTAGTGAGTATTTTGATAGCTGAAGTTACATTTAAAGACTGTTTTTAAAACACTCACAACATTCATGTTTACTTATTTTTTTTGTGTTTTGTATTTGTTTTCCGAGAAATACTGTTTAAAATTTAGATGTCATACTCTCCCTGAAAGCAAGAACATTTGGACAGACTTCACTTGCTTTAAACTGCAAACTTTGACAAAAATAATAACAAAGGAGATCATATTTAATGAGGACCTATCTTAAAAAAGTTTTAAATTCAAGTTCAACTTTCATAGTGCTCTGAAATTAAATGGTGAATTCCTGGATGTCAAGCAATAAATCCAAAAACTATGGCATGCTATGGATAGATAATGGGCTCAAAATGCAAAACTACTGGTATGGTACTTTCTTTAAGAAAAGGTAAAACATGATGTATCTGTGATTTTGCAGTCTCCACTATCCATGATCCATTATCCTCCTGATCATACAGCTAAAGACGGATGAGTGAGTGAAGCCCCTGCACAATGCGGCATATGCACATGAGGAATGTAGGTCCTCCGCTCATTAGAAAACATACACACAAGACAAGTTAAATGTTATAGTCTGTCTCTTAGCCTAAGATTACAGAGGAAGGTGCAAGACAGTATTTTAACTCCTTGTATCAGGCTTGTTTTATGAATGCTTTGTTGTCAGATTCAGTGGTAGTATGGAGTTTTATATTGCCTATGGGATACATAACATGCTGAGCTTCTAGGCCCCCATAAATCATGGGGTTTTGAGAGAGCGAGTTAGCATGACATGGTACAGGCCAATAACACTGCTGCTCTGCTGTTGGTCACATTTCACCCTTCGCACGCGACAGTGAAGGGAGTGCAGCAGCCATTCCTCTCCCTTTCCCTCTGTCTCTCACATACACACACATACACATAACCACACTTTCCCTCCTCTTTTCGTTTGTAAACTTCCTGCCGTAACTCACCGCCAAGCCGTTAAAACTGCCAGCTCCGTTTTCAAGCCACCCTCCCATGGCAGCCATTAATTCTGCAACAGCATCGTAATGGGCTAACAAGTCAATCACACAAGCTTCCATTGCTTTACACTGTGTCACCTTAATGACATGTTCGTCAAAATCTGTCACCAGTGGAGTGCTGCTGGATTCCTTCAGACAGCATGGTGGCAGTTTGTGTGTGTATGAGAAAGTATGTGTGTATGTGTGCCCACTACTTCTAAAAAAAAAAAAAAAAAAAAAAAGTCTGCTTCTCATTGCCTATGGGTGGCTGTGCCAGCTTAACATAACTGTGTGTGCACCACAGAATAAATGAGAGGTATGGATGCACATTAATAATGGGGTGGTCAAGGAGGTGAGGCTTGGTCAGCGCAGGGTTGTTTCCATTTGACTTGCTCTTTTGGGAGGTCATCCCCATCAGGGGTTAAGCCTCCCTCGATCTTGTCGTCATTACTGCTGGAGAAGTCCAGGGTTAATGAAGGAGAGACCCTGGTAAAAACAAGCTGCCTTTTAATCAGAGCCCTGATGGCCCGCTTAGTGTACTGGGCCGAAGCTGACCTTAACCCCTGACTCTCCGCTGAGTCTAAATTGCTACATGGTGGCTGTTCATGCAATTTGTGTGTCTGTCTATAAATTTAGCTGCCTTATTTTATTCTATTTAAGACAGGATTAAATTGAGCAATGTCTTTTTTTAAGTTTTTCTAAGATAGCAAATACAAGAATAATTTAAAAACTAAGTTGGAGGGCGTGCAAAGGAAAAATGGGAGAAATAACAGAGATGGAGATTATAATAAAAAAAAGAATCCCATCAATTGTTAATAATCTAATCAGGTATTATAATGGTATTGCCACATAATTTATCCCTATTGCACCTTGAGCAAACCAAACAAGCTCTTGCATAATATTTCCCTGTTTCTAATACATTATGAAATAATGTTAGTAATCCACCATTGTCCTCCACAGTGCAGTGACTCTCCTAATAGATCAGTAGCCATTCTATGTGTGTAAACACAAATGCGTGCAGACATACAAGTAGTTGAAAGTAGGCTGTATTTGTTAACAGGGTGGTGTTTGACTATTCAGCTCTTTGCTGGCTTGCAGCTTTCTGTCTCAGCCTCACATAGATTGTTGGCTGCTCTCCCCCAGATCCTGGCAAGTAAAAGCTCTGTCCGTACATAAAAGACTACATTTTAAATAGCTTTTGTCATTAATGCTTTATTAATTGCCTGGGGCAACACTACCCAGTGCAGGGTGTGTTAGAAATATATGACACTTTGAGGTCAGTGCGTATTCCTGCTGCGTGTTATGCAGTGGGCAAAATGGAGGCGAATCAGCAGGGTTCAGCGTTTTCGGTGACTGCTCTGTGGATTTGCAGAGGGAGGGCTTTGTCTTTCTCTCAGACGCAGCCTTTGTTCAAACTCATGAGTGCTTGCATGCACAGATACAAAATCAGTCTACCTCTGAGATAGTTTGTTTTTTGCATGAGATAAATCAAATATGCATTTCTAAGTGCTTAGGGTATTCCTGTGCACCGTGGGTCTTTGTGATTCGCTGTTTGGATGAGGCATTTATAATTAATGGTATATATTTTTGCAGTGGTGTTGAGGCTCATTGGATGAGGAGGGGAGCATAGCGAGTGAGAGGCTTGGTATGGTTATACTGCCAATTATACATGGTGCAATTTTTCTATATTAGAAAATTATATATTTATATAACTATATTTTCTATATTCTAATATTAGAATTGCAGAAATCATCAGAATTGGACATCTGGACCCACAAGTTCATAAAACCAGCCTGAAAGAGGAAACAAACATAATAGATAATGATCTTAGAATTAAGGGCAGAATTTTTCAGGTCTTCAGATCTAGACTTGTGTATCCATATAAACGTACTTCTTTGCTTTTGTTGTGATTCTCACCTTTACATCAGAGGTGTCCCTCTGACAATTTCTCCAGGAGCGGTCAATGGCTGAGAAGGTGCGATCAGGGTGGTCAAATTTGTTGTTATTGGCACTGAGGAAAAACGTGGTGAAGGGCTCCTAGAGAGAAAGAAAATTAAAAATCACAAAGACCAATGATCTCCACCCAAATTTAAAGTCATGATTATCTTCTCCATGCTCTTAACATCTATTTTGATCATCATATGCACAAATCTTAGTATTGTTTGGAACCTACAGGATTACATTTTCAAAATACATGTGAATAGTGTGAATTATCTGCATTATTCCTTTGTGCAGTGGACTAAGGGATCTCTGTAGAGATCAGTCTTTCACTGTATTCAAGCCTGAGGGAGAATTAATTAGTGTTCTTCCTGAGTACAGCAAACCATAATGATAATTGGCTCAAATTTGGTTTTCTCAGCCTGAGATGGCGGCCATTGCCGGTTGGAGCGGATGGATCACTCAGCGGATGGAAGAAAGGGATTGTGGGAACAAACCCACAGAGGGCAATCTAACTGCTGTCAAGGGAGGTCCCTCGCTTCATCAGCCCCTTTCTACTAATGATGGGAGAGGAGGAGAAATACAGTAACTCCCCATAAAGTTCTTTCAAATTAATAAGCTGACGTCAAAATCAAATGAATACCAACTCAAAGATGCCGTGGAGGTTATAAGGGCTTGTTTTGTGGGGAACAGATTGGAAGTGTGTGTGCCTCCTCTTTCTCTCCCAGAGTAAATGAGGACAGTGCTCAGTAACCTTGATGGACATGTCTCCAGCGCTCACTGGGTTGCCTGAAACACATAAACCTGTCACAGCAGCCTCTGTAAATCATTACCCAGCCACTCTTTATTTAGTTCACATATGCCGGTTTACTGGCCTGTGAAATGTGTTTTCTGAGCGCCATTGGTCTAACTCAGGTCCAATCAAATTGAGATGTCGAGCTGTTTCCTGTGCAGAAGCCGACAGACCTCAAAGTAACAACGTCATCGAGTCTTGACAAGTAACAATCAACTAATGCAGAGTCAAAAATGAAAAGCTGTCTGAGAATGTAGGTTTGACTTCATTTTGATCCAGATGCTTGACTAATTTGAGGATTTTGAACACAGTAGAATAATGGCTGTGAGGGTGGCTGAAGGAGTCATTTTACTCACTATTCTGACAAGCCAGTGCAGGGCGGTGGCAGCAGTGGAGTAGTGGGAGTTGTAATGACAAGGTGGTGTCTGGTCGTCTTCCCATGTCTCATAGCGTTCAGCGTAGAATGCTGCGCGCTTTGGATTCAGAGCACCAACAGGCTGGAAAGAAAATAAGGAAATAAAAGGTTCAGTTCCTGCAGTGAAGTAATTTGTTGTTATTAGCCATTTCCACTCAAAGCAACCATAAAATATATGTACAGGTTTCCTATTGTAGTTGTACAAGTCATGTTCTTTGTGAAGGCAAACAAAATTGATATTCACATATGATTGTACTATTGTGATATTTAAACTGACTTTGCAAGCTTGACAAAATACACTGGTGGGAATGTGTCCAATAAACAGTGTACAAAACTGTGTTATTGTTACTGTAAACTGGGATGCTCAAATTTATCCCCCTTTACTTTGTTGAGGCTTCCCCTCTAAAAAGTTCCTGGCATTGGCCTTTTGGCTAAGAGCAGCCCATAAATAGAAGACATTCTCACTGGAAAACACTTAATAAGGAAAATAATAATACATGAATTATACATAATAAAAATTAATAATACATTAAAACAACTAATAAAAGAAAGGGAAAAAAAGAATAAAAAGCTGAAAGAGAACTCAAACAGCCTAAAATGACTGCAAACCTGTATTCATATCTATCATGCCCAATATATTACAACAAACCACACAAACACAATATATAGTCAAAGTGACCATCGCTATGTATCCTTGAGGCCATATTTTCAGGAATAACACCTCTGTAGAATCCATTATGTTTTGAGACAAACAAGCCTTTCAGTACCTGCTTGCTAGGTAAATAGATAAGAAGTCAAGTAAAAGTATCAAAAATAGTGATAGTAATGGCAAAGTAATAATGACCAGTTTAAAGTGAAAGCAAGACTAAAATGTTCTAGTCCCTGATTGTATTGTCTGTACACTGAGTTCTGAGTTTCGATCCAAAACTGCAGCAGCTTCAGTGAGTATTTGGTTCAGCGAGCAGCGGAAAGTCTGAAGACTGTATCAGACAACTGTCTTGGCAGCATATTAATACAGTGAAACTCAAGTCCATGAAAGGATTTATAGAAAAGTTAAAGGATTTCAAAATCTATATTATGTGTAACTGTAAGCTAGTGTGAGAACTTTACAATAGAAGTGATATGAGCTCTTTTCTTTGTTCTTACTGTCTTAACAGCTGTCTCATCGCAACCACACAGACTGACTTATCTTAGATTACTGTGACATCAGGTCAGTAAAAAATACACTTTATATGTGTAATACCTCCAATATTTGGCTTGTTGAAATACTTGGAGTGAAAGCTGTTGGCATTTTCAGCATTTGACAACCCAATAATATAGATAACGTTAGGACTACAAGGCATTTTTAGTGCATTTGAGTGTGGCCTCTGGTCACCTCAACGTAATGATCTCTGTCAGTAAGTATATCACTGTACAAGCTTATGCTTCAGTATAGAATAATGAATCTTCCTGTAATTCAAATTTAGTCTTGTATAATAATTTTTATACTGTTCCATCACAGATCTCATATAGTCTGGAAACAAAAAATGCAGTTTTCACTATTCATAAATCCTTTCACGAGACCTCAGTGCTAAACTTAAGCTAGTCTGACTCATACAATGTACTTCATTTAACTGACTTATTGTGCAACTATGAAAGTTACACATAAAGCCTCGTAAAAGAAGGATTTGTCTTTGGAAGTGCATTGTGTTTTTCTGCATGATCCTCTGCATGAACCATCCAGTCTTAATCTGTTTGGAGTCGCAAAATGGAAAATCTTACAGATAACAGATACAGCAGATCTCATGACCAGCCTTCCAACTAAATTAATTTCAATGATCATCTTGATATATGACATACTCATGCTATATACTTAAAATATATTATTAGAGTTGCACAAAATCATCCATTGCAATTTGCATAAATTGTTTAGACCGTGTTTTTACCGTGTGACACAGACCCTTTACTGGCAATACTGTATTCATGTAGCAGGTGATGTGATTGTCCAAATCCATGGCTGTAGTGAAATTTATTTATGACCATACCAGACAATAAAGTTACAGTAATTCTACTTTGATTTACTGGAAAAAACTTTTTTCTTTTCTATTCCTCATGTTAGGAAAGCAAAAGAGTAGGAAAGCATTATTGGGCATAATTAACAGAGATAAACTTGAAGAGTCTTAGCGGTAGTTCCCCATTAGGCTGCATGTGGTGAGGTCGGCAGAGAGGCTGGGGGAGAGTTTAGGGCAGACAAGGAGCTTTGCTCTGGGATTTGTCTGTCAGACCCCATTATTCTCCTGAACCCTAAAAAGTTCCTGTTGCGCTGTCTTCTGTTTGGAATATACAGGGATATGGCGGCAGGGGTAAGCAGGATTGCGCACTGAGGATGGAAGGAGGAGATCTCAACGTCTCCTGCTAAATGTTGTGGGTAATCCACGTAGATTAACCCTGGCTGACCTGATTTACACCAAACGCACCCAAGAAGACAAACACTTTACTTAGCACTGTTACTCCCATCTGTGTTCAGAGCCCTACTGTGCTACTGGGCACTGCTTATGAGTTATCAGGATCTGCACAATATAGCGCAGTCTAATAATGTAACACCACAAGCCATGGTCCCAAAGTTATGAACGAGTACAACTCGAACAACATGAGTTTTTCAGAGACTGAAAAAATTTAGCATAACTGTATAGCATTTATTGCATAAAAACTTTATTAGATTGCATTACATTTTACAGGCATGCAAGTTATGTTAAAAGCCCCCAACAATGAATGCACACAACCATTTTGCTGTTATTAAAATAAGGAGCAGAGGAGAACAGTTTCCAAAAACCCTGAACTAGCCTTTTACTGGCAAATAGCAACAGCCTGAAAATCTCAACAATTCCAAATGAGCGATGAGCGCAGTGTCAAGACTGAAAATGTCAGAAATCATAAAACTCTCATATTTTGTTGTTCAGTATTTGAAGAAATGCTGCCTAATTATTCTGAGGATATAAAACAGAAAAAAATATAATACTGCTGTATTTATTTGACATCCATCCAATTATTTCTTAGTTAGGCCAAACCTTGGATAGCATGGTTCATTATTTAACCGCAGACTCAGTAATAACTTCAATATTGCACTGACACCATCACTGGGTTTTTGCCCTTTGGCGGCTGTTTCATTTTCATGTGTTCTTAAGGCAACAAAATTACTCCCATTAAACATACGTTTAGTGGTGAATAAATTGCTTTCTCTGCCTTTTCAATCACTCCGTCCAATATAAGAGCCCTACAGGCATATTGGCAGTCAATATCAATATACTCAGTGCCACTGAATCGGTTGCTGTGGGGGGAGGGAGACGTGGTAACGTAATCAGTGGCAGCTTTTCTACCTGAAAGCTGCAGCTCAGAGGTCAGAAGAAATGAAATAAAAGCCCTCAATTCAAAATGGACTGAGACTGATGCCTAAAAATAAAGCCACTTATTCTAACATTATTAAAATTGCACTGTTATTCTTTTGGCTGGGTACAGCTTGTATGCAACCTCAGTACAACAGACAGACTCTTTGTCATTTTGAAAATTAGGGTCATATCCGTGTGTGGCACATTGCACATGCCTGAAGCTCTATTTTAATGGGTTCAGTTTTTGGTTCTTCCTTAAAATTTAATGGCAGTCCACATCAGTGTTAGCACAATTGAATAGACTGAAAGAGAAGTTTATTGAGATCTGCATAGATTTATGGAGTGATAATAGCCTTGCATGTGACGTCTTGGCCCAGCTGGATCGGGGTGCAAGCCACAAGACGTCTCACACTCTGTTAAACTGCTTCTATGACTAACACAGCGCTATGAAAGATCCAGGTAATACATATGACAGAGGGAGAAGAATCAGGAAAAGACAGCTGCAGGTAATTCTGAGTGTAAGAGTGGGATAAGTAAACAATTCACATAAAACGTATTAAAACCAAAGCTTACAAAATGGCAAATTGGTAAGATTTTGATTCACAGTACATGTGTTACATGTTTTAGTTGCTCATTTCAATATCATGGTACCAAACAAACTGAGCCATGTTATTATAGGCAACAGTATGTGTTATGAAACATATAATTGTGCTTAAAGGGATATTACAAGCCAACATTTTTAAGCCGTAATTTAGTTTTAAATCAAGACTCTGTACCCTTGCTACCAACTTCTCTACCTTTTCCTGAGACTAAACTACTCACAAACACGTCTTGAATGAATCGCCTGGTTACAGGGAAGGGATCCAAAGACATATACTAAAAGGTTATTTCCTGTTAATTCTTTTATTTGGCTCTACATAAATGAGGCAAAAATGTTCCAAAGTCACTCAGTTGTGTGAGCATAAATATAAGACATCTTCTAACCGACTTGTGTGTAGCTCAGAAGCATGAAAGCTTTTACTTTGTCTTCTAGAAACTTTGTGTGGTTGGTGAGCTGGGATAATTTACTGGCTACATATAGGTTCACCCACATCGTTATTTTTCTTTTTGTTAGAGGTTGCTGTTATCTTAAAGGGAATTTGCTGAAGTTGGGATTGTTACACAGGAAATACCACCTCACTAAAATGTTTAAAAAAAAGATGACAACAAAATAAAGGTAAAGATAAAGTAAAGCTGACAAATGGCCAACTGACTATTTCTCAGGTGATTAATACAGTTGCAATTATGCAAATAATAAAGGCTGTAAACCAAAGTATTGAGTGTTGGTTAGTAAGTTTATTGTATCCCTCCAAAGTCAACATTATACTCTAGAGCTGACTGGGATTCTCCGTCTTACATAACCTTGTTACTCCATAACTGCACAATTGTTGTGATTGCAGTTGCAATTAAAATAGGTTTTCAGAACAGGGTCTCAGCTCAGTAATTCTGGGAAAGAAGCGTTCGACACCAAGACTAATTGCACCAATACACTAGAGATTGTCATGTGATGGGATCACAGCAGCCACGGCGCCCATCAGCATGATGACCCTCCGACCCATGAGTACTCAGTACTCACGGATTGGACAACATCCACCCTCAAACTCTCTTCATTTTGATCTAAACACACACCTGTAAAGTTCCGCTACTCTTGTGCATGGCTGTGATGGTATCATGGTGACAAAATCTGTCCACAAACACATAAACACCTGCCAAAGTACTCGAAACTGCCACTGTGGTAGTTCTCGCTACAGCAGATGTCTCCAGGACCACATTTTGCCATGATGACACACACATTCACAGACTCATAAGGTGAAAACAATACCAGCCAAACTGTGGCGGCTCGAAAAGAAACCATGTGAAATTGGAATAAACTGACCATCGGTAGCTTTGAAAGAGACACTACTTTCACAGCACGTTCGCTGAGACACTCTCAGCTACGAGAACATCAACTTGACAAAATCTAGCTCTCACACTGTTGTTCCTGGGAGAGTTTAGGCATAAGGTAAACTGAAACATTACTTTCAGGTTAGTCAAATCCTAATACCTTAACGTGCTGCCTTGGCCATAGAAAAACATACAGATCAGGCAAACACATGAGAAGAATGTATGATTGATGGGATATTTAATTAGAAATAAAAACCTATTTATGATAAGATAGCATAAGAACGTCAGTGGTCCTTTAGTGTCTTTAGTCCTGTCATAAGCACTATCTGTTGATAAGCTCAAATCAGGCTTTGTTTACCTCTATTCAACAAAGAATAATCACCTCTTCCTTTTTCCCTGCGCTGCATATCATACTGATCACAGATATAAGACAATGAACACAACTGGTTCAGACAGTTCCACACTTGCTCCTATCTGAGTTCATTTCTTGTATAACACCTGACCCAGTGAAATACATCAACACAACTAAACAAAGATCAGACTTAGATTTGGCTTCAGATTCAATCAGGATCATTTCTGGTGTTGCACTCCAAAGATGCAGGAAATGAACGTGGCTGAGTGCGCACAGAGTGCCTCCATTTTTTTGGTTATATCCAAGCTACCTCCCAATGAGACGCATATTGCATTTTATATTTCAAAAGAAATTACATTACAGTATGTTGCTATGGTGCTCTGTCAGGAGAAGTCGCAGTCGTTTTTGCTTGCCTCGTCAGAGGCAGGGCTGTATGCAGCTCCAGTCTAATGCAATCAAGTTGCTCCAACTCAAGATGAAGCAGATGTGCTCCCCAACAGCCTGACTGGAGTGGAAGTGAGGGTGAAGAAGGCTCCATTATGGAAAGAAAAGTGTGGAGGGGGTCTTTATAGGAGCCAAGCTCTGTCGGCGTTACTCAGTGTGTCTCTTAGAGATGCTCAGCTTTCACTGAGTGCCACAGCAGAGACTTGAGAGAGAAATAAATTTAAAATACTTTTCTTTATCTTTATCTATCTTTTTTAGTTTTCTCTATTATAGTAATTTCAAGTAAGGTAAAAATGCATGTAACACCTTAAACTCCATGGGTTGAGTAATGCACATGTCACTTTGTTGCTTGCCTCTTTTACATTTTACAAAGGATACATCTAATAAATTTTAGTCAGTACACGAAGAAGCATAGTGTTAAACCACATCTGCTTCTATCACCTTCTTATGCAATTATGTGAATTTCCATCACATCATTTAACAACTATGAGGAAGATTGGCTTCCCTATATCTATCACCGTCTTGTCACTCCATCAAGAAATAATCATTAGAATCTAATGAAACACTTCACTGCATGAATGTATCTGACATCCAAATATGCAGAACGCTCACCCTGAGGCGAAAGAATGATGTGTTCAATAGCACTGTTCACAGCTGACTGAATGCCCAACCAGCAGGTAATTGTAGGTGTGTGCAGTGGGTTTGGGAGGATATTATTTGGCAGATCAGTACAGAGCTCCAGCAGTTTAAACAATGCTGTCCGTCAAGTGGCAATCACCTGTAACTGACAAACAGTTCACAGGTATGACTCTGATCTGTGGGAAAGAAGGCCTCACAAATTGTGCAATGCCAGTGTGGGATAATTTGAGAAGAATTTAGGAGTATTAGTTAAGCTTCAGTTTATGATCTACAATTTAGCTGCAATTTAGCTTTATCCAGTGTATTAACCTAAGAGTAATGATATGACAATTTAACTTCATAATGTTGCAGCTCACTGAGCTCTGGAGTGACAGATGATATGACATGAGGTGATGTGATGTTATTCAACCACAGAAAAAAAATAAACATTCAATTTATAAAAGGGAGTAATAAAATGAATGTTGTAACCACTAGGGCTGGGTTTCAAACCACAATAGTGTTTAGGAACAAGCCAAATATGTCTGTAGCACCATGTATCAAAAACTGTTAAGTAATGAAAACTTGCATTTAAATGCTTGTTTAGATTTGCATTCTCCTTTACTTAGACTTTTATCAGACAGTTGTTAAAATCTTTTGTTTCATTGAGGCAAAGTTCTTCTACACCTGTTTGTTTCTTACAGAATATTTGAGAAGTTTGGCTTCTTTTGTTAAATGAGAAAAATAAGAGACTTTCATATTGTTCCAGAATTGGTATTATATTAGTATTGATACTGAAACATGGGTATTATAGTAAAAAAGTTTGAAATGATACCCAGCCATAGTTACCACACACAACGCCAGTGTGATACACAACCACACCCACTGGACGTATACACGCACAGCCATAAAACACAATGAGCGCGTCTCTGGAGACTCTGCTGCTACCTCTGATCCATAATTGAACAAAAGGGCAGACCAAGCAAAGAGGAGAAGTGTGGGGGCTTCTGTCCCTCCCTGCTATACTAGCTGTGAACTTTTGGAGGTAAGAGCCCTGGGGTTCCAAGGACAACTGTCAGGAGACACGGGCTGTGAACTCATACTAATGAAGGCAGCTCAGCCCTGTAAACAGCATGGGAGGATGTCACTGGAATACATTACAATACATAACTGTCTCCCCAGGGCAGGAGGGCTGCACATGGCTCAGCCCTGATCACCCCCCAACACACACATGCATACACGCGCGCACACACATTCCGTGGCTCTCTCAGCCCACCTGGATACCCCACAGGCCAGAGCCGCCAAAAGCAGACAAGTAGTGAGGTGATGGTGGCAAGACACACAACTGAGCTGTTTGTCCAAAATGTTCTGGGTTTACAGAAATGTGAAGAAGTGCTCCAGCACAGTGGGAACTCATTTTTCAAGACACTATATACCTTGTCCATGATTCTTTTGAATGTTTCATAGTAATTTCCTTTTCTTCTTTTCAAAGCTCTCCTCGTCTCCCGCAGCAAAACACAACGCACACTACAAAACACAGCACACACTACAAAACACAGCACACAGCCTTGAAAAGTTGCAAATTGATCCAAACTGCTGAGAACTGTGATGGCAAAGTGAGGCTCGAAGTCAGAATGTTGGTGTTTTGAGGGAAACAAAGAGGAATGAGGGAGCGATAAAGTAAGCGAGAGAGAGAGAGCTCAGACAGGAATGCGACTGTTTTCAGGTCAGTGAGCTGCAGTGTGCATGTGCGAGAGAGAGAGAGAGAGAGAGAGAGAGGGAGACAGAGAAAGAGAAGGGGGTTGGTAAACCAGTAAACCAGGTCACAGTTTGTGGTAGAGTGATCTGCTGCCTTTTCCCCTTCAGTCAAAGACAGAGCAAACACAACGCTGAACTTTATCTCCCAGGGTTGCAGGGCATTAGTGTCATTGTGTCTGAGCTCTGGTGATTTGGCAGCGTTAGCAGGACTCTCTACAGCACAGCTTGACGTGTTTTTGACCTGCCACATTTAGAACAACTTTCACTGCAACATTGTGCTTATGACCTGCCCTCATCAATTATTCCCTGGGAAAAGTCTAATCAAAGCAGAAATTTGAATTACTGAATGGTAACATTTAATGAATGTGCTGGGTGATAAGTCATTATGCTTTATCTGTTTTCAGCTGATTGCAATGTTATGATCTCATATTTTATCTTGTGGTTATTGGTCAACAAATTCTTGCTGTCTAAATTATTAATTCTCAGCAAGCAATTTGTTGCTTCGGAGATTACTTTGATCATCTACATGATGGTTTTGCATACATTTGCCATATTTTGATGCCATATATTTGTATTGGAAAAAATTCTTATTAATATTGCAATCATGATTTCAACCACATGGCCCAAACATCCTTCAGATCATGAAAATTCATGTTGGATGGCTTGATGCATCTAAACCTGCCCTGCTGAAAGAGCTTTTATCAACTGTGAGCATTTCAGTGTCTACTATATGAAGCACAGTTGGTAATAAAAAATGTATAAGCTTTTCTCATGTAGAAACCAGGAACTCTTTTTAAAGCTTATATTCAAAGTTGACAGTGTAAACTATGTGCTGAGACAATACAGTACCAAATTAATGGAGAGTAAACTTAAGTATTTGAGTGCATTTGTATTTTCCACTTTCTGCATTCCACCACATGAGTTAAGACTCTGCACATCATTCCTTTGCCATTAAATATATTGTTTTACAGTCTGACTCTTAATAAGGAAATCCCCTGCCGTCAGAGCCAGCTGACCCAACTTGCCCCCCTTCTCTTCGTCATACCGAGGTGCATGGCCAAGAGGCCTTGGTACCTTTGAGAGATCTCTGAAGTTCCCTGGCAAGGTCAGGTCCAGCTCCTCAGAGTCGTAGTTGGTGAGGACCCAGGGAAAGACAGGGTACTGGTTCAGGTCATTGTATGTCCTCCCTAGACACACAGAGCAGACAGAAATCTGTGAGTGATGAAGGCTTGGAAGGAAGCAGAGGGGTTGAAAGCGGGGCAGGGTACACTTGAGGCTTCAGTTACTTTGTGGGATCAGCATGCAACATTCCAACAAGCCCCCAATCGCAGAGCCCTCAATCAGACACACTTCCTGTCTCATATGGAGTCTGCCAGGGAAACACGTACACTAATGGCAAGCTCTCTCAGCTATGTGAGAATGTTTTCGGTGCTCCCCATGCCTTTGGTTGCTGAGTGTACTTTATCAATAGACTGTGGGAGTTACAGGGGGCGTGAGGAGGGTGACTTCAAGTTTAGAGAGAAAATAAGTATCTCTAGGTTGGGAGGAGTGGATGTAATTACAGAGAAAAAAAGACTCTCCTCTGAGCCATGGCTCCAAACGCCTAAAATGTCAGTGCTGATCCACTGATTGGCCAGATGCGAATTTCCTCAGTGCTCTGGCAGTGGGAATATGATTTTCAGATGGCAAATTGTGTCATAGGAAGTCCATGGGAAAACAGAAGATCATGTACCATGCTGTCATTAATGCTCTACTTTTCTTTTGAAGATGACACTGATACAGATGTGAGGTCAGGTGGTGGCCTGTTGTAATCCAGGATGGGGATAGGGCTGCTGTAGATGGTTTTGTTGGAATTTTTACTGCTGGTAATAAATCAAACTAAAAACGTGGGCTCAAAGGAAAGTAAATGAAAATGAAAGTAAAAAGGCAACATTTTATTTCATTTACTAAGAAAAATTAAACTAAACTCTGAAAGGGAGCAATACTAATTTAAAGGCCTGACCACATCCCTATGAAATATTTCACAGCTACATACTTGTTCTACGTGTCCAATGTTGATTTGGACTAGTATTTAGCAAGCTTTTCAAAGACATCATGCAAGAATTACTTTTTAAATCACACATTACAGCATTATTACACAGGGACCACTGCAGGAAATGCACTGCGAGAATATCTTAGAGCAGCAATTGTATGCTCACAGTGGCTTCTTAAGATGACATTCTCGCTCATGTAATGACCAACACATTGAAAACTTTGAGCATTCCCAATCAAGCAGTACACAGTATGCAATATTTTCCATACACGATTTTTGTGGCCAAAGGAATTCCCGATAAGTATCCAGAGAAATTTAAAACATAAAAAAAGAAAAGAATAATGCTATCAGTGAAATTCATCTTTAACTCTGTGCGATTTATCTCTTTTTTCGCAATTGAATTAGATTCAAACACGAGTGTAGAGAGGTGGAGAGAGTCTGTTATGGTAGCAGTATAAAAGTGTACACAGAGAATAATTACACTTAATGGATATTGAAAAGGCAACCAGGTGAACTGATAAACAGATGGTTATTGTCAACACTGTTATATCGTGATACCCATAAATGAAATAAGACTGTTCAGTGGAAATAATCTTTGTAAATCTCCCAGCTACGGCCATAAAGGTTTTAATGATTGCCTACAAAATATTATCAACTTGAACCAATCCAGCAGGTGTGTCTCTGCTCACTCCCGGAGCGCAGCAGGTTGGCATTAGAGAGTCTAAATCTAGCTGAGCAAGTGATAACGTCTGACAGGCTAGTTGACGGGAAGGGCTTCTGCAGAGCAGCCAAGGTCTAGGGGAAGCTATAGAGCATAATTATCCAGGTTAATGCCACATAGTCAAATGGAGGCAGCGGGCCGGATGTGGGAGGATGAGTCGGGAATGTTGGTTAGACCTACTGGTGCTGAGGCCTGAGTTGGGGTGGCAGAATGTTAATAACAGTGGAATAGTGTTTAATTAGAAGCCCCCTTCCCGTTCACACCTCTTCCCAGCACTTCACCCCCCGCCTGTCTGCCGCCCCACACTATTCTGACATCCCTGTCAGCCTAGGTCATTACTAGAGATTTTTAATGAATTTGGGGCATGTTTTTCTGTCTGCCTTACATCTAATTAGCTGACAATAATGTATCGAACTCAAGCACAAGCTAAATATAAATATGCATGAATATGCAGCGAGAGAGAGGATGACACCTCTCAGAGCAGAGTAGCGTGCAGTCGTTCTCGCCTTCCCTGTTAGTTGCAGTTCAGATCAGAGAGTCGACAACAGAACCTCTCAACTCCGCAGACACACATGTACGCTCTCACAAAGCCAGGCACTAATTATCTGGCAAAATCTGCTGTGCCTGCTCTTTGCTTCAAACAGCACACTCCCATGAACAGCGAAGTGTACTTACGTCCAGGACCACATAAGGATAGCACGGATTCTTAAACAAATATGACATACCTGAGGCCACTTATAGTATGTTTCCAGTGCCACTGACACATAAAGTTTATTGATCATGATAGCTAAACTTTAAGTCACAAGGCTCTAATGGTGAAGAGATTCACATAGATAATAGATTAAAACCTTACACTTTCAGTGGTTGTAAATTCTTCCCTGATGAGGAAGAAAACAAATCAGAATCTATCTATTTAACTGATGGCTGTGAAAAAGAGAACATATTATTTCCATTCCTTTGGCTACTTCCAATCTGAAATCATTGACTTTCACTTGGGAATCACAGTATTGTAAGGCATCAGGAGTCCTTACCTGCAATAGTGTTGAGAAACGTGAGGTACTCAAAGTTGGAGATCTCTCTCCTCTGCCATCGCTGAGTCATGTTGGAGGATTTGAAAAGCTGTCGAGGGGTGGCCAGGGAGATGCGTCTGGAAAAAACATTTAAATAATAAATCAGAAAACAGAAGGTTGGTGTAAATTATGGACATTTTAAAAGAGCATAAACTGTATATGAAGCTATGCTTAATCACAGTCAACTAGACTGAGGTAGATGAATGAGAACATTTTGTAGCTGAAAACCAGCTCTATGGCAGTTTTATGTCAGTTTTAGAATGAGATGAAGAGCTAACACAAAATGTCAAGCTGCAAACAAGAGAATAAATGTGGCATCCAGTTTTGATTGTAGTAGAGTAAGTAAAAGCTGGGTGGGAATTACAAGTCCTTCAGTTAAACACATAATTCATGAAGTGTTAATTCAGGATGACTTGCTTGAAATCCACCCAATTAACAACAGACTTAAGGAAATATGCTTGTTTTGTAACAGTGTGTAAATAGGCCTGTTAGCACGTTGCGAGTCTAAAGGGAATCTGGGGTTTTCTGTGTGGTCAGTGGCCTGGCTGCAGCCCTGCTGTATAGAGTCTCCTGTCAGAGAATTAGGTCAGTTCAGCCAGGGTCATTGCACACCCACTTCAATGACTGGACCAATGGGACTTCAAATGACTCTGCTGCAGGCTAGGCTGCACAGATGCTCCAACACACAACACAGAGAAGGTAAGAACAGTAAGCTGTTGATTTTCTTGTGGCATCTGTGACCTACCTGGCTTGTGGAAGTCCATAGCTGGTGCCCACTCCAACTCGAGGAAGACTGTACACCACTTTCTTTACTGTGGCCTGGTCAGGAAAGTTGAACATGACTGATGCTGTGAACAGTGAGAGACACGACTTAATGATGGAGAAAAGGAGAAATCCTTGGATTTCAAAAGTTATAATTGGCACTTAACTTACTTCTGTTGGCCATGAAGACCTCAATCGCTGTGTTCTGCAGGAGGTAGCGTCTGGAGAAGACCGCCCGGATCTCGCTGAACATCCACTTCCCATGTAAGCCCTCGGTGTATGCTAAAACCTGGAAGGGCAGAGAGAATAGAGAAAAATGTCTTCAGGTTATTATAGCTGTATAAAACCACAGATCATGTCAGGCTACACATGATATACACTCACACTCACAAGTGCAATGGGGCAAGTTCTAATTACTTGAACTAAATTCTTGCTGTAAACTGATCCACTGGTATGTTGTGATATGGAAAGAAAAAAAACATCCAACTCTGAGCCAACTCTATTTTCCAAAATGCGTCACTACAAAGACAGTAAAATATGACCTCAGTAAAATTCTGCAAAAGAGAGATCAATGTTTAACATGTGTTTACTGCTGTACTATTTAAGTTAAGTTGACAGCTGTTTAAATTCTTTGTATTTTTTGTTAACTGTCTTGTCAATAGGCATCACAGCAATAGCTGGTGAGATATTGAATACTGCTTTAGTTCACTTATCCCAGCTGGGCTTCAAACCTGATGCTGGGAAGTCCTCTAACCATCAGGGTACTAAAAACAAATTCTTGATGACTATTCTGTAGGTTTTATCGAAAAGGGAATATCAGTATTTCAGTAGTATCAGTTGAATCATTCCTTATTGTCCCTTATGACGAAGCATGGCATTATAGCTCTCTGGGCAGATATCTCTGGGCACTTTTCTACACACTATGAAGCACTCTACGATTCTCTTTGAGTGTTTCACACTTTTTGAGCCTGTCTATAACAGGAGAGCAGTGGTGGTCGAAAAAATGACCCCCTGGGTCAGTGACACAAACAATCAATAAAAACCATCATGCCAAGGAGAGGAGAAAGCAGACAAAGGATCATTAGTGTATGCAGCACCACTGGGAGTGCAGGTCAACACACAGAAAACTTAGACAGTTGTTCTGACAGGTGAGAATGGTTCCCTCACACACTCTCCCCCCTGCCCCCTCCTTCCATCTCACTTCCCTCTGACTGAACAATTTTGTCCAACAGTACGAGCCGGGGAGCAACCTCATCAACTCCCCAGGTTATAATCACACATAGGAGTGGGCAGGGAGGGAGGGAGGCAGAGTGAGATGTTCAGCTGGGTTAGGTCTGATGCTAATGCTCATTTAAAATAGTGACAGGCTGGAAGAGTGCAGCGCGAGCCAGGCTGCCTTAATTTCTCTCTGGAATAGCTCATGCCCGACCTCCGTGCCACATCCAAAATCTCTGGAGCTCAATTAAAATTGGATTAGGTGGAGATGCTGGATGAGCAGCGCAGCATCTCTGGTGCTCTCCTCCTAGTAATGCCCCTGCTTGACACCTCTGCAACCCCCAACTCAAACAGTTGTCATAGAGACAGCATGGCCCAGAGGAGGCAGTGTGCTGACTGGAGTGGGGGGATACAGAGCAAGGGAGGTGAGATGGAGGGATAGCTATGGAGCTGCAGGCGCACTGCTGATGGCCAGCAGCAGCTCACTAGGAGGCAGGGTAGCTTTTATCTCCCTTCTGCTCTGCAGCCAGATGTTCTAGAAGTAGTCTTCTGAGTGCAATGCTGAAAGGCAACTTGTACAGATATGCATCATGGGAAGGCTACAACAGCTTACTTCATCAGGGCACTAGCGGACTGTTATTTGAATACATATTAAGTTATTTGGATGTCTAGAGTATGGTTTGTCATTCAGCACAGTTCTTATTCACTTTATAATTCCATTTTTTTTTTATTTAACAGTGCCATAAATTTTCCTCCTGAATTCTCCATTTGTTACATCATGGAAAGAGAGAGCAAAATGCAGTTTACACAGGTTTGTCAAGCAAACACTGCACTGCAGGTTCTTAAGAACTGAAAAATATGTGAAAACAGTTATAATATGGTATTGATTGTCATTATAATAATATTTTAGCACAGGCTGTTTCTTGTTACCCGGCTCAAGTGAACATTTTCCTGCCATGACAAAGTACAGGCCAAAGGGCTAGCTGTCAACAAAAGAGGGGCTAAAGAGGAGAAAAAAGAGCTTATTTCAAACAGCCCAGATCAAAAAATTTGTCATAACAACAAAGCTTTGGTCTAAACCAACATGCAGGGGCCCCTGTAGACTTGGAGATTTGACAAAGCCCAGCCCTCATTTTTGGAGGCCCAGCTGTAAAAAATGCCATTTAATGAACCTGTCTGCTGAAGCTGTCCCCTGCCTGTCAGAGGTGTCAGCCAGTGACAAGCGCTGGGGACGGCCGCCTCCAGTCACAGACAGGCCTGCCAGCTGGAGACTTCGGCCCCAATCTAATCACGCCACCAGGAAGGGACCGGCGCTCTGCTCTTGGTCTGTCACGCTCAGGGCTGGGGGTGCAGCGAGGGGGCGGGTAGAGGGGTCTGGTATGGCCGACAAGCGCAGCCTTTTGTTTCCACACAGGTCCCTCCACGCAGGCTCATTAGGAGCCACAGGCGCATGCGCTGCGCTGCTCTGCTCTGCTCTGCTCTGCTCTGCTCTGCCAGATGCATGGAGATATACCTCTCCAGCATAATAGCCATAATGCAATTTAACGTCTCTGTCCTCTCTTTCCTTTATTCGCATTCTCTTCTGTCCCTGATTTGACAGAGGGCAGGCTGCATTCTGCCTGTAGAACATCACAGGCAGAAAACGGGAAAATATTGTGACAGATGAGATGAGGAGAGGCACAGGTGACACCAGTGTTTAGGCTGAAACTCATATATAATAATGTGCAGATGCTCAAATGGAGCACATTATACTTAAAAGTGATAAGCCATTTCATGCACAGAAATAGATTTTAATCATTTCTGACTTCCAAATAGCTTTAACCCTATACTGACTGAGTCACTATGACAGATATTATTAATAAATATAACAAAAAGAAATCTCTAAAATCATACACAATTTTCTCCCACATGGAACAACACAATCCCCCTCCATTGCATCTATACCAAAATAGGTATAAAATATTATAATTCAGTGAGACCTCCAAGCCGGCATGACTGATATATTTATATGAGACTGTGGAGCACTCTGACAACCTGGTATCACAGGACCTCCATTGCATTCTTCTCAGATTTGTCTAATAGGCTTCCACTATAAAGCCTCACAACTGCATGGTCCCAGGCGGCTATAGAGAACAGTGAGGTGGAAGAATAAGGGACGGGTACAAGAGGCAGTTTCATTTTGAGTGATATGACTACTCCCACAGGAGCGAGTGGGATGGATTTCACACATGGCAATTTGGAGGATCAGCACACACTGCATATACGGTATTCAATGGCTGACCCCAGGCAATATGGGCCAAATCTGCGAAGAGCTTGAGCATTTGGAGAAGGCGAAGAGAAAGCATAAAGCCTGGTAATGGCGAGAGCAGAGAGCAACTCTCAGCTAAGTGGGAGAGCATCATCAGCCAAAGGCAACATGGCTGGGTCACAGACGTATATATATATATATATATATATATATATATTTTATAAATTAATAAATTAATATATATTTTATAAATTAATAAAACAACTAATAAATTAACTTAAAGGGTCTTGTCACCTAATTGATAAAAAAACAAAATATATTATCTTACTTAGCCCATGTGATATCTAGCCATAGAGATATGTTGTGTTGGTTATATTAGTGCAGCCTCTGCTCAGCCTCTGAGATGTCTGCCTCTACCCCACTACAAATGAGGTGAATGGAAGTTTGTTTATCCATGTTGAATGAAATTAACAAAATACATAAATCTCATTTGTCTTTTCAGAAAATGCCTGCTATTCTGAATAAAATAAAAACTAAACACACAGTTAAAAGTATCCATAAAGACTATGTTATTAGCAGATAAAAGATAGATAGCAGTGTTGTTCACGGTGAGGTGTGTAGAGTATCCAGAATAATGTGGATGTTGTTTCTAGAATAAACTGCTCCAGTTGAATTTTTAATAATAGAAACTTTTTGTAATTTGGTCGAACTGACTCTTTAAAGGAAAAAAAGTCGGAATATACACATCGCCTATATTCTTCCTTCTACAAATGACTCAGGTGCTCCACACATTGTGAAATTAAACTAATGCTGGCATATTTAACTTTATAAAGACATGCGGACAGAAATCTTAGTTGTATGACCATGACATGCCCAAATCCACTTTATTTTAGCTTTAATCCCTTTTACATCCTGCAAAGATTTATAACGTATGCCTGAGCTTCAAAGCACATTTCTCATCTGATCCCCTCTTAATGTGACAACTGTTATGAAGTGTAAAAATATAAAAATGTGAAAGATTCCACCAGATTATTAAAAAAAAATCAGCATTCCACTTGGTGCCTCTCTGAGAGACCCATATCTCAACTTCAATAAAGTAGCAAGCTCCTAATGCAGGTATTGGGGGAAAACAAGATACAGATTTGCATAATCAGTGTCACTATACATTTGGGTGGTAGCTGGAGTGTGGCAAGATGACACAGCTCGGGTGCTCTGGCAAGACCAGTGGGATAAAGGAGATGAATATGCATTAAATGTGCTGGCAGTTCACTGCCCCAAATGTCCAGCCAAGTTTGTCAATAACATTTATGTCAGGGATGGTATTTCATGCACATTAGCAGGACCTGCAGCGTCGTCTTCAACACTGTTGTGGTATGAGAGGTGGGAGGAGCTGTTTTCCTAGGATGCAATTTCTTCTTAAAGAGTCAAGGCTCTTTTAACATTGTTTATCTGCCTATATTAAAATATAAACTTTCAAGAAGTGTGATGTAAAAAAAAAAAAAAAACTTACTGAAGAAAAGTTACCAAGACTTTTGGTTTCCTACAGTGATGATACTCAAAGTCTGGCATCAAGCCATGAGACGCCTAGAAGAAACAATCCAAAACAAAATGTATTTCCTGTGTGACCTCACTGATGTCCACAATGTGGTATATACAAGCACAGTAGGAAAACACATATTTGATAATGTTATCTTAGGATCTATATGTTATTATTGTAGCACATTTCATGTATTTTCTTACTGTCAGAATTACTCATACATCCACACACGACCGTCTTTTCTTTGTGTTCACACATTTACCCTTCACAGCTACAGAATGGTGCATAAAAGGCAGTAACCTACTATAAATAGCAAAAATACAGTTGGTATAAGAAATAATGTTCCAACTACATGGACAAATCACTTGAAATTTCAGGTCATAACTGAAATCGCAGCTATGTGGCTTATACACCTCCTGGGTCACTTTAACTTTTAAAATACATTGGTCCCATTTGACAGAGAACTTTTGTTAATGTTTTGCATATGATTTATTGAATAATTTAAATAATTTAGCTTTTCATTAAACCACATACAGTTTGGCCAGTTATCGCTGTGTTTTTAAAAAACTCAGATATTTAAGTAAAGATTTTCACACTTGATTTAAAGCTGACAAATGGTGCGAATTAGCATCCAAGGAAATATGACCTTTGTAGCAATGTTACTAATGGTGATTAAGTTACTTACATCAGAATTCAAGTCTTTTTCCACCACACCTAAATTATTTCATCCCATCCCTGTCAGTGGAAACTTTATTATGTCGTGCAAGTAAATTATATCCAGTGAGTAAACAAACAAACAAACAAACAAACAAACATTTATGAACACGCTCAAGTGCTGACCCACTCACCACCACACACATACATGAACACACTTAGTGAGCACATCATCCAGATAAACAGCTTGAGGATGCCTTCACTAAGCTTGAGAGAAGGAAAGCAGTCATTTGGTATGGGGTCTTTTCAGCAAGCTTTTCCTAATGGGACTTTTTCAGGGACTTGTCAGCCTTAAGATGACTGAAATCTTCCTGGCCTGGGTACCAGCTTCCTCTGGCTGCCACTGAGAGTGCCAAGCTGATCGCTTTAAATCCCACTCTTTCTTTTTTTTTGGTGGTGTGTGGGAGGGATAGGGGCTCAGAGCAAGACAGAGAAGAAGAGAAGGAACGAGACAAGGATGGAGAGGCGGAGAGACAGAGGAGGAGAGGGACAGAAAGAGCAAGTGGTTAGACGAGAGGGCCTGATGAGCAATGAGCGCCTCACTCGTCCTCAATTAATCTTGTCTCTCTACCTTTGCTTTGGCGCTTCCCTCAGCACCAAGGTAATAACGACACCCTCATCCATTATCCTTTTATCCCTGTTATTCACTGGGAATTGCTTAATAATATGTTACAGATTTGTCCTCCTTCATATAATTCTTTCTGTCATTCGCAGTATATCATCTGGAAAACACACAGCCCCCTTTCTGCTGGACGCTCTTTGAGGATTATCGTGGGTGACACCTTCGGGATGCAGCCAGAATCTGGAGCATCATTTTTTCAGGCATAAAGAGGAATTACTCTGACTTATCTGTCATTGCCAAAGCACAACAAGCCATTCAGGGCCAAAGCAAAGGTGGAACAGGTTCTTATCGGCTTCTCTGAACGAGAGGACTTGTAAATTTATGCTAATGAGGGCCTTTTGTGATCCAGGCTCACCCCTTGGGGCTGAACGGGGCTTGCAAGGGATGATAATCTGGCTGTTGAGTGCACTAGATAATTTGTACTTTATCCTCATGTAATTATATAGTTTAAATCTTTTTACCAATGCTAATCCTACGACACGAGGAAGTGTCTTAACCGTGTCTATGGTTCTTAGTGGCACTAGTTAGCGTGCATCTGACTCTCTCTCTCATAAAATCACGTAGGAGGAGTGCAGCGCTGATATAATTACTCTGACTTTCTGTAGCCCGTGCTATGAATCCTCATATCATTTTGATCCACCTTAGCCGGCAGGCAGAAAGCCAAGCCTGCAGCCGGGGGCTATGAGAGACAACTCAGAAAAGGTGAAAACATGGTAGCACAGCTAAAAGAGCCCTCCCCTTTTCGGTCAAGAAAGAAAGATGGAGGAGACTGGGAAAATGGACTGAAAGGAGGAAAAGTAAGTGCAGTAGAGTGGTTTTGCGCAGCTTTTGAGGTCTCTCTGTTGTGAAGTGGGACTCCAGGCCATCTTGTGTGCCTGCCAAAGCCGACAGCCCCTGACAAGCTGCTTGGCGTGCTGTAATTTGACTAATTACACTGGATTAGACCATATTAATGCAAGCTGTTTTCTCTAGGGTCACTGACCCACCCAGTGTGTCCCTTGCTCAATTCCCCCTCTTCGATGTAAACAAAAGACACAAGAAAGAAAATAGAGTCTTTGTTTCTTTGTGTCTTTCTTCTTGAAATTATAAAACAATGAACACGTATCTATATCCCTGACATTATTTTTATAATGAGAGAGAAATGTTACAAAGCATCCACGGCAGAGAAGGCTGGGAGATGCAGCCTGCACTTTCCTGAGGCACATCATCACAGGATTTTTTGATAACAAACTGAATCTTTCGCCTGCTTTATCTCTCTGCAGGAAAAGAAAAACAAAATAAGGACTTTTATGAATCTCACAGAGGCACTAGAGTTCACAAAATGTTTTTTTTACTCAGGCATATGGGGGGTTGGGAGGAAGGTCTCTGCATGCTGACAACAACAGTGCAAGATTTCATTTTAATTTTACTTTTATCTAAGCAAACTATCAAGATGAAATCTGAGTAATAAGGCCCTGTTTTTGTGTATGGTTTGGACGCACAAATGCTTTTCTGAGGAAACTGTGTGCTGAAATCCATGATAAATATGAATAATAACAGACACATTATTTGATCTGCTTTCAAAATTAGTAGATATACTCAGAAAACCAGAGAGAATAGTCTTATTTGTAAAAAGAAGGAGGGAAACCACCCCTCATTTACATTTGCAAAACTCCAAAATGAAAGGGGGGAAATGAGCCATAGAATGTGTGTGTTTTAATACAAGTGCTCTCCCAATTGTACCAAATCAATTTGAGTTTCACACAATGGAGAGGCAGCTTCACTGTTTGTATGTGCTCCTCTGCCTTGAACACGGTGTAATAATAGTCTTAAACCAGGCGTTATAAAGACAGAATACCAAAGAGGCTTACAGCCTTGGTTTCATGAAACATTTAGGCAAAAGTTCCAAGGGCTGAGGATGATGAAAGAAGGTAAGCTTGAAAATGGGCCTCTGGGATCCACAGCCCTTATTGTACAGAAGTCACATCAAATTAATACTGAGGGCCATTTGCAGCCTTTCTTCTCCTGAGCTTTTCAGAACGGATTAAGCTATGAAAACTCAGAAATTACTAAAGCACCTATTAGGCATTATGCTCACCCTTTCTTCTCTTTCCCTTTGAAAGTCATTGAATGTGCTTCACTTCACTCGTACTTTAATTCACAAGTTGTTTGCCCTCTGAAAATAATGGGCAATTCCATAAAATGTGTGATGTGAAATTTATATTTCCACTTGCACTATAACAAACTGGTCCCCACATATTTGTAAATAAAAGAAAAATGTTTACTTGTATACACATTTCCACCAATTGCCATTTTATGGAGCTGTATATTACATTAAAACTCTGTTGTAGACAATACAGGCGGCAGTATACAGGCAGTTTACTGAAAATCTCCACACTGATGAAGGGCCAGTATTGCTAGGGTTCTCTCAAACTCTCCAAACCCCCCTTTGCTCTCTCAATGTGTCTTCAAAGAAGCGCATGGAGTGCATGAATTGTAATTATGGCTCCTAACAGGATTCGAGAGCGCCCAAACGATGGCACTTGAGAACCAGGTCGTGTGGAGTTAAACGGCTGTCAGACACTCAAAGCTCCCCAGCATGTGAACAAACCCACAAAGGCTGGACGTGTCCGCTTCTACTTCTAGGACTTTCCTACCCACTTTCACTCTCATAGGGAGAGATTAAAATCAACTAAGGCCCTTTTAAAGACCGATATAGCCTTTCTGCATTTTTACTGGCATTCTAGTTTTCAAGAGGTGTTTCAGCTTTTCAGGTAACAAAAACAAATTAGTGACAACTACTAAAGGAACTGTATGATTTTGACCTACATAAAGTGTTTGTTAAGTGAAAGTATAGAAATAAAGAAATAAATCCTTGACCAAATTCAAGGCAAATGAGAAAACACCAGTGGAGCATGTGAGAGGGGGAAGTGGAGGCGTGTGAGAGATCAGGTAATTGTTACCACCTAAGAAACCACTCTAACCACAGTGTCAGATTATCTCTCGACCTCGCCTTCAGAATAACGGAAAAGATCATCTGTGCTCCCCAGACAGTTTCAATGACTCACCAGGGCACAAGACCCCTCACTACACATTAAAGAGACCAGCCTTCAGTCAGGCCCTATCCCAACTTTAGCCTCATCCTACTCCCTAAAAGCAGCCAAAAGAAACCAACCTGCAGCGTGAAGTCCCTATGTATGACCCTTATTAAACTCCTAATTGGATTGAGAGCCCGCTAAGAAAAAAAATTCAACATCATTCATTCAGCTGAGATTTTCTTTAGCATTCCTTCCAGTAGTTTGCCTCTTCAACAATAACATTCAAAATCAAGTTGCTGAAAACTTTTTTTTCCCTTTTCAAAACACAACCAGATTTTCCAAAAATGGGAGTATAGGTAAAACCTTTTTCACCTTTTCTTTTAAGGGAAAGCGCTATTTGATTTTCACAGGGTGCAAGTGACAGGCTGAAACAAAGCCCAGCACTGGCCATTGTGTAGCCTTTCACTGTTGTAATGGTCTTAAAATGGCTACAAGCAGGGCCCTATTCAGTGGTGACCAGGCTGCTCAGCTCTCTTCTCCATATCCAACACAAACTCTGCTCTAAGCGGGAACTCTCAGGTCAGCTGATGAGTGAATGAGGGACTAAGTTCACTCATAACCACAGTCTCAGACTATCAGCGCCTGTAGAAGTTCTCAACACATTTACACTAATTATAGAGAATAAATAGTACCATAACAACAACATCAATCAAGTTCATTACAGAAAATAGCATAATGACAATAATTACAATAATATCTCATTAAGAGAGAGAATGAGAGACAGGGGAGAATTAATAGCAGACAGGTGTACAACACACCGCAATTATGGAACCTGAAATTAGTTCATTGCCTCAAGGCAAACAGAAGAGAAAGGGAAGGTTGTAAGTGAGGGATTGTGCGTGTGTGCGTGTGTGTGTGTGTGTGTGTGCTGGGGAGCCGGTTTGAGGGCTGGGAGTAGGACTGATAGAGAGAGGCTCACTGACAAAAAAAGGAATTGCAAATAAGCAAACAAAAATGTCTTAAATGTGTAAATTAGGGAGAAAAATAAGAGGGAAAAGCAGCTTTTCCCTGCAGACTGGTGCCTTAGATGAGAAGGGAGCAGTGAAACGTGATCAAGGAGAGCTGTGGAGCGGTGCGGCAGGCGTCAAGATGAGCACTCAGCCAGCGAGTGGCAGCTTCTCCTTTTCCAGTCAATCATTCATTACAGAGCCAAGTGCTGTGGAGGAGTGCCTCCTCTTTTTGACCTATCATATTACTGCCTCTGTAAACTCCTAATCCCCCCTTCGTTAGATGGTGTCAACAGCCGACATGCTCTCACCCTGCCACCGCACTCCCCGCTCAGACACCTCCCAAGCCCTGCCAAGACCACAGAACTGACACTCTAATAAAATCGTTTGAAATTTAACAGGGTAGAACGGCAGAACTTTATCTATCTTTTTCCGTTCTTTCATCCACTTTTTTGGCTTGTTTGTTTTCTATTATTGGAATGAGAGTCAGGAAATTCACTTAATAATTAGTTAACTTTTTCTTTTTGTTTTACCATCAATTTCAGGTCCCTATAGATCATGGTAAGCAACACTAAGAAAGTCAGACTTTAGCTCTTCAATCTTTCATTGGCTGGTCCGAGCGGCCTCGTTCTTTTCGCCTCGGGGCTGTTCCTGAGCAGGTGAAAGCCTGGAGGCAGGAACCTGCACATCAGCACTTCTTTGTCCATCATGACTCTTTCATGGGGAGCCTGTCTCCTGAGCTTCTCTAATGGAGCCCAGTGAGATGACGACCATAATGAGTCCAACAGATGAAAGCCCAGCAGGACAAAACAACATTCAGATACATCTCCACACACACACACACACACACCGGGGCACCAGTCAGGGACTTGCTGTGTGAATGTTGTTATTTAGGTAAACAAAAGAATCAGATGCAAAATAAGAAACCAGATGAGGCATCTGTGTTTTGGCAGAGCTCCAGAAAGGAGATTTGGTGTGGGTGAATATGTCATGCTGATCAGACACAACAGAAAACAATCTAACAATCAAGTTCATCACAAGCATGCGCAAACATATCACACACCCAACTGTCCTTCATTCACATGTATTAGCACACAGACCACCCCCCCTTCACAAGCACACACACACACACACACACACACACACACACACACACACACACACAGAGACCCATACAGTGTGTGGATGGGTTTAGGTAAGGTCCCAATTTAAGCTGACAGTTACCAGATAGAAGATACTCAAGGAAATGACAGCACTGATTCAGATGGTTCTGAGTTTAGATGAAAGTGACGCTGTCACAACAAAACTATTACACATGAGTGAAGGCCAGCAAAGTTAATATACTTCATTTCTTCATGACATATAGTACTTAAGCCTTTGTAGTCTGTGAGGATCTTAAAATATTTTACCTTATTGGGAATATATATGTAAATTTGCGAGATAAACTTTGTCATGGTTGAGACACACCTACCACATAACACGGTTTGAGGGATGTTAATTACCGTATAAAATAAGCAATTGGCATCCTGCCCCATATGTCCCACTTTTTCAGTGAGGAAGATGGAAATGAGGTGGGGTAGATTTGATTGTGACATGCTCTCCGTCTGTGCTCCACGATGTGTGGCTTTGCCAGTAACAGGCTAATATTCAGCACAGCTCACCACCACCAGAACTAATCAAAGTAGACAAAATGTCTCTGCTGCCATCTTTGTCTAGCATCCGCTCAGGGTGAGCCTCCCTCTTTCCCTCCTTTCCTTTTCACCTCCCCTCTTTCCCCTCGCTCTTGAAGGGAGGGTGACAGCGGCATAAAATGGTGGCGAGCAAATGTGCCTTCCATGTGGCAGCAGTGGTGGGGGTGACAGGCCAGGCTGAGGCCAGCGCTATCAGCAGTGTGTGGCTGTTGCTTTGAACAAGCTGGATGGTCGCCATGGAGGATCAGGGCCAAGCTGATGAAACACCAGCGGTTACAGACAAAAGCAGCTCAATATCAAATCAAGAAACAGCCCACCCATCCCCAACAGGGAAGAGCCAGTTCTTTGATGAATGCAAACTTAGTTGTCTAGGGTGGCATGTTAATAAACTGTACAACTACTTAATTCCTAGTAGACAGTTTTAATGTGCAGAATTTCCTTCAGAAATCATTTTTAGATAACAATTACAATTACAAAACACTTTGACCAAGATGATATTATATAAGATGTGAATATCAGACATCCTTAGAGTCTAAGAATAGGGAATGTCATATTATATAACTCTTAAGACAAACTTGTGATTTTGGGCTATATCCATATTCACTTGATTTGATTTAAACTGTAAGATACAGAGCACTCAAATGTCACTTAAAGTATATGCATCCAAGAATAAAACTACTGAACAAAGCAAACTCCCTTTATTCAGCAATTTGTGGTGGAGTCATTCAGGGGGTTGTTAGTTAACCCTGAGCTCAGAGGATGATGAAGCTAGGGCATAAATCACAGAGTGAAACAAGGCGGACTCCTCCGATTCATTAATGGAAATGATCTGTCAATATGCTGGAGTCAATTCACACGTGTCAGCTGGGCTCAGCACACAATGGGCCAGCCAACTTATGAACTCCCAGCACCACTCCACCGAGTCCATAAAACAACTGGCAACGCCGCTGGGGAGCACCCCAAGACACCACCCTCTTGCACAGACCACCAGATGACACAGATGGGGCGAAACCAAACAAAGACGAGACTCCTTTTGTACAAAGAGGGACCCCTTTCAAAAGCCATTCATGCAACAAATTGGGGAAATCTGGCCATGCAACACTCTGGGTTTGCTCTTTTATTAGCATGAGCCTTACGTCACAGTAAGTGAAATCAGATTTATGGCCCCCTGATGCAAAGGTGGTTAAAATCAAGCACACTTTTAAGACACAAAAACTTTTTTTAAAAGCCATATTAACTAACAACAGTTTAGCTATGTTAACCATGAACAGACTGTTGTTTTCTACATGACCCACAGAGTAACAAGCCATGTCACATTTTACTACACTTTGCCATCTTGCAAAATGATGAGCAAAGCATTAACTATAAAGAAGAGCTAATGAGGAAAACCCCACACAAGGACAATGCTGATCCATGCCTACATGTCCTCTCTTCCACAGTTGATGAATTGTTTGGCTAAATATAGCACTAACTTTGCCAAAATGCTATTTTTATTGTTAAATCAAGCTGGAAAGCACATTTAAGTTAATTGTAGTTTCTCTTTTTGGTCACTATATCAGTTCAAGCAGCAGATAGTAATGAGTCTTCATAGTCACAGAGACTAATGACTATCAATATCAGTCACAGGTACTGTCGAGGACTCCATTTTATGGTAGCTCGAAACAGCATCAAGCTCGAGTACTTTCAAAGTCAGCCCATCAGTTAGGGAGGTTTGTTTCCATGTAGGTCATTAAATATGTGCACACAAGCTTTCTCTTATTAGGTCCTCTGCATTTTTCTTTTCTTGTTCTTTCTCAGCTGCACACCCGTGCTGCTGCAGCAATCTGCATAGAGAGACATTTGTCATCATTAGCCCTGCTCTGACAGTTGGCACCCGGCACCTCAGATCTCTAGGACTGGCAATTATGAACCCTTCATCCCTTATTTAGGCAACATCGCCTAATTTCATCACAGGCCTCACCAGCAGCATTTGATTACTAGCAGCCTTAAACCTACAATATGCCACCAATTCTTCCATTTTCTTTGTTTTGTGCTCTGATGTACTCCTGCTCTTAGATCACATGACATGTGGGTGAGGACTGTGCTCAGTTAATCTGAGATTTGAAATTACGTGAAAGAAACAAGGACTGCAAAGAGGATTGTAGATGAGCATCATGGGGTCAGTGGGCAGATGATTACAGCGCCCACCTTTAGAAGGTAGACATCTCGCAGGCATTAAGATTAATCACACTGTAGCTGGTGCTGCTGAATGGTTGCCTTTCACAACAGACGAGATGGAAGTCAGCGACATAGTTTTCTATGATGAATTAAAATAATGAAAAAGAACTGCATATTTACAAATAAACTAGTCACTTCTTTGAGAGCAATCTAAGCCCTAGCAATTTGCAGAAAATACAGGGAAAGCATGCTGGAAAAACATGCACACCGTGTGTAGCACTGTCATGTACAACAAAATACAAGAATAAACTGTATGCTCATAAAATGAGTGGAAATGCACTGTACCAGCACTTTCACCGCACCTAACTGCCAAATGCATAATGTGCAGGAAAAAAGTACACTCAACGCTATGTAAGCCTGTATTTTCCTTTTTTTGTGTAGAAAACTAGACATTTTCTGGATCCTTATTTTGGCAAACAAAACTGAAGTATTCATGCTAAATTCATGCAAATACATGCATGTAATTTATCACAAAGGCTGACAAGCGTACCATATTGCAGAGGGGAGGGGTGAAGGGCCAAATGAGGCTGAGACAATCAATTAAATTTCATAATTTACACTTTTCTCCAGCTTTGTTTTTCTCAAAATTTCCATCATGTTGATAGGTTTGGTGTTTTCTGTGTGCGCATATGATAAAGAAAGTGTTCACAGTAAATAGAGCCTGTTGAGTTGATCACTAGAGGGTCTCAGAGCCTCTGGCTATGTGGTCCAGCTTCCTGACTTCTCCAAAGGAGGTTGCTAATACACAACGCAGAATAAAACAAATGAATGGGCACAATCCAAAGGGGGTCCTCAGTGAGGCTCTGGGCCCAAAAATGAACTGGCCTCCTACAGAGACACCATATTGCTTGGAATAATAATGTTTCGTTATTAAAAATCCCAATGACAATTTCATTTTATGACAAATAAAATTATAGAAAATGTGTCAACGTGAGTGGCTATCCCATGAGATTAAAGTATATTATTTCACACAGTTTGAGAGCCAGTACTGATGTCACATCTCTGAAGTGTCGCTGCTTTTAATCTGATTTATATAGAAATATGTCATCCTATTAAGTCCACTTTGACTAATCTGCACATTAGCTTGGGAACTAGCTGGTACATTCCCTTTGTATGGGATATGGCTTGAGAATCTTTTTCTTACATACTAAATGACCCTAGAAATGTAATGAAAAAGTATATGGCGGGCCTTATTTGTTCTTTCGTAATAGGATTATCAAAAATAATAAAATGTCATCCATAATTACGTTGCCTGCTAGAAGATTGCTGGTCATAAAGGTCTTGATCCAGCTTAAACTCAGCTAAATGCTATAGTTGTATAATGTCCTGACTGTTTTGTTATGAGGTAATGCAGAAAATTAAAACTTAAATACAGTCTGCATAAATGTTAATGTGAAACACTTTGTTCATTAAATACTGCTAAAGCAAGAGCCATAGAGGATTTAGTTGGTGAAATGAGCTCAGAACAATATTTGTAGAGCTGGAGTTTTTCAGTTTTCCTCCTTAAGTCTCACTTTTTCAAAATGCCATTATCTTTTATTCAATGCCGAAGGCTATATATTGTTTTGTACACACAATAAGTGAATCAAGTGTTTACACAGATTATGCTTATTTGTATATGAACAACATATGTATTAGTTAAATGCATATACTGTATACGTATATATGTGTAGCCCATAAAGCCTTGGGAATGAAATACACTAACATACATTTGAGATCTGCTACAATCAGTGGAATATCATCTCAAGTCACTCAAAGCATGAGCGGTGTCATCAAAGGGCAATTTCAGCCATTAGAAAAGTACCACTGACCCTTTGGCGGCCATGTTAACAGGACGATCAGTCTTTCAAGAAGAAAGGAAAAAGAAAAATGGAGGAGAAAAAATGAATAAGTGTAGAGGCATGCTCTGGAAACAAAGAGGCCTTCAAAACAGGGTCACATGCTTGTGCAAAATTAGGGGAAGCAGAAGTCATTGTATTGATTTACACAATCATGCATGCATTTTGCTGGGTCAGAAATAGGCCTGTGCTGGAATCACAGCCCCATATATCACACTGGAGGGCCTCCAATAGCCTAGCGGGATGGTCAATGAAGCAACAAAGCTTGCAATGTTGTAATGGTAAAGATGCGGGTAAGAAGATTGGATTGTCTTAGGCCAGACCTGACAACTGCTGGAGTCTTGGGACTACAGAGCAGGTTGAGTTACTGTGAGATCTGTGCAGCCACATGCTTTAGATTAAGAGGTGATAATCTCAATGAAAATCCCCCCTTCTATCACGCATACGTATGGCAAAAGGCTGGAGCACAAACTCAAGAGGTGCAACTGGATTCCGAGGTATCTGACTTGGAGCAAGATTGCCTGGAAAGTGAGGCTAGTCTGGTTTCAATAAAAGGCAAGTACCTGCTGGGCTACAGACAGTGGGAGAGAGTGAGAGGAAAGACTATCAAAGCCTGAGAGGGGAAGAGGCTTTTAGCTACCTCTCACCACATGAAAACCTTCCATAATATACTCCATATCCTGCAGAAATATATCAGTAAAAATATAATTTTTTGGTTGTGAACTTAAATCAGACCTGTGACAACAACTAGAATATAGACTTAATCTTATTATTTAATTTTCAGAATAAACCTTTATGCAGACGTCTATCATGTCCCAAAAACAAAAGATGCTTTTCCATATCTGCATGTGTACTAAGTAAGTGTGAAATTATCACTGGGGCCTGCCAAGAAGCTAGTGGCAGTGTGTCCATGACAGGCTGTGATGATAATGGGAGTCACCTATCTATCACGGTCCATCCTGCACACGCCACCTCCCGCTCAGCCGCATCCATGTAGTGAGAGTCAGAGCTAACGAGCGGCGGTTTGCCCTCATAATGTCTGGTCGTATGCAGTTCTGACTAGAGCAGAGATGAGTGTAAATGCCTTTGTGTTCCTTATCTGATCCGTGCAGCATTATCTTTTTGAAGTCCTCTTCAAAGCAGACACTGTACCTTGAGAGACGGAGTGCCAGTGCAATGATGAGAGCCAGAGAGGGTTTAGTGTGGAGGCAAGATCTCTTTCTTGTGAATCACTGTCTGTATCAGACCAGCTGTGCCTAAAAACAATACACTGATACATCATGGGACTTTATATAAAATGATCAACCATGTCAACCTTAATTTTTAGAATTATTAGCAATTAATCTTTTATATTTAGTTTTCTTATCTTTTTAAACACTCAAACCATGTATTTTTTGCTTTTAATGTTTTGTTGCTGCTATTATTATCTTGTTGTTGAAGTAAATAAATACATTTATCATTACCAAGATCATAGAAGACCAATGTATATTATTGTCTTCATTATAACAATTAATTTGGATTATTGCTATTTTTGAAAATACTAATTTCAATGGAACAAGTATTTTCAAATATAAAATGATAATCATAAAAGCACAGATTCACTCTTCATTCACTTTTATACATTCTGCTCTTGGTTAAGATACTTTTCATTTTGGAGAAATGTAAGAAAGAAATTTGGTGTTAAGATCACAAATGTTACCGTTATTTTTTTGTGTTTTTTTACAATCGAGGCTATGTTAATTAAATGGCTAAAAATACTGGCGCGTGGGATTATTGCACAGCACAGAGCAAAACAAATACACCTCAATCTGCAGGTTAATACACAAGCTTTGAGATATAAACTCTCTCCTGTATCACAGCCACGATAATTAATGTGTCAAATATAATCACAATGCTAAATATTAATTAGCGCCATAACTTTTTCATATTTCAGAAATAAGCCTGGTCGCTTCCTCAACAGGCTGTCCAATAAATTAACTAATCCTGAGATGCCTAACTGATCAAATCAATTTTATTAATATACTGCTTCAAAACCAAAACGTGCAAATAAGACAAACCTCATTTACAAAATACAAATATTCTTTGCGTAACAAAAACTCCCGAAATGACTCCGTTCTATTTTAATCTATCTGTGTGGAAGAAATTAGATTCGGTGCCCTGAACAAAAAAGAAGAGATTTAAATAACAGACCTGCGGCAAATTTAAATGTTTTATTTTCCGAAGACATAAACACTTTAGCAATTCTAAACCCACCTACTGTTTCATATATGTTTCAATATAGCAGACTTAAAAAAGCAGCAGATAAAGTCCAAGGAAAAGCAACGCAACGCAGTGAAAATGCTGTTTTTTTTTTCTTCTCTCCAAATGCGTAGGTGTACTTCCGCTCCTCGATATACTACTACTACCTGTACTTTTTACTTGTATATAACACCCGAGGATGAATTTGTTTTCGATAAACTGGGAAGCGGTGACGCATCCGACAGCGATTGGACATCTTGGTTTCAACTCCTCCCTTATAATAAAGAGTGTGTGTGTCTCTCCCTGTTGTAAAACACAGCAACACCGGGCGTCTGCGTCAGGAGGGCACACTCAACTCTGCGCAATTACGCGGACTCCTAACTGGCACAGTGATCAGAGACAAACCAAAAGCCATTTTTTCGGCTACTGAAGCTCACAAGGTTGAAATGGACTTTTAATCAGGCCATCCTGATAATTTAGAGGATTTGCTTCGTGCACTTCAATGCATTTTACGATATAACAGCTGTGAATGTTGTGATATGATTATTACGCATGTGCTCTGTGCACAGCTTTGAATAGTTGTCTTATAAATAGACATTTTTTTTCTTTTTAAATAGCTTTCTTTCTTCTCTAAAATTGGCTCCCGTACAAACAGCCGCGTTGGATCCCTCGGCTTACTGCGAGACTCCGGTGTATAACCCGGATCTCTGCCCTAATATGATAGCCGCCCAGGCAAAGTTGGTGTATCACCTCAACAAATACTACAACGAGAAATGTCAGTCTCGAAAAGCAGCCATCTCCAAGACCATCCGGGAGGTGTGCAAGGTGGTTTCGGATGTCCTGAAGGAGGTCGAGGTGCAGGAGCCCCGCTTCATCAGTTCTCTCAGCGAGATGGATAATCGTTTCGAGGGACTGGAGGTCATTTCACCCACCGAGTTCGAGGTTGTGCTCTATCTGAATCAGATGGGAGTATTCAACTTTGTGGATGACGGGTCTCTCCCGGGCTGCGCCGTGCTCAAGCTCAGCGACGGCCGCAAGAGAAGCATGTCTCTTTGGGTTGAATTCATCACAGCCTCTGGTTACCTCTCGGCGCGCAAGATCCGGTCGAGATTTCAGACACTGGTGGCGCAGGCAGTGGATAAATGCAGCTACAGAGATGTTGTCAAAATGGTCGCTGACACGAGTGAGGTGAAATTGCGCATTAGAGACAGATACGTGGTGCAAATCACGCCGGCTTTCAAGTGCACTGGGATCTGGCCGCGAAGTGCTGCGCACTGGCCTCTCCCTCACATCCCCTGGCCGGGACCTAACCGAGTGGCAGAAGTCAAAGCGGAGGGTTTCAATCTTTTATCCAAAGAGTGCTACTCGCTGAACGGCAAGCAGAGCTCAGCGGAGAGCGACGCCTGGGTCTTGCAGTTCGCCGAGGCCGAGAACCGGCTCCTCCTGGGTGGATGCAGGAAGAAATGCTTGTCAGTCCTCAAAGCGTTACGCGACCGTCACCTCGAACTGCCCGGACAACCCCTCAACAACTACCACATGAAAACTTTGGTTTCCTACGAGTGTGAGAAGCATCCCAGGGAGTCGGACTGGGATGAGAACTGCCTCGGCGACCGCCTGAACGGGATACTATTGCAGCTTATTTCATGTTTGCAATGCAGAAGGTGCCCGCATTATTTCCTGCCCAATTTAGACCTGTTTCAAGGAAAACCTCACTCTGCTCTAGAGAACGCAGCCAAACAGACTTGGCGACTGGCAAGAGAAATACTGACCAACCCCAAAAGCTTGGAGAAACTCTGAGGTAAAAATATAATAGTTAAGCTCGTCTTACAATTTGTGGTAAAGAGGCCTAATGAGCTTATTAACGGACAGAAAAAATATTGCCAACCAGTTTGCAAAGTCTTGTGAAATGTGGCTGTCCTCTGTTGTTGAATATGTTTTGGCCTAGCCTGTTTCAAGATGATTTTTATAACAGTTTAGTTTGTCATTGTCCCCATGCACCTTTTGGCGGTGTCAATATTTAGGAGTAAGTTTAAATTATTGGCCACCATTAAATCAGGAGGCCACCTCAGCAGTGGTTTCTTTTCTATCCGTGCCACACGGTTGCCTAAACCCTACATTTCCTTAAATGCTTTAAAATAAAGCCCCGTGACAAACTTTGGAAAAAATAAAAACACACATGTGTACATTTTATACTGTAAATACATTCATACATTGTGATTCAAGTGGTCTGAAATTGTGAATGTTGTTCTGTGACACGTAAATAGGATCCACCTGTTTAAATCTACTTCTGAGCTTTTTTCTTTATCTGGTAGAAACGTTATTAATTTATACTTGCATCAGTGGTAGTCTGATTCATCTGTTTCAATGGACATTTTCTAATTTTTGAAAGTTTACATTTTGATGGTAGGCGTACGACATTTGTTACAATGAAAACATTCCATCAATTTACTTGAATTATTATTTAAAGTACTCGAACTTTTTTTGGTTGTTGTTTTTCTCTACCATGCTTAGGCCTACATGATAAAAAAATGAAAATGATAACATATATAGTATATATATATATTACAGTTTAATTGAAAAAAAATGCACTTGAAATACACTGGATTATAACATCTGTGATCTGATTTTTTAATTTCTTGTCTTTGATCTAATTTAAAGAGCTAATAAAACGAGCTGTTTTATATTTGTGTCCCATTATGGTTTTATTAAATGTGATTTTGACAGCAGTGAGGTAGTGAGGCCTAACATGCAATAATAATGTAATGGAACTTTTAATCTCGGGTCTCTGGCTCATGTAGGTGTTCTACCTAGAGGAGTTTGACACTTTAAAAAGGAAAATAGAGGAAAAAAGGAATATTTTCCATTCACAGCATTTTAACCAGATCTGTAACCCTGCAGAGCAGTTTGGGCTTTTTTTTAAACCCCAACCTCCTGTGAAAGGAATTTGCGTTATTAATTATGTGAATAACCAGTTAACTTGGCATAACTTGATCATCTGTCAACGCTGTCTGATGGTTGAGTCTGCAGGATGAGTAGACCTCAGAGGTCATTATATGATTTTTTTTTTTTAAATGCATTAATAATACAGCAAATTAACACACACAAAATAGAAATTAATCGTGATTCATAATAAAATTCTGGCCACAAACGTAATTTAATAATACAAAAAAAAGCAAAACAGAGCATGGACAGAGGCGCAGCACACCTCCGAAAACCTTATCTGCAACCCGCGCATCCTCATCATATATCAAAAATGTGTATTTAAAAACTAGTGAATATTTAATACCTGGAGAAAAAAAAAATCTAAAGTGAGGCATGTCGGAAACCAAAGTGCCCGTTTCAAACCTGGGCTGCACACTCGCTTGCGTGTTACTTACCTTTGGGTCGACCTTTTTGAAGGCAGGGTCATCCTCATCCACCTCAAAGTAGATCTCGGTGGTGGTGATGGACAAGGTCCCCCGCGCCACCAGGACAGGGGCAACAAGCTGGGCCGGGCTGCTCAGAACCACTGGGCCTGCAGAGTGCAGAGGGGGCAGCCACATGCTGAATCAGTAACACGCAAAAACATATTCAAAGCAAAGCTGAGTGAGGTTAATTCTGTGAAACTGATAAATGCGATTACAGGGGGATACCATCATGCCAGCGGCCTCTGTGTATCACACCACACCGCTACGTGCGTGAACAATCTGCGCTTAGAAACATTAGAGAATTTTAAAATGAATTCTCGCAGTTCAGTCAGATATTGTGCATTATGACAGCTCCGTCAAACTTTTCATTTTTGTAGTTTTCATCGTGCCATAAAACAAAGGCGTTGATACGCCTTTTTGTCTTTGTATTGCACACTTCCATATGCGCACAATGCGGTGGATTCATCAGACCTATAAATAGATGGAGGTGTCATCAGAACATACCTATTTGTACCTGTTTGTAAACCAGTGATGCACTGATAACAAAAATGTTTTATCAAATGGTGCGATCATAACGAAAACAACCACCACTATTGGGAAATAAGGTGTTCATTAGTTTACATAAAATAAACTAATCCTTATTTGCCTCTCATGGTCAGAGCCTATATCGCCATGAGGCATCTGCAGTACAGGTGTCCAGGCTGTCCCTGCTTTACATGACATGCAGGGAAACAATAAAACTACAAGCTTGTTTTTAAGACGGAATAATTGTCCAGAATTTTAAGGTGGGATTGTGACCCGGGTCAGCTGATAGTGATCACATCTTTATTTCAGTCTCCTCCCTCCCTCTCTCTCCGCCTCTGCTTCATCCTCCATGTTCTCAGATCAGTGTCGCTGTGGAGCACCGTTACAGTGATTTGTCTGCTCTCAAACGAAAGCTCTCGAAATCAGGATATTTATCGATCCCTTAAACTCCAAAGAGCCACTTTAATGTCTCATCAATCTTAATCTGCGTTGCTCAGCCAATTATGGCCGATAGTGTTACAGGAATACAAGTGGATTTCGGTCTCAACTCCCAGAGCGCCCCTTCATCGCTCTTGCAGGCTGCACAGTCAAACCGCCCTCCCTGGATTTTTTTTCTCAGCGTTGCTCGGGTCCATTAACGGTGATCCCGTCTGCTGATGCTATCAGCCCAGGCGCTACACGTTGCTTACAAGCTTCATATGAAAAGTAAATACTCGCAGTAACCTCATCCTGTTTTACTGCATTTCAGATAACGTTTAGTGCATTTAGAGGGTAAAGAGGATAGCTTACAATAAACAAGGAAAGAAAAAAAAAACATTTGCACGTCACTGAGAAGTGAAAGTATTTATGTAAAACTATTATTAGGCTTTTTTTCAAATAATTTTTATTAGTCTATTTTTCTGCCAATTGACCTTATTGTGGCATTAACTCTTTCCGCTACAATAATAGTAGATTGTCTTTATTTCCCAGCCCCTAAATTACAAGCCCATTCACCTCTTACTAAAAACAACACATAGAACTGGTGCACTATATTGTGGCCCCACTGGGCTACACATAGAGAAAGACACTAGCCTGAAGCATTAAGCCACAACATCCATTGCTCATAGGGAGGAAGAGGATTAGGCAGTAATCCCCTCAGGGATCCTTCCATAATTAGGCTATATGGCATTAAAATGTTTACATGAGAATAATGAAATTAAGGGCAAGTTACACAGGATGAGTGGTGTATATAGGCTAAAGCTGGGAACACCCAGCTGTTGGGCCTTTTTTTTTTATGAAAATGCAAATATTTGTCAAATGACAGGCCAATTTAATGAAGTGATGAAAAGTCTCATTTTGGTGTGGTGGGAGTTTGGGAGAACTGCCGAGAAGATGGGTGTATTATTACCCACAATCCATCCGCTGGACTGCAGCGTTTGATTAGGCCAACTGCTTCTATATTTTACATCATGAGAAATATAAGTGGAAGTGGGTTACTTGCACACCTGAGCACTATCATTTACTTGCAAACACGTACATGTTGACTTATAATAGATACACACACATATACACACGCATACGCAGCTGCTGCCATTATAGCCTACTGTCTGCCGAGTATCTGAAAAACAGTGCCTTGTTCATCTGAGTCACTGAAACAATGCTCGTTTTTTTACCCAGTTTTCACAGCATGCATTATATTTCAGCATATAACACTGATGTATAAAAGCCCAGAGAAATCTATATTGCACTGTGGTATATTTAATAAGGCTGCAGCATACAATAATTAAATTTAAAATCAACAGAAAAATACCTAAATGTTTAACATAAATAATTACATTTTCCACTGTTGTTTTTATATTTTTGTTTTGATCTAAGGCATTTTCTGTTTATATTAAGGACTTGTAGATATTTTAATTAAAAAAATATATAAATTAAAAAAAGAAAGAAAAGAAACTTGGGGAAGTTGGTTATGCAAAATGCAAAATGCAGAATAACACACTTCTTTCACTTTTTTCCCCCTGAGATTTCATATTGAGAAATGTTGTGTTGGTTTAAGTCTCTTATAAACATGTCACAAGTCAAAGGCTCAGTATTGTGAATGAGGACTAAAATAGATACAGAGAGGCTAAATTAAGACAAAACAAAATGGTTGTGGCTGCTAAACCTCACTTTGGGGGATAGACTAACACGGCTCCAGTAAGCCAGCAGAACAGTCAAATGTACCGACTCCTGCATGTGAGCTTTTCACATGCTCATCTTAAGTTTCTATTTTACCCGATTTTGGTTCTAATATGTGCATACAGAAAGGCATTTATTGCTAGTGCATGCACAGACAGCATTTCCAATGTTTGTGGGGGAGCAAAACTAATCATAGGTTCAGTAACCACTACTGCCCGGGCCCTTGAGTGCAGGCGCCGCCCCTTTGGCAGCAGCAGCCCGCACTGACCCAACGGCTGGCAGGAGGAGCACTGTTGTTGACAGGATCTAGTCCCAGATCTCTCATTAAGGCTGTTCATGCCTGAGATTAGATACTGGCCAAGCACAGACAGTGCATCCTGGTAAAAACATTACCCAAATGTTACAGTGTGAGGGAGCTCCCCTATTGGTAAAAAAAAAAAAAAATGAATTCAACTTTGATTCAACACAGACACACACACACAGAAAAAAAAAAATGATCATGAATGTTCTGCAAAGTTAATGTTTGGTTCATAATTTTAAACAAGCTTAAACATCTTAAGTGCATCACAAATGTTCAGTCTCAACATTTCTGTTTCGTACAAGGTCGTTATTAGTTCTCTCACGTGAATACATTCTGCTTGTGTTTTAGCCCTTGCCTTGCTCTTTTGATCGGGCAGTCCAGGGTTCATCTGACAGACAGTGTTTGGCTGCCTGCTGGCTCTGGGACAAAGAGGAGGGGTTAGTCTCCTCCTCTGAGATTCATCTGTGGGATCTTAGAGAGGATTTCACTGCTCAGCATTGTGCCCTGGTTCAGCCTGAGCCTCATTTACCGAGCCATGATAACTGGGTAATATATGCAGGGCTATGAAACAGATTATTATTTAAGTGTCTGGGAATCTAGAGTCTCAGGCTTTTTCATACAATTTACACCTGGAATTAATCCATTACGCACATGTATTCATATTTGTTACTGTTAACATGCAATTCAGTGGCAGTCCTTATCCTATCCATACACAAATAATAATACACAACATATATGTGTATGTGTGTGTGTGTGTGTGTGTGTGTGTGTGTGTGTGTGTGTGTTTGTGTGTATTACAAATATAGATAATAATATAGATAAAACAATAGTATATACAATACATAGTCCTACAGTATTTTACATCATTTGAAGCCACAACGGCCTAAAATAAAACAGCATCCAGTGACAACAAGAGTGATAACGATGGTTTTCACCATCAGAGCAGAAATGAATTCTTTACTAATTTATTCTTTGTCACTGGAATATAAGAACTGTTTTTGGAATTGATTACAGCTGCCAGGGATGAATATTACTTTATATTTTTCTAAGAAGTCATATCATTTAAGCATCAAACCAGTAACAGATTCTGCTTATTTAAACCACCAACTATTTGCATGACGTGTTAAGTGAGGATTTGGCTTTACTGACGAGGATGTAGTGCAGCAATATTGATCTCCCCTCAAAACACAAGTGAACTCTGGATGACTTACCTTTCATAGCCATGGCAAAGTTACTTGAAAAGCAACTCAATTCTGGCTTGATAGTTTGGCTCACACATGGAGTGTGATGCTGGTTAAATTACAGGAGGTTTGGCTAACCGTCACCCTGGCAGTAAGTTGCACTATTGACTGAACTGTGTCAGACAAAGTATCAAAGCTGATAGAAACACAGTAACATTCACATGGCTAAAATAAATCAAAGATTAATTTTAATCTAATACTATATTTGTCTTTCATTAGCTATTAAGGGACCATTAATCTCTTTATGATTGCTGTAGAGACAGAGCGTTAGTTTAATTGCAGAATAATTAAGTTTTTGTCTGCTCTCCCTTAGCATCCAAGTGCTCACATTCACAAGGAAAAGACACATTATATGCTATTTTCTTGGCAAGGCCCTTCAAGGTATAGTAAAAATTTAACACATTTTAAATTAGGAAAATTAATTGGTGTGGTTTTTTTTCCATGGAATGAATTACATGCACTGGGAAAATAAATGTATACATTCATTTGTCCAGTTTACAGTTTGATTAAATAAAAATCATTTCTAACTGTCAAATAATCCATTCGTTTGTTATATTAACAATATTTATAGAGATATATGTGTTTGATTATGTGTGTTATTATGATGCAGGGTTTTGATTCAGAGTAATGAAATGTTGCATCTGATCTTATAAGATTTACACACAAGATTAAGTCCTTTTAAATAATGTGTAATCAGTATCATCCAGAGATTTGTAAGAAGAGTTGGTGTTATCAGGTGCCGTAGCGCAGATCACTTTGATTAGAATAAGTGACATTTACTGTGGCCTTATTAAAACGTAATGACCAATAGGGCAATGGCATTTCCATTACACCGTAATGCTGTAGTGTAAAAACGACTTTAACAACATGATCAAAACACAAGAACTCAATTTATACAAATAGATTTTGAATGGTGTCATCCTACCACTGAGGTTACATTAGTAGGTCAATGGATTAAATAAGGCCACTGTAAAGTTAAGAATAAACAAGCAGTGGTTCATATGAACTTTAATCACTGGTTGCTTGGAAAATCCTATCCTGACATATCTGGATTGATCATCTTTCCGGTGTTAGTTTAACTTTACAAGACTTGCCTCGGGAGATAAACACACGAGGAAGGAACCGTGCTGAAGAGACCCAAAACAAAGCAGAGAGGGACACTCATCAGACCAAAACAAAAATGTAGCTGTCAAACGTATAAACTTCCAGATCAGAACACGGAGACGAAGGCTTTGACTCCTCAACTACACTGAAGGTGAACTGCAGAACCCAAACAGTAAACTCACACCTTTAATACATAAATACATTTTGAACACTTAATAATACTAATGCAAAATATTTAGATCAGCTACTACACTGACTACTGAACAATTCATTTGTTGCATTGATATTGATCATGTATACAGTAACTACGCCAGCTATTCAGAAGAAGACAGATAACAGACAAGTGCTGACACTTCAGCAGAGGTGATGTTGACTTGGGATTAAAGGAGGTGCTGGTGTGCCGACTTACCACCCAGGTTGTCCATCTCCTTCTCCTGCAGCAGGCTGACAGCATCATCGTCTCCATCAAGTATCAGCTCTGTCTCAGGGTTCTGGCTGGCCACAGTTTGGCTGCGGAAGGCCTTCTTAGACTTGACCAACTCATCTTCCTCTGTACCTGTAAAAACAATTATGGTGTAGAGAGACCACTAAATATTGCACTTTGGCCTCTGAAGCTCAAAAAGATATCCGTCACTATGCTTAAATGGACAGAACACACGCACACACACACGCGCACACACACACACACACACACACACACACACACACACACACACGGACACACGGACACACGGACACACGCACAGTAACTAATCATCCTTGTGAAAAATGTAAATTGTTTTCACATTACATTTCAAAAGTATGAAAAATAAATTATTACTCATGCAGACCCCAAGTAATACTGGAACAATATTTGTAGATTTATACAAACAAACCTCAAAATAACTGAGCAAATTAGGCGTCATAACCACATTTCTCAATATGAGCCATGGTCTATTCTAACCAAATTTGGGCATATCCACAAGTTCAAACAACAGAATGTGTTTTTATAGGGTCTTAAAATGCATAACATCTAGTCAAATATGAAAAAGGAAATAAAGCATGGACAATCTCTGTATGAAATACACAATAATATGCAGGATGAACTCGAAATGAGATGCTCACTAATGTACTTGCCATAGCATATGAAAGAATGTCACAGTACACATTCGTTCACTGAATACATTTCACATGGGTGAACATCAGAAGTTTTCAGCTTTTATTTTTAGACAAGGTCAACAATGAAACACTATCCGTATCTTGAAAGACCAACAGCTGAGTCGGGGGATACATCTCGAGCTCGTAGTCGATTAGAAAATATCATTTGCCGCTTTTAGAGACTTGACAAGAGTGAGACTGAACAGACAGCGCAATTAGGAGGCTGCTTACACCAGGACTCCATCATATAGCTAGACTAGAGCCCGTTTATTGAAAAAGATGTGTTCATACATCGTGAAAAACAAAGAGGTCTCACAACACATTTATCAGCTTAAATCAGCCCATCTCCAACATGTGCCTGCCACACGGCTGCTCGAAACATTTATGTGAATTTGTCTTTCTGAAGTCCAGTGTAGGAAATAACCAGAGGAGAAACTCGCGTGTACGAAAAGGAAGAACACATATCAAGAAATGGGAGGTGGCTGACACCCGTCTGACATGTTTCCTTTCAGCATGGTTCTTAATTCGCCTCTCCCTCCCCTGAGGAACGTGTACCTTGTCTTGAAGAGGTCACATTTGACTGTTGTCAACACTGCTACTGAGAAAAAAGTCTGCTTCCTGCTCTGTCTCATATCTGGAGTGCTTTCATCAGACAGAGGGAAGAAGTCTGTAAGTTTCGGAAATGAATTCTGTGTAATGTTAAAGGCAAAAGCCAGCCAGCGGTCAGAGATCAAAGCAGAACGAGTGAAACTTAAAACTGTAATTCTGTAAACCATCATTATGCTCCAAGTAAATGAGGGAAAGCTCCGCAGACGGGCTGATGTTCTGATTGGCAAGTCTGTACAGGGTTGAGTAGACCAAATAAACTGTGCTGATTTCTACACGCAAATGGCCAACATCAACCATTGTAGGGGTAGCAGACCAGCTTTACCCACAATGCAATTTAGCGCTCAAAGACAAAGTAATATGGCTGTAAATAACAAGAAATGAAGAGCTATGACATGAAGGAGAAACTGCGCTGACATGAAAAGTGATCTCCTCATGAGTGATAGCCTGTGGAATTGGGGACATTATTGTATGAAAAGTGCTGCAGTGAAAAGAGTCACAATTTGTCACTATTACAGCACTTGCTGTGCAGCAGTGTCAAAGCCGAAGCATTAAAAAGCTGTTCACCCCTGACCACTGTAGAGTAAAACAAAAAGAATGACCCTTTGAATATATGATCTAACTCTTATGAGTGACCTAAAATTAAAAACAACAAGAGACAAGTGCAGGCTGGTGTAGATACTATGTGCAACTCCAATGACCATATACTGAAATACTGAAGGATTTACTCATTCTTTGTTCAGTTGTTTTTATATTTTATCATCCTTGAATTCAACTGTGGTTAAACTCCACACATGATCAGTAGGATACTGAACCGATCTTCAGAATACTGTTATGTTGGTCCTGTGCAAATGACAACAAATTACAAAACTACCAACAATACAATTGCAGATGTAGGATTTAGTTTCAAGTACACTCAAATTGTGTCAAATCTATTTCTCAAATCCTATGAGATGTGCATTTATAACCAATATTCATTACATTCAAATTTATATCACAGAAAGGAACATGCTGTGTCACTGTATAATGATGCTATACCATCTAATTAACCTTGCGAAGTGAGCAGTCAATCAGAAGCCACTGCCACTGACTTCTGAACTTCTCTGTAAGAATCACAGCAGTTCCATTTCATGTCTGCTCTCAAGCTCTTCAGGAGCAGTGCCAAGAGAAGCCACCGATCACCAGTCTCACGGGTCCTATTGTTCAATCACTGAGTTGAAGCTGCCTCGGAGTGCACTAATTACACTCAGTAAAGTGCATTGCAGAGTTTTCGTGACCCCATTGGAGGCTGATAAAGACGTGCCAGCTGTGACCAACGGAGGCCGTCCCTAAGCATTGGGGTTCAACTGGGACCCATGGTCCCAAACTCCTTCTAGGACAATCTACCAATGGCCCACTGTGTACAGTTTTCCTGACAACACACTGAAAATGTTTACATTTTAAAAACATAATGTTGGGTGACATTTTGGACTTCTTTTACAATGCATTTTCCATGACAAAGCTCAGGTAATGGGATGACCTGATGGGTCAAAATAAATCTTTCATATTTTAAATGTCAACCTGGAGTCCAAGAAACCTTTTTAGTTTATATATTAACTTAATGATGTGAGTAAGTTTCAGTTGTTGCTGAAGTGCTATTTCAATGTGCCCATCTTACAAACCTCCTGGCATTTGATTGTATCTTTTTTTAATTTTGAAAATATATCTATATTGTAATGTTGAGAGTCATTAAAAAGGGATGTGATTCTTTTTAAAGAGGCCATAAAATGGCCTCTTTACTTCTTTAACGCAATGTAATTCCTGTTGAAACACGGGACAACACAACAAGGGATTTTTGTACTGTAAACCAGTGAATAATCAGTTCAGGAGAAAAAAGGCTGTTTGTTTTGATAGAAGCAGCACAGGGGAGAGTACTTAGAACTTTTTATTGGTAATGGTGACAGTTTTCCAGAAAGTTAAAGTGTGAATTTCATTGTTCTCACCATTATAATGAAAACTCGAGTTGCATAAAAACAGAACATGCATGAGCAGCAGTATTTTCTGTTTTACATAAAACAAAAATTAAGGATATTTTTTCTCAGTCAAAGAGTGATGAAACCAAGTAAATGTATTCTCTTGCGAACAAGCTAAACTCCAATTCAAACTTTTACAACTTTATAATCTTACATAAAGGCTCATATTTTGAAAATATTTCAGTGTTCGGTAGTTTTACTATTCAGTATGGAATAGATAAGAGTTGAAAGGCCTTTAAAAGACTGTTGAATCAACTATAATACTGCTGCCAAGGGTCCGTGTTTCATATACTGCAACGCTGGAGAGTTTTGTGGCACTGGCCTTTCATTTTTATAGCCTCAGTAGAGCCAGCAAGCATGTGTTTTTCTAAGTCTCCTATGTATTATACACCCGCCTCAACCACTTCACCGCCTCTCCTCAAAAAAAATCCACAACATCATGTTTTACTTAACGTTCAACTAACTTAGGAGAAAAAAAAAGCTGATTTCACAAATACTTTGGGTAATTCAATATACACAACTATAAATAAAACACAAAATACCTCAGGTTTGCATGAAGTGCCTTGATCAGCAAGGAAAGATCTGGATAATGTGCTAAAAAAAAGGCAAATACATGGCTCTTGTAAAAATCACATAATGTTTGTCATTTGATTCAACAGGCATCATTATGGACACAGCTAAAAACACAAAATTATCTTGACCTCTTTCTAAATATGATGAAAACTACTATATTGCTGGATCGTATATGATCAATGTGCAAAGTTGAAGCCGTAGTTGAAAACTGCTGTAAACAACTACATTGAATGGACAGACGCTAAAGCCTGTTGGGAAAAGCCACTAAATGTCACTAGATGACGTAATATGCTAATTGGCTTATTCATGAATTCATCATGTCATTTTTGCATTCAGCTTAGTGTTAGACAGTTTCATCTGTTTGCTTCTCTCCAATACTCTCCGTGCTCATATATGGTATTTCAATACAGTCAAATTCCCAATAAAGCTGTTCTCATTTGTTTTTCTGTTTCTGTTGTCACACAATGGAACAAGTTTGAAATAGTGACTGAAACGCAGCCCATTAAAACTATATGTTAACTTCCAAGCCTTTTCCAAGCTGCTGCTCTGCACTGCTCAAATCCTGATTTTCTAACCACGACGTTTTCTGACAAAATCACCAAACACATAAATTAAAGACAATGGCTCACACAGCCTCCGTCTGGGTAACAAACTGCTGCTTCGATGAAAGTAAAAACTGTTGTGGATCCACTGTAAACGCCTCTTGATTACATAAGTGAAAACGTTCATGTTAAACCATTTTCCAAGAGCGAACTAATGGTATAACTTCATTACAAACTCAACTCTATCACTCACTCACATTTGAGGATGTTGCGCTGGACCCTGGCCGGTCCAGCCAACAAATACTACGAAGCAGATCTTAAACTCTTGGGTTTTAGCAGGAATTGTTCTGTTTTGTGTCTCATTCTGTCAGATCTCTGTAGATAGCATGCATTAGTTTAAGCCTCAGTTCCATAGCTTATTTACTACACTATCTTATAATGTACATCAGTGTTTTGTGCAGTCACACTAACATCCATATAACGTGAGCTCTATAGAATGTTTTAAATATATCTCTTCCGTTTCCCAGACCGTTTCAGATCCTGCCCTCCCACGCACCCTCTCCACAGGCTCCACATTCCACATGGAGAGAAAAAGTCCAGTCCATGGGATTGCATTACTGCTAGGGCGATGCAATTCTGCCCTCTGTCTCTTCACTTTTATTTACTCTGCACTGAAAGATTAAATGAGGGGAAAAAATGACAGCTTCATACTTCCTGTGATGCAAGCCATCCGTATTGCAGAGTATGTGTTTTGAGACTGTAAAAGTAAACATTATAACTTTGATGTAGGGAAGTTTATATAGTGCAGACGCTTCCTCTTGGGGTGATCTTTATTCAATATCCTGGGATGTGCAGTGCGTGTCTACTGTGCTGCCAGAGGTTACAAACAATCTCATCTTCTCTCCATCAAAACATTAACAGCAGTGTCTAATAATCCCCATCTGGACCTGAGCATTAGTTACTCAATATAACCATTTCAGAGCATATCATGTATTTACTGAATGGCTGCATTCCAGTGTGCAGATCTGCATGCTAGTAAATGCCCTGATGTCATTTGTCACAGTTTAATATGTTTGATTATAAAGCTGGAGAAGGTTAATATCACATCACGAGGCTGATGCCTCTGCTGCTGGAAAGAGCTATAAAGATCTCTGCCTGGGGCAATCAGCTCCGAGAGAAGCTGCTCACCTGAAATGAGACAGCAAGGACACCCGGAGGTAAAACACCCCGTTAAACACTTGGATCAATATTAACGTGACTTCCATTTCATGCTTGCCCAGTTCCAATCACCTAACAATATACCCTGATACTGGGCCGTGGCTGGCTGTAACAGGGCAGGTTATTACAGGCAGAGGGCAGAGACAGAATGTGCTGGCTAAGCTGTCAATGCTGCTAATAGACAACGAGGCAGAGTTTAAGGCAGAGTTTAACCTCCCATCACGCACGCCCATGAATGTACACTCTCTCTCACACACACACACACACACACACACACACACACACACACATACACACACATACACATACACATACACACAAGTTGCACAAAAGTGATTAAAAAGGTTACACTGATGCACGGGATTTGCCAATATATCAACTTGATTTTTTTTAAAAAAGCCTCCGTTCGACATTTGCACTCTCAAAGACTGTTAATTTCAATAGTTTCAGTAGAAGATGATATATATTCGGTTTCAGCTTGGATTGGAAAAAAAAAATTTCTTAATAGCTCAGAGAAAAAACTGAGGATTGTGAGACTCTTAGGTGCTGTCAAAAATGATGTGGGCCACTCACTCACTGAAATGTTCTTTGTGAAAAAAAAAAAATCCTACTCACTTTCATTTTCCCCAAGTGAGCTCAAAAGACTGACATTTACTGTGAACACAACAGTGTATGTTTGCCCTCTTCAAACTCAAGATGGTGGCTGAGTGTATATTGTCATATCCTGCTGTCAAACCAGAAACTGTGTATTCAATTTGGACAACCTAGTGGTTCTCCAATAGTCTCAGATTTTAAAGCTTTAATAATGACTCTCAAGGGCCAACTCAAACAAGCCTCTTTGTTTTTCTACTCTGGTGCCTATGCAGCCGGGAACCTACTAAAAAGTTCTATAGACTCCTTGTCATATCCCAGAAACAAAGTCTGGATGTTATGACTAATGGATATCCAACCTCTGAGCCTCTGCACCAGGGTTGTCTGCTAAAGACGGGTCCTATCTTTAATACCATGCTAATTAAAAGTGAATATTCATAAAAAAACACACCGACTGTCAAAGTATATCTAAAACAAAAACTGCCAACTGTCACTGCCAACAAAATCTACTGCAGCTCTAAAAAAGAACAAAAGATCCTTCTCATTTTAACTCATAACAAAACCTGGCCTCCGCTGTGCAACCACATCAAAGCCTGCAGGAAAAAGCCTGAAAGTGCAGCTCACCTCTCAAGGAGAGCAAGCGGGCCATCCGACCACAGGCGATCCCTTTCACTTGACAAGTTTATGCATTATTCTGCTCATTAAAACGCGCGCCAGCAGGACTTCAGCAAGTCTTCAGTCCACTACACAAAGGCTCTAATGTCAAACAACATAAGAAAACTTATGAAAAACATATTCTGGTGATTTGATGGCCTAACTAACATGATATGCATTTGTGGCATTGTCTTGAGGATATCTGCCATAAAACTCACTAAAGGATTTAATACACACATATAATAAATTGAGCCAATGCACGATGAAGAGGTCAATGGGCAATGCTAACCAAGAGAGTTAGCAAATGGAGCAACAGAAATGGATGAAATAGCTTTTTTATCTTAGCTCTGAAAACTTTGCAGATGAGGACAGTCATAGTTTTTATACAACATAGCTTAATGTTCCTGTTCTGTTACACTACAGCCTCCGCATCCCTCAGAAACTCCGCTCAATTAGTGTATTTGAAGGACTAAATTGAACTGAATTGAGCGTCAACAGCTACAAAATAATGAGTAAATGTCAAGAACACACTATAACGATGACCAAAAAGATGTAAGCTGAAGCCAGAGCTTATTAGGCCTTGTAAAATTTGTAACACTAGTTATGAGTGAGGTGAGGATTGTTTGGAACATACTGAAAGTGTGGCTCAATAGTGAAGTAGCTTATGCTGCAGGAGAAGTTTGAGAGTTTTCTAATGATGTTTTGATATGTTTTACAGGTTTACTGGTATTTACAGGAAAGCAATGGTGATGCAATGCAATGCAATGTCTTTGCTCGTGATAGCAAAGTTTTAACAGCCATAAAAATTCCTAAACAGGTTAAAAACACTAAAGTTGTAACTTTTGTTTACTTTAGTCCCACCCCCCCCTCCCTCACTCCCCACAACAGAATCAACACATCACCAAAACCCCACACAATTAGCTTATGGTACCACCACGAAATCTAAAGCAGGAGGTGCAATTATTGCATGTGTGTCTCATATATGGACCACCTGCAGCTCCGGCAGCAGCTGGCATGTGTTTATCTACAGAGCTGCCATGATCTTCGTACAGCAGCCATGGCAGAGCTAGAGCTGAAAGCAGCCAGATGACATCCTGAGTCCAGCCAACGGTCGGCTTCAGTAGCTCAACACTGAGACACATATGAGGTCAGCGAACATTGTAATCATTATGCATGTGTTGCTGTAAGTCTACAGCCGTTTTAAAAAGGCTAGCCTGACCACAATGCATCGCCTGTTTTCTATTTTCTATAAAGTTAAAGAGGTGCTTACTCCATTCATTTCAAAATCAATACATTCACTCCTATGCCATTAATACATTTGCCCTGTTATTCAATTACATGCAGGAGAGAAGGGCCAAGAGTGTTTAATAGTACTGAGCTGCTTTCCCTTAAAGGGCGGTGTTGCATGACATAAGGAAAAATTGACACAAGGTGGTGGGCAACGCTAAAAGAGTGCCTGGGTCAATAAAGAAAGTTTTAGACAAAGAGAAGAAAACAACAAAGGGAGAGAGATCTAATTTGTTCTTGAGTATGTGTTATGATGGAATTAAAAAAGATCAATGAAATGAATGTGTCATGTTCAATTCACAGGACTCATGAATATGTTACCAATAAAAATGACAATTAATTACTCCTATAAGGAATATGCTAAACTATATGGACAAGTCTGGACTAAACTTTAGTGCCCTTTAAATGTTTTTTCTATAATGCTTTAATGGCAACACTTTTCAGTTCCCTAATTCTACCAGATTAAAAAAAAACTACAGAGAAATGATAAACTCACCATACTCCTGCAGTGACTTGCATGTGATATCTAAATGGGTGGAGCCAAATGGGTTTCTGACAAATCTCCGCCTCCGCCGCAGGTCATCCTCCCAGTAGTCAAGACGCCAGAAGTCGTGCAGCTGACTATGATAGAGACAAGAAGACAGGCAGGTTAGACAGAGCCCGCACCCCTCAGTGATGGTCTGATTACAGCAGCCACTTCTTTATCAGGGGAAAACATCTTGAGGAGAAAAATCAGGCCACAGATAGTAGATTTATTAGGCTGACTAGTGGCATGCTCTGCAGAAGCCCAGTAATGTTAGCTCTGCTAAAGCCTATAGCATCAGAACAGCAGGGAGCAGCAGCAGCAGCCGCTGCACACATAAATCACAGGCACTCCCATTAACAAATACAGCATCAAATTACAAGTATAAATGGCACAGCTTGCCTCCTTTTTTACAATGTTTTTTAACAAGTCTTGTAAATCAAAGGTAGAAACCTCAACGCAGACAGCGTGGGGTTTAATGATCAGGGTCTTGGGGCGGTTGAGGCATGAGCCTATAAAACAAGCCCCCTCCCTGCATATGTGGAGCCATGATTAAAATAATGTGCTGAAATATTCATTGAAATGATTCCCAGAGCCCTGGAGCAACCCGACAGAAAATTGCATTTTTATTCATTATTAATAACAGCGAATTAGGGTCATAAAAAAAGAGAAAAAGAAGAAAACAGTTCCAGCATGTGGTAACCATCTTTGTAAATGATTATTCCAACATTAGTGAGGACCTGGGATAATTTTATTGCTTGCAGCTAATGCAAACCATTAAGCACCAGGACTAGCATTAGGTTACTAAGTGCTGCTTGTTCCAACTGTGCACTAGCTGGAGCTATTTCAAAGCCTTTATGTTTCCTTTAGAGGAAAATGCAGCAAAAAGAGTCTTGCTTTAATTTACTCTTAACAGGGAAGAGTAATACATAAAAAATAGTGATCATTCAAATAATTGGTGTGCAGTTGACAGTAAGGTAAGAGGTGATTACATCAGCCTGGCATGAGGTTCATTTTTATTTCATTGTCAGCCAAATGTGAAGAAATATGGCATCACTCACTCTGCTTCATTTTGCTGAACTTCAACAGCTACAGTATGAGGGGAGAACACACAGTTTAACTCATATAGACAGTTTTATTGCTGTTTATTACACAAACATGAAGTACATGATGTAGTAAAACACAACTCGTTATGCTCAAATCTAAATTGTTGTCTTTACCTCCATATTACAGGTAAAATACTAGAAACAGCCTTTCAAAGCTGCAAACAAAGACTTGGATCTGGTACTGTGTCCAAATCCAAGTAGAGCGTTTTCAGTGCGTGTAGGATACAGTAAAACCTTGGCAGGCAGCCGTCTATTTCATTGTATGGTTTCTGCCCCCTTCCCTGCCACAGTATTGAAGCAGTCTAAACAGATTAAAGTGTTACAGGGGATCACATCACAAAATACAGCCTCCTTGCACCATGAATATAATATCTACAAATGTCAGAAATCAAGAGGCTCAGGAGACTTAGCTGGGCTCTGACAGCAACAAGAGCTCAGTTTCAGTTAAGTATCAATCAAAATTGAGCGCGTGTGTGTGTGTGTGTGTGTGCACACGCTCTATGCACACAGTATCATGAGCTGCTGTATGCAAACCAAGCCTTAACGCCTTGAGCTTGTCCCCTGTCAATCTCCCTCAAAGCTTAACTGAGGAAAAGAGAGATGTCAGTGGGTGGAAAGGAGAAACCCACGTAAATGATATTGTAAACGCAAGATTACACAGTGTGAAAAATGTAAATCCACTGTAGGCAACTGGGCGATTACTGCTGAAGATTATGTCCCCTAATTCTTAGTGCAAATAGACAGCAGATGCCAGTGGGGGATAAAGCTGCCACTTTGAAGATTTCGTTATAACAGTATTAACTGCATTTGGTGCATTTTATTTGGTCATTTGAGTACAACTTTAGTTTAAGCTAAAAATATCTTCATTTGTCTTTAACAGCAAACAAATGCACAACAAATGAAACCCTCAAGTTACAATGACTGATTAATGAGTTGGATGCCGACGTTTTGATGTCTCTTCCCCTCGTTTAGCAGATGGTTTCAGTTTGAATGTGGTATTCTGCTGTTTGAGTAGGACCTGTGATATTTTAGACTATGTGGTCAGTGCTGGACCGGATTTGGACTCCGCCAAAGTGCCGTGCTAAAGGAACTGCCTCTCTGAGGGTGGTCCGAAAAGTACACAGGAGGACTACACTCCTGATGGAGACTCACAGCTTGGAGCTACTGAGCGCTCAAACAAGGGATTTCTGAGGTGGCACAGAGCCACCAAACAGCTCATCCATGTCTTAAAAGCATGGTGGGAAATGGGGAACAAGCAAGACATTTAATGGTACACATTTGTGCCATTTAATATACTGCAAAAGCTAACAACCAACCTCCATTTTTCAAGACTGCAGACAATAAATTTTCAGTATAGGTGATAAAACCCAATTCCTTCTTCAGAATCATTAATAGAAAAGCAGGCTGCCTGTATTGTCTGTGTAACAACAACAAATTGTCCATCCAATAGCATTCTTTATTAAGCAGAGTTTGTTCGAGACCCCCTTATTTTCCACATCAAATGTGTCTGGCTTCATGACAACCATAAAGAATGGCTGTAAGCCGGCCTCCTAGAAACTGGCAAAATTTATTAGTCCCGTCACCCATCAATCACCCAAATGGATTTCAAACCGCATTTTAAAAGCTAATTTTCCAGCACTGATAACCTACAGGAAACAGGAGCACCATTATTTATGGACACTTCCAGACTTGCTAAGTGCAGTAGGATAAATGTGTAAGAAGACTATCATCTATTCTCTTCTCTTTCAAATAGGTATTTAAAGCACATCTTTCCTCGAGGAGCCAGTGTTGAGGTTTTTGAGGTGCCAGATCACCCCAGTCTACAGGGAATGTGTTTTGTTTGTAAAAGCAAAGAGAAAGCTGACAGGAATAATTCAAAATAAGATGGGGAGGAAAATAAAAATAAAAGGAATGATAACGGAAAGGAAACTATAACATCACTCTAGAAAAGAGAGATACTTTTGACAGCTGACAAGGGCTCATATTGGATTAGAGAGTGATATATTCTTAGTGCTACTGTTATATTAGGGCAGCAGAGACCCTATTTTGTTTCCTCCTATTTTGTCTGATTTTTTGGAGAATGGTATTGGTGTTTGAGTAAAAGGGTAAACTTGAACCTATGCCATTACCTGGTTTAACATGCTTGTTTGAGGTCTGAAATGTCTGTCAGCTAAAAAAAACAAAACAAAACAAAACTGTCACGGTCAAACCAGACACTATACAACAATATACATTAAAGATCAGCTACTTTAGAGTGCTCCATACTCACTGTAATTAGCGCAATTGCCTTATAATGTCATCTTTGCAAATGAAATAAAATCCCTACAACGAAGATAAAATCACTGAAATAAAAAATGAAAGCAGAATGGCTCATTAAAACACGAACAGGGATGAACTGCAGGAAGATGAGGATCTCATGGTTAAAGGTTTCCTTTTTATTCTATTTATGCTCAGAGCAGATTTGTGTGAGGCGGACGGGAGGAAGGACAGGGACATACTGATTCAATAAAACACCATTATACTCCTTTTAAAAGCTTCCATTGGTGACATGAGTAGGGGGTAATTATAATAAATACCAGTAATCAGTGACAATTCTATTCAGAGGCGCAGTGACTGGTTTCTATCACACACACACACTGGGACACTGAACACACGTCACTTTTAGAGTAACTCTGAGGACAAGCAGTCTTTTCTTTCAATTTTCGGTTGTCCTAATAGACTCTGACTATGAGTCACAAAGTCCCTGAAGAATTTGTTTGAGATGCAAATGTTGCTCCACCTCAAAGTAGAAATGAAAAAATGAATACAAACTAAAAATTTAAAAATAAATAAATGAAGAGAATAAAAACTTGATTAGAAGGTAAAATAAACAAAATACATTGTCCATTTCAACTACCTGGACTAACATGTACCTGCCCAAAAAGAATTATTCAGGATATTCTGGCACCATATTCAGCCCAGAAATGTAAGAAACTATTATTATATTACTATTATTTGACCAAATAATAGTAATATATTGGCTTCATTGGACCAGTCTTTTGATCTCATTAAAATGACAACCAGATATGTGGATCTGTAATGACAGGGATTCCACATGTCATGAAAACCATCAGGCAGCTGGCAGACACTACAAACCAAAGCGAGGAAATGCGAAAACATTGTCTGTCAACCAGCGCATTCTTTTTGGTAAGCATTTTTACGCCACATTCTTCTATATACTGCTGCTAGATCAAAAAATACCAAAAAGAAAAAAAAAAAAAAAAGGAAGACACTGTATCAAAAAGTGGAGACTGGCAACCATATGGTGATCAGCATCTCTCAGCCCACTGCTTTCAAAGTAACCTATAAACTAAGAAAAAAATACACAGTAATTTCCTCTATAAAAACACATCAAGTTTGATCATGCGTCTGTCGAACGCCAAGTGTTAACTGACTGTATAGCCAACATCATGATCAGATTATCACAGAGGGCTGCAAATGGTACACAAGACTTTCATCTCTTTAATTTCCCCATTTCTTATCATCACTACACTCAACACTGTTGCAGACATGAGGATACCAAGCTAAGATCCAAATGCTTTTAGTTACTGGATATGACGTTTCTTTTGTAGATTGAGAGATAGAGAAGAGACACACTGAGGAATGGTTATTGGACAAAGACAAAAGGGAAACTACACAGCAGCAACAAGATTAACTCCAGGTCATCTGGTGTAATGAAGACAGACGTACGCGATCAGCCGAGGGATGAGGTACTGTACTGTACTGGAGGTGAACTCCCCTGGATCGCCAGATTTGTGGATGCCCATCTTTCATCGGAAATGGGGCACAGTCAGGCAATGCCCGGCTCAATTTCAACACCCGATGAAATTGATGATTGTGTGAATGGGCCTTTTTCCAGAGATAATTAGCACAGTGTGCAAGGTTAAAAGTAGCTCAAGGGAATAAAGCCTGGTGTAGGTCAAGAACAAGTGCCAGTTGAGAGAATATCAGCTTGCAAGAACAAAGCAGCATCATGTTTTAAATAAAATCTAACTAAATGAAGAATTAAAAAAAAAAAAAAAAAACATTACAGCACTAGTGAGCTGTTGTAAATCAGGCTGCATTTTACTGAAGCCTCTCTAGATAGCGGACTGAAAAATGACACAGGGTATGCAGAGGACTGGTTCAGACAGAATAGAATAGAAAGTCTGCATGAAATCCATAGCAAAAAGTGGACACTTGGAGGTACATTTTATAGTGAATTCTAGGATGAGGTAATTCTACTATATTCTTACTAATTTAATACAAAAGTAAGTCACTAACATCATACACTGATCACAGGAATTTTAGGATTTACACATAAAGGAAAGAACGTGCACATTTTACTACTCTAGATGTCAAAAACAATATTTTTGAATTATATCTGATATCCTGCCAGGCTGATTTTTGTTTATACTGTCAGGATGAACCAGAGACCTTGGCCTTTCTTTTCTGCCCCAAAGGGGTCATCAGACCTTGAACCCTCTGAGGCTGTAAGGCCATATACAGGTGCTCCCCCTTTGTGTTAGTGGACTTCTATTAGAATTGATAACCCTTTCAGGCGGGACCAAATACTCGAGGCACATCGTGAGTAAAAAGGCTCATTCCATCACAAAGTTATTATCCACAGGCAGATTGTTACCATTCATCACGTGTGAGAGATGAAACTCACTGTTAGTCAAGGGAAACGGCTGTTTCACTGCCTTGCCACAGATCAATATATGCCGCCATTTTCCTTTCTCCTCTCTGCTACAAAAAAGTAATTATACAGAAGAAATGTTGACAATCAATAGACTAGTCAGGTAAGGTTAAGGTCTGCTGTGGGGGCCAGTGGAGGCTCCTCCGTCAGCTGTCACTGATGCTGCTGATGTGAACATGGACGTCCGCATGGGAACAAAGGGAGGTTTGTCTCCTTCAGCCCTCTTTACATTTCTGTTAGGTTGGTTGTGTCGAAACAATTAGTACCTGAGGAGCGCGGGCGGATGAATGGTAGAGAATGACACAAGAGAGATTCACTGAAGTTCAGATTGTGAATACGTAAGTTAAAATGTCCATAGCATCTAGGAGTGTCCGGGTATCTGTGTATGGCTTTATTAGCGCCACAAGATATAAATGGTGTGAGGCAGAATGCTTTTAAAGATAACTCTACATTTTAATAATGCTGTAAAAACTCACTAATTAATGAAAATAACAAAAGGTTGGTGTGTAAACCTGCCACTGTGTAATTCTAACAGTGCTTTTTAAATTGTTTGAGGAGTTACAGAGTTTCGTTGAGCGAAACAAACATTTGCTGCTTAATTTACCCTTTCAGCAGTTCCTTGCAGTGTGACAGAGCTGCAAAATGAGAGAGAATTTATAGTATCACAGTGAGGTGGTCCTTTGCTGCAAAAGTGCTGGACATTATTCCTCAACGAATTTATCAGCCTTGTCTTGACATCTACTTTCACTTTAGACGAGCCTGAACTTTATAATCCACTGGCACGGTTCAGAGGTCAACAGCAGAGGGGACCAGAGGGCACGGAAAATCACTCTCTCCCTAGAAAAAACTCTGACATCCAATTTTCAACTTGATTTATCAGTGTAAAGCTAAAATTGATAGTGTGTCATTACTGGGCAGGGAGCTGTCCTGGAGAGATGTATCAAAGCCTCCTCGTTTTGATTTAGCACAGCGGATCAATACAACCCTATACTGTTTCAATTTGAGGAGTATTGATTTTCCTATGCTGACTCTATACAGGGGGACATTCATCATCAAGCAAGCATATAGTATGATCTTACAGGCCACCATAGGGTCTGATCTGGTTATTCTACACTCAGATCACATGACTGCAGAGCAGCTGTTTTTGAGCCTTGCACAGATTATTTCCTCATTGTTGGCTGTTGTGTGTGCTGAGACACTATTTCTTACACTGTTTGCCACAAAGAGAACAACAGCTCACAACAGAGTGGCCCTCAGAGACACAGATAACCTGCAGATGTCTGTAATTCAGACAAAAATTGATGCATCTAATGGCAGACCAGGTGGTTATATCCATTTAATGAGCACAGTTGCAAACACACACTGGCAGAAGAAAAAATATAAACATATAAGTTATACTAGTTTCTGTCTACCAGCTGCCTAAGAATAATTTTGTTTATAATATATTCTAAATAAATGATAAATATCCTTTGGCATGTCTCCAGGCAGAACTTAGGAGTAAAAGGCAAAAGCAATTTCTGTGCATGAGGGTGAAAACAAACATTAGCAAGTCTCTCTCTTTCTCTCTCTCTCTCTCACACACACACACACACACACACACACACACACACACACACACACACACACACACACATAACAGACAGCCACCTCAAAATGCTTGAGGGCTTTATATTTTACAAGAGCAGCATAAATGGGAAAGTTAATGTAGCATTGAATAAGACTAAGCTGTTGAACTGCAACACTGCCTTGAGCTTGTGAGCATATTGCATCATTTTTCTTCACCAGCAGGTTACCATTAAATTTGAATTTGTTGGAAGTTTTGCGGTATCATTTACAATGCACCCACGCTCAATAACCTTTTGTTTCAATGCAAATGCTATGCCTCTGAGAGGGGCTCCATAAATATTTGAACAAGAGCCCAGAATTCAATCCAATAGATTTTGTCATGCTGCTAAGGTTTAGTCAGAAAATGAAAATCTCTACTTGAATACTGTAAACTTCTCAGTCTCAGACAAAATGTTGCTATAATACTAAACATGCACATGTTCTATTTCTCTGTAGTAGTTATGAAATTATTCAAAACAAATTAATGTCCTCTAAAAAACATGAAAAGGACAAAATCAATAATGGCAATATAAACACATTTGATATCATTAAGTAAATAGACACAGTGCATAATCTTCCATGAATCCATGAAAACATAAAGCAAATATAGCTGCTTATGGCATCTGCTGGTTTGTGTGGAAACTCTTTGAATGTTACTGCAAGTCAAAGACATAAAATACAGCCGTAAAAACTAATTACACCAGCTAGAATATTTTGGACAATGGTAAACATGGGTTTAGATATGAAACAAACCCATTTTCAGTGAACATGGCTGAACATCTGCACTGTATTTTTAGAATTTAATAACAAAACCAAAGCTACTGTTCCAGCAAAGAGGCAAAATTTGTTTTGGCAAATCAGCAGTGGTGGGATGTGTAAAGAGGCAGACTTTCTCTAAAGTCTCTTGCAGAATATAGCTCAAGTACTTAGATTAACGTTTGTGGCCAAGATTTTAAAATATATTTTATTTTACTGTTCATTTCCCCATCTGTCCTGCATCCAGCAATGCTGATTTTTTTTTTTTTTTTTTTTTTTTTTTTTTTACAGACAAAAATTTGTCTCAAAATAAATCCCACTACAGCTTTACCTGGAAGCAGAAACTGGAGCTTCACATTTCTGTTTTTATAGCAATTGCATGTATGCTGTTACATCAGTAACAAAAGATAAATGGTAAATACACACAGTATGTTGTAACACTTCTGTAGCTCTTGATCCTTCCACTCACTCTGCATCTGTGGGACCATGTGGATGAAGGTGAGAGGCAGAGCAGGAGAGCCGGCGGTTATTTTAACAGGGCCCATGGGGAAGTCTGCAACTAACACCAGGTGCTGGGCTGTGTTACTGTGAGGGTCAATGAATGCCTGGACAACACTGCAGAAACACCCCAACCCCCTTCTTCCACCCGAGTATGTCGGACGACTGGCCAATCAGCTGTCCCCAGGGGATTAAGCCACTCCACACTGTAATTGCGTTTGCTGACCCGATCGCTGACCCTATCGGATCCTGGGAAAATGACATTAACTGGTGGCCTATCCCATCACTGCAGAGTTTTGTGAACAGGTAACTTTTGTCCTCTAGGTTGGACCTAACACGAAGCAGCTATGGTTCATGTGAAAGACTTAACGTGTTGGTCTGAACCTGATCTTCACATGTCCAAGTGTAAGACCTTACCTTTGGGCCAGTGTCCCCCAGGCTCCGTGCTTGTTGGTGAGGATGTTGACGATTTTCTGCTTTAACTGATTGGCCGTCACATGGTCTCTGTGTTTAGCAGCACTGATCAGGTGGTCACACATCTTCTCTTCTTCTTTTCTATCAGCGGCATATTGGGCACAGTTGGACTAATTTGAGATTTAGACAAAGAAAAAAGAAAAACATAGTGTGAAACCCATTGTATATTAATGGCTTTAGGTGCAGTCATATCCACTGCCAAAAGTGATATCTGATATTGTGCTAATAGCATTTGAGAATGTTTTACTTGAATAAAGCTACAGTAGTATATACCCTCTAATGGAGCATTTGTCACACTGAAGAATGTTATGGCTTCATTCAACACACTTGAGTGCATAAAGATATTAGTGGACAGCTGAGAGATATATTTCTGCTCCCTTGGAGGAGTGTAGTAAATCATGGCAAGCGCATGAAGGCAGGCCATTCCCTTACTGCGGACAGATGAGGTTCCCTGCTAGGAAGATGTGGATGGTGCTATTAGAAGCGGAGGGAAAATACCCTAATAGATCCACGAAGACTATCAAATGTCAAGGTTTACAAAGCTACACTGCCATTATATGAAGAAGTGTGTTATTGTTGCCTGATAGGAATGCTGTAAAATGTAAATATGCAGTTATTAAAAAACAAAACAAAATGTACCATAAGAAAACAATGTCTTCTGTAATAACAAAAATAAAAACAAAAATGAAATAAACCATAAAAATATCAATAATACACTAGTTCAAATAACGTTTGATTAAATACTGAGGAATATCTAAGTGTTAGAAAGATAATGTGTGAAAAATGGCCATATTGGTTTTAAATCAATTTTCACAAGTCAGTGCAAGTCTCTAAGTGGCTAAAAGTAATCTAGAGGAGCCGATCTAACTCTAGATTGTCTTACTATGCCACCTGAGGGGAACTCTTGCTAATATTCAAAATCTAATTTGCTAACAGAAGCTGGAAGTTAATCGAATTTCCTGCTTCAAATTTGAATTCTGTCAGATATTATACTTCAACATATTCTTCACGGGGCGGATAACTCAATCTCTGCTTGTCACCTCGCATTACCACGTGATGCTGTGACAAATATCAAATGTTATTTATCACTTTAAAACATATGATGCTTCGCCCTGACACCAACTTAATTGTAAAAATGTCTTATCTGCGTTGTGAATCTTCAATCTTGGAGAGTGGGTAATAAAGTAACGTCAGACCTAGATGAAAAGTGTAGGCTGTCTGGAGTTGGCAGACAGAACGAATGGGGCCAGGTACACTTCCCCCTTCTCCTGACATTGCACATCTAGCCGTCTCTTCCAGTTTATCTAGCAGGTCAAGGATCCTCAAGAACTGTATATCAAGCAGCTGTTTGAGGATGGCTGCTTTTCCCAGATAAGAAACTCATCACTCCTCACATGTACAAGCTGCTAACAGAGGTGGCGGAAGTGTGTGTTAAAGGTTTGTGCGATTACATTATATGTGTGCATGTGTGTGTGTGTGTGTGCGTCTTCTGATGTTCTACAATAACCAAACCAACTATTTCTATATTCAATATTTTTTAGATTTCTTTAGCTTTATATTTTTCTATCAATCTCTGTCTCTAATCTGCTATTTTGTTGACTAACTACTGAAAATACAAGGTCTATATTTTTCTTACTTACTTTCTATACAGATAATTAGAAGAAAATAATGGCTTAACACTAATTACACTCACAAATAGCTTAAGCTTTGATAGCTTTTCCTTTCATTTCTGAAATGGGGGAGGTTTGATGTGGGTGGGCAAAATACAGACTCAGGAGGTTGTCCCCTGAGTTGGTGGGTAAAAGCTCATCAAAATCCTAAATTAATATTGCTGGCATATCCCCATGCTACCAGTAATTAAATTGCTTCATAAGAACTGCAAGGGTGAGGATTTAGTCTTCATGAGGACACAGAGGGACATGATTACTGAAAATGTATGGCTGTTTTATACTAACATGAGTTGTTTAGAGCTCATCAGAAAATTGGCAAAATATTTTCACAGCGAATGATAAAATTTGAATTCGGAGAAGCAGCGATGTGTGATTAGACTCTTTTGTACAATATTTTGTGAGTAGTATGACTCTGCGTTTATTATTTCATTTCAGGTTCTAGAAAGTATGGCACAATTTATACCTCAAACTCTGCGTGTTTGTGGACGTCCTCCGCTCGCTGTCTGTTCAGGATGAATTCAGCCTCGTTGGCAACCCGAACTATGTGGTCCTTCATGGCATGGCAGAGCAACCTTTAACATCGCAGAGAAAGTTAAATGCAGCAGACATTTTCATGAACACATTAATCATTCATTAGGAAACAGATCATTTTTATTGGCTAAAATCTGTTGTAATGACACCCCTAAGGAAGGAGCAGGGTTGAGGCAAATATAGCTTGTCAGGATGGTGCAACATTCGGCTTGTTGAAAGAGCAGACTAGTAAACAGTATCATTTGTCTGTGTTATGTTGCAAGGCAGCAGGTCAGTGACAGATTCCTCTGTAGCATTAAGGAGGGAATGGAGTGTCATTAGAGCATTGAAGCCTGTCTGGCACGTTCCAGATTGACTGAGCATCCCTTCCCACTGACCAGAACATCAACCCAGTGCCCATATTGCTGACAAGTCGAGCCGTGGATAACTTCTCACATGGCTGGCTCTAGAGGCTCCGTGGTTTCCACCCATATTCACATTTAAATTCCAGTATCTTTAATAATTGAAAACACCATGGCTATTGTGTGTCGATTACATGCCATTTTACACACCATTAGGCTAGCTTTGTTTTAATTAAAGCGGCCCCTGTTCCTCTCCAGTGCTTGATACAGATTGTAATTTTCCTCCTGTCCCAAGGAGAGGTAGTAATCCCGAGGCTGCATTCATCAGCTGCTATTGCCTCTTTAACTGTTGACAAGCGCTCATTAATAGACAGACGTCCACTGTTCAAAGAGAGAGGCTGACAACGCCAAGCTTTGTTTTCAAACCAAGAATAGATGAGAAACCACGTTGACAAGTGATTTTTGAAAATAGGAAAAAAAGATTCCACACTTCTGCATTAGTATTCTGTTCATGGGAAACACTAACCAATACAAGTATTCACACTTAGCCTTAGATTAGACTGATATAAATGTAGGCTGCCACATAAAATCAGTGACCATCCCAGTTGAAAATTCTTGAAAGTTCAATGCCTGGTGATTGTGAATGTGCTGTAAATGAAAAAACATAACACCCAAACAATTTGGAGACAGAGCTTCGCAAATCAGATCAAACAGATTTGTAGAACTGGTCTTTTTTTTAGTTTTGTTTATCTATTATTAAATTGTGTTTCAAACCTTTTCATGTTGAGTGCCTCAAAGCACCGTATATTTTGTCTTTATCTTAAAACTAGTCAGGGGTCAATACTGTGATCTCTGTAGCTTTTACTTTTAAGGCTTAAAGACACTGTCTTAACAGAGCTGTATGCAGCAAATAATACTGCACGTATCTGTATATACTGTACTGCATCCACATGAAAACCTAAGGGATACTCGAGAGGATCTAATCAGGGCATTTTAGTGTGTTTGATAGCAGCTTAGCAATGAAGCAGTTGCATTATGAAACAGAGGCACAGCGTACAAATACCCGCTGTACGTGTTGTTGCACATTCAGCAGATACAACGTCTGTGTCAGGCACGCTTTGTAAGGCAAACAGATTTACCAGACTCTTGCTACCTCTAGATCTGTCTAGTTAAGCAGAGCAGGTGTGCAGAGACTTGAGTAAGACTGGGAAATTATGTATCTGTCACCAGCACCCTGGACAGCGCCGTGTGGCCCTACTGACTGTAGCTCTTTGTTCCAGGGCCAGTGGGGGACTCGGAGAAGCCTGGCTGGGCTGAGACAAGAGCCTGGGCATACAGTGAGCCTGGGCAGATGGGTCAGCAGATGGGCAAGGGGGCTGAGCCGCCCCTGATCTGTTCTACGGAAATCCCAGAGTCTGGCCGCACCCAGAGACGAGCGGAGGACGAAGGGAGACAGAAAGCGAAACACAGACACTGGGATGTGCGCAGTGAAAGAGGCAGAGATAAAGATAGAGTAAAGCAGAAAATAAGAGAGGCTGACTGCACTGTTGTGTCGACATTCTTACTTCTTCCAGTCACCACAGCCTTATTCATCTTTACCCCCAGCAGAGCAGTCAACAGGGGCAAGAGGTTTAGAGCTAATCTACACCCCTCCACTTAATCCAACAATTTTTTTTGTTATTGCCAGGCAGAAAACTAAAATAAGATAAACCTACTGATAACAGAGGGTATTAGTAAACGTCTGCTTGGCTGTGTGATTTTAGCTTATGTATTACAGTGAGTGGATACATTACCTTCCCTCATTAATTAGCTCAATGAAGGCCAGGCCAGCATTCTTCTGAATGGAGTTCTGCCATTCCTGAAATGAAGGAGTTTGTGATCTGTTACTTACAAAAGCAGAAATGTGTTTTTTTGTTTTGTTTTTGATTTTGGAGAGTAAATAGTATGCTAAAAGTTCTGAAGAAAACAGAATATAATTACACCGTTATAAGTGATATTAGATCTGGGTTTAATGAAAAAATCATGTCAGAATGACAGTTCACCCACAAAGAGGCAGCAAAGCCAAAAGCTAACACTCATGAAAAAGCACTTTCTTCATGCAGTTTTGCAAAGCACATTAAAAGTTAAAATGGCAGAGTATCAGTATCAAAATACCCTTTTAATCCAATATGCAACAAGATCTTTCAGAAATGTATCACATTTCACCATCCAAATTGCATATTTCAACTGTAATTTAGATTACATGTCATAGCTTGTAATTCAAGTAGGAAAAGAAAGCATTTAGTTCATATATCCTTTGTGGAAAAAAAGTGATGGCTATAAAAAGTTGAAATCCAGCACCACATGTGTGACCATCCTTTCTTCCTCTGTGAAAAGATCTGTAAACACAGGAGAGATGTAATTGTGGGATGAAACTATATCCTCTCACTTAAATACAGCCATTTCCTCTGTCCCTTACAGTGACAGATTACTGAGCAGGCTCACTGAGCCCTGCAGTGTGCGCCTGGAAGGGATCCGAGCCTTGGGCCAGAGTGCCAGCACTTGCTGTCTCACAACATGCTCTGGAAATGATTAAAAAGCAGTCTGAGAGCGCGCCTTTCACTGTGGGAAATTCAGCTCTCCTGTACCCTCACTGAGGTGCAAATGGAAGAGAAAACAGAGAAGGCCACAGTTCAAAAGAAGAGGGAAAAACAGAGAAAAATGAAAAGAAAAGATTTCCAGACCTAGGATTACAAACGTATATGCAACTCAAAGCTATTTGTGTATATAGGGAGCTTTAGATTGTGACTATACAGTTAAAAATTGCAGTTTATTAATATTATTGTTATTTCCAACATAAGGAATATATGGAGATATATTATCTGTAGTCATACATGCAAAACAGTGATACACACTGTTTGTTCTATCTAAGTGTCTGGAGGCAAGATAAACAGCATTTGTTGTGTATAGTACCACAATAACTGACATTGACATTATTATGTATGGGCATGTGTTTTTGTACACAGTTGTCTTGCCTGACACATACCGGTTCATGCAAGAGTACACAGTCTGACCCTACGATGCGTTAAGTCAGGAAGATGGTGCTGACAAACTGCTGAGCATCTGGTCTCCAAATGTTCCCTATGACCCCCTTCCACTGCTACAGTATCTGGCTGGAATAAGCTGTTCTTGATTTGGACAGGGATCATGTAAAGCCAGTCTTCTGAGGTTCCACTTGCACCATGCTCATGTGACAAAAATAAATACGGAAATCAAGGCAGATGTGACACTCGGGCAATGCCAGGAAAATGGCAGCAGGTCAGTGGAGGTATAGCATGAACGAGTCATATTTGCTATCTTGTCTGGGGTATGCTTGTTGACAGCTGAGATAGCACTTCAGAGGCTCTCTTTTTTCTTGCCTTCTTTTTTTTTTACTGGAGAACAGAGCTCCCAGAGGAGGCTGCCTTTGATTGCAGAGAAAGTCCTCTGCTACCCATTTGAAGGGAATTAGGCCTGACGTGCACCTCCTTACAAAAGAGATGTGATCCTTGATGTAAATGCAGACCATGACCAAAATGAAGCACCTCTGGCCATTGGAAGTTTGTTTAGTAGCTTGAATAAGAAAAGCTGGGATTTAGAGATGCATTCATTGAGTTTTTGGCCTTTTGGGGGCAGGAGAGCGCCACAACAAACCGGAAAACAGCCTTGACGTTTTGTCAACCTGTTTTGTTGCTAACTTGTAAGCTAATAGTTGCCTATTTACAAATTCAACAGCATGGCCAACATTAGCATTCTCTTAGTTTTGTTTCAGGCAACCTGACAAATGTAAGTCTACTTGTCACTCACTTTTTATGTTAGGTTTAGGTTTCTACAAATGCTTTAACACTGTGTTGGGTGTTGGGCAGATTGTATACAGTTAGTTTACCTGAGCTTTTTTGCTGAAACAGCTGCTGCTGCTGGAGACAATGTTAATGAGAGCAAAGAAACTGAAGAATACAGTAAATTTGTGTGTAAAACCAAACAATTTGCTAAAAGTGGCAAAAAAAAGCTCCATAACGCTGAAGAGCTGGTGAATTCTTTCACACAACAAAGGGGAATGTTGGGTAGGTTCACTTGGGGCAATGGTACTATTCTTCCGTGTATCTTTGAAAAGCCCACCACCTTTTTGTGGACCTCAAATCCCATAAGTCCTATCCCAGAGAAAAGCTTGCTGGCCTTGAGAAGATTTTCACTCCTCCTACTTTCATCTTCCTGAAATTCAGCAGGGCACTAAGTATTTGTGGTGTTTCAATCCAGCCTGTCAGTATGCGGGAGCCTTTGCTTTTATCTGCTGTGCTTTGCTCTGTTATACTCTCCACATCTGGAGACCTTCCATCACTAAATCTCTGTGGCTCCACTCTAGATCCCCCCTGTATGTTTAAGCTGTTACAAGAAACAGAGCTGCTTGACCTTTTCATTCAGCTGCCCAGGCTGAGGAGAGACACACAGTGTCTGCAGCCGTGGCCAACCACACGATGATTGCTGTGATTAGTATGCATAAATAAGAAAAGGCAGATCATTAGCACTAATTTATTCATAAAACTGACAGGTCACAAAACAGAGAGGGACTAAAGGTCAGCTAAGTGCCCTCCTTGCTGTCTTAAGACATTAATGTTGAAATATGTGAGGGATATGTTGAAGTTGGCATTTTATAGTGATGTCAGCCAAAGCTCACACTGCATCTGAGAAGACTTGCTGAGCTTTTTGAAAGCAATTTAGATACAGTATGTGTTATCAAAGATATTAATTAGTAGTATAGTGCAATGTAATTATCAGTCAGAATATACTGTCTACATCACCTTTGTCAACTGGAAGAAGTAATATGGAAGATACTGATTAACAAATATCCATCATTACAATGTGATTTTTAAATCATATAAGCTCACAACATAACTGGAGTCATTACTGACGGCGAAGTAAAGCAATGGCTCATCTCTATTTGAAAGGTTGTAGAAGGACACTAAGCTATATGGTCCAGTTTCAACGCCTCACTGTCTGATCGATATCTCAGCCTGGGTTTCATCCCGAGAGCCCCTAATGGCAGGAACCTCTGGAGCCGCAGTAATGCTATCTGTGTAAAGGGGGGATGGACTCAGACCCTTAACAGCATGCTGACGCTCTCATCTGCAATAAATCCTAGGACTCGAAAACGCAACTTCCCACAGAGACTCCACAGACAGAAAAGCATCGCAAAAAGGAGTCTGTCAAAAACCTTCAAAAGAGCAACAATAACTCAGTCCTGGCTGCCCCATTTATGTACATTTTTTGGAGGAAAGCCCCTGAATAATGGCCTCCATATAACATAGGCTGAGCTCCCTGCTGAAGAGGGCTTTGGACTGCGGATACCATGGAGCACACATAGTGGCAATCCTCAAGGCTCTGGCCCTGCCGTCTGGATCCACAAAGAGGCACCAAGTAATGGCTTCCTTATGGGCTCCCAATGCAAGAATGATGGGCTGACAGAAGGTATGTTAAATATCTTCTCTTCTAACTGCTACATTGGGGCTTTGACCTTCTCTAAAACAAGGGCTTAACAAGAGATTCAGAGGGTCAGCTCGGAGGTGATCAGTCACTAGCAGCAATGCATGAGGTGGGGCTCATTCTCTAAAGGAGGGCTGGGGATTAAAGCTCTGGGGTGTAGTGAGAAAGTCACTGGATTCTTAGAGAGTTGCATGCGGCTGCATGTCGTCATCCGTTTGGACAATTCACTTATGGAACATTTGAAAAAAGAAAGATACCGATAAGCAAAACTCCAGCAGAGATTAAATAACTTGTTCTATGATACAAGACAGATTTTAATCATGGATTAACCCTAAATTTATACAATCACAAAATATCTGCAGTTTTGACAGGATAAAGACTTGATCAATTTGTGTTTGTGTGTGTTTCCTATATTTTAAAGAATTATAGAGCTGAGAGAAATGGGCTATTGCACTGACCATTTCCAATTTATGATTGTGCAATGTGTCGCTTTATATTCAACAAGAGGTGAAACCAGCAGAAAGATATATCACAAAAGTAAAAGAAGAGATGATGAAACCTAGAGAAAAAGACAAAAAAAAAAAAAATCTGGAAAAGAGGACTGTGAAGAGGAGGAGAAAGAAAAAAAGCTCACCTGAGAACAAAGCAGCATGACGAGCTCCACCACTGAGGTGCTTGACTTCATACATACTAGACCTGTGGGGACAAGCAGATCAACAGAACAGAATAGATATTACCCATAAAGGTTAGTACGTACAGTAGTTGAGTATGTAAGTATCTGTGGGTATAATTTAACATTTGTGTAGCAGTGCGAGATAATACTTGAAAAAGAAATACAGTATACAATAATGCACAGACATGCAGTGTAGGACCTTGAGAGAATTACTGCATATTGTGTTTGGCATAAAATAAATTTTAGGCAAATCTGTAATCCCCCTTAATTGTGCTCTCAAATTGCCTGTCATGAAACTGCAAAAAAAGTAATTTGCATCCGCACAGAATAGATGTGCGCAAAACAGATGCACACATGTGCATGTGAACACCCCTTCCACACACATACACACACACACAAACACACACCTACCTTTACACATGCACACAAACTCACAGAAGTGAACACAGACATTCACAGCTTCTTCCCTCATCTCCATTCTGTAGATGGTGAGCTGCAGAAGCAGACAACTCTCTAATGAAACAAGGGCAGGTGTGAAAAGCTCATTTGCAGAAACAATGGCTACAACTGGTCTCGTATTCTGCACCTCCAGCTCCTTCTGTTGCACTTGGCGAGAACCATTAAGATGCAGTCATTTGTAAAGGAAAGAAAGCAACTCTGCAGGACTCATTATAGGCCAGCAGGAGTAGACGTCTATGCCACCCTGCTGCTATTGTCTAATGTATGACAGGGTGTCAATCAGAGGGGAGAGCAAAACATTCTTAATCTAAGATTTCAGTCAAGATGTTTTTAGAAAAAGCACGAGTTGCGCACTGTACAGCACAGCATCTTAAAAAAAGGCAGTGACATGACAGTATGCAGAAGACATCTAAACACTTTTGAGAGGGGGAAACTCCCTCCACACTGTATAACTTATTGACAAATGCAACAGTATCTGCACCCTACTGTAACTGCATTACGAATAAAATGTTAAAATTAGCAAAAAAAATGTTTCTATTCAATTTTAATTTACACCAAAATATGATATTTATATTAAAGCCACAATCTGTTGTTCAAATATAAAGAAAACTGCAGCCCCAATACCAAAATACAAATCACAAGATTAGATCCTGCTGTGATTCTTAAATTGGCTGACAGGTCTTTGAATACACCAACTAACAGAAACAAAATATCTACATTAATATCATGTTATTGACGTGTTTGTGCTCTTATCTTCAACTGTGATCCGCTAAGAAACTCAAACTTGTTACGTATTAATGTAACTCAGATTTATATGGTCAAAACAGTTATGGATTGGGCCTTAAAGGTCAATGAGACAACATTCAATGAACATAGTTTGCTTTATGAGAATGCTGTAACACAGAATGCAAAATATTCAGAGAACTCGATGGATGGATCTTGTAGTCGCTGCTTCTCCATCCATCTCTATTCATGAGCAGAGACTGTCCGAGGGAGCGTATTGTAAATACTCCGAGAGGATGTGACCCTCCTCTTGTACACAGAGTGCCACGGCTGACCTCTTGTTATAGCAGTGACATGCTGAGCTATAAGTCAGTCCAGTCTGACACAGGAGTCAGGTGGCCAACTGACCCTGGCCTTGTGCTTGTAGACAAACTAAATGCATTCTATTTAAACATGGGCTGCCAGTCCTTTCCTGTAAACAGGGCAGGGTTAAGGCACGGGTGAATGTGGCATTGTGGGGCGATGTGTCGGCAGGCTGGGCCACTCAGGGGACAGCAAGAAGCAGACGGCAGGCATCACAACAGCAGCAGTGTTCATGCACAGGCCTTACCCACCAACTCCAAGTGTAAAGCTCAGGGTGCACTCAACATAATTGCCCCAGTGACCACATGTCTGCAGGGGGGTGAAGGAATATGGTGAGGCAAAGGGGCAACGGGGCACAGGAGGGCTCGACCCCAGGCAATCTAAGGAGTGATGGATGGCTGGTAATTACTCGTAAATGGAGTGCCTTTGCACTACAGCACAGTATTTCAACTGTGAGCCTGGGAAGGGCGAGGGGAAAAAAAGGAGAAAGAGAGGGAGAAACAGCAAAATCAGTTCAAGCATTTGGACAAACGCGCTGAGACTAGGACAGACTGAAGTGGCCCGACAAAGTTAAAGATTTAAAGTCCATGTGATAAATCTGTGCATTTGTTTGGTCTGATAAAATTGCTCTAATCCATGTCAGGGTGCACACAGACCCAGACAGAGTTGAACATGTCTGGTGAAGAGTGCTGAGGCCCGAGCTGTCTATCTACAACCTTGTTTGTGGGGTTACACTCTCAGCTCAGCTCTGGTTTGTCAGCTTAGTCAGTCTGCTGACAGACTTTGAGTGAAAGGGTAACAGACATATTCACACTTGTCAAGGCTATGCTACCTGATTTTTCATTCCTTTCCCCTGAGCTTGTGCGAGTGGCATCAGCCACATGTACATGGCATACCCACGTCTATTTACATATGTATATACAGTATATATGGTGTATGCATGATATACAGAGGAAAAACTGCCTGTCTATGAAACTTTACTGGCTTGAATGTAAATATTTTAAAGAAAGAAATTAGTTATACTGTAAATGTCATTTTAATGACTGTACAGAATTAAATTAATCCTTTGACCAATCGTTTTGACAGGATCAGTTTCTATCAGCCCTGCTTATGATTAGGCTTGCCAAAGGTGATTGCTTTCAAAGCTTAAATTAATTACCAGTAATAAAAAGTTCTTCAAATTTCTGATTCAACAGCTTAATAAGAAAAACAAGCTTAGCAAGACTAAATATAGTATTTGATATGATATTACTTAAAACACTATAATATCAGCAATTGAAGAATCTTTTAAGGCAACTGGAAGTATAAAAAGTATACAAATAAACTATGTTAAGGAAAGTGGACAGACATATTGGGTCAGACAACTTATAGGGAGGGCTTCAATAAAGTCACAGGAGAGCATTCTTTCAGCCTGCTCTCATTCTCTGCATAGACCTCTGAAACTAATATCAAATTAGTTTGAAATTAAAAAAAGAGACTCTTGCAGTGATAATATAATTTAGATTGTCAACTGCAAGTGAAGAGAGCAGAGGCCCCACATACTGTATATCCTGCACTGTGTATCCGCATGCAGATAAATGTCTGCAGAGACACAGTCACACACTGCTGGCTGTGGTGGCAGTGTGCTCTTGTGAATACAAGCCAAAACAAGCCCGAGAAGTGGAGTGGCAGTGCACATGCATGGAGGCAGAGAGTCCCTGAGGTTAGGCACAAGTAGCACTGTGAGAGGCTGCCAGCCTGAGGCCTGGGGAAGGCACTGGGAGCCTTCACACAGCCACCAGGAAATAAGACTTGAGCCCAGAGTGGAGTGCAGCAGAGGGATCACACACTTCTGCAAACACTGAGCACAACCGAGCCAGTCAGGCCAGCACTTTAAATATATGCAATGTGACTGCTGTAATGCAGTTTAAAATAAAATTGTTAGGTCTATTATTGTGAAGAAATGAATCCTGGAGGCTGCGTTATCGTGACAAGGTATCAAGTCAGTGCTAAAACATTCATGATTCCAGGTTTTACTCGCAGTGCTACATCACTATCACATCAACAAGCTACAACATTATCTCTGAGACAATGCTTAACAATGCTTCTATTAGCATCTATACTTGTGAGTGGATTTGGATTGGACTGAGAAAAGATGCTGGATTTTTCATGGCACAAAAAGAAAGGTTCACTGTTCTTCCAATAAAAATAGAGCTAAAGTTTTCAGATTTCCCTTCAATGGCAAAGAGTTTGACAAAAATCCTTTCCTATAAGGTCACTCTGAAAACATTTGAAAAAGACAAAAATCCGCTTACAACACAAAACAGCAGGGTGAGTGGGGAAATGTGATCTCAGTTTTTGAGAAACATTAGCACTAAAAATACGACTAGCAGGGGGGCAACGGCCACCAATTGTGAAACACTGATGTTTAAAAATACCACATCTAGAAATAATTCTCAAAATGTGGAATGGTTCATGAAGAAGATAAAATACAAGATGACTGCTACAAGATGAATGAAAGCAGATTTAATCAGACTATGACAGACCCCCACTTGTGTGCAAAATAGTGACTCTCCTGTCAACACCAACTACTGTGTACGCATCCATCAATGAGGCAGCCAGTGGAGTACATACAATAATTTGGTGATGGGGACAAGACTCCACACAGTGCTCTGAGAATAAAATACACTGTACAATGTCTGTACCTTCTATGAGCAACTCTTGCCCATGGCTGCCCAGCAGGGTACGTGATAGAAAAGGTGCAAAGTCCACAAAGATCTCTCGCAGCAGGGGTGCAACCTTTTCCAAGGCCCTCTCCAGCTTTGTAGTAATGCTGTGAAGAGAACAAGAGATAGAAGTCACAAAATAATATAAGACTGCTGAATTAGAGCAAAAATGTAAAGGAGGTAATGGACCCTCCATCAAGGCATGAAAAGAGCAGTGTGATCCTCACAAGCTGACCCAGTGCACACAGCTAACAGCATTTAATGCGTAGCCAGACTGTCAAGGGGTCTTGGTGGGTGCAGAGGGTCACCAACACATTTGAGTGGATGCAAACCAAGCCAGATATATGGGTGCTATCACTGGAGATGTCAATAAGAGAAGAGTTTATGTTGTTAAAAGCAATGTGAACACATGTTTTTTATAGGATCTCTCACCAGTTGTTTGCATTCTTTGTTGTGACATGTAACCAGACTTGTACATGGGATCACAGGTGTTCAACACTGCAGAGGGAAGTTCCTTATCTTCTACACACTCAGTACATGCTGCTGCTCGACATTATCTAAGCACCTCAGAGAAACTGTGAGCTGGAGTCATGCAGCCGTACAACTCAGACTGTATACAGGCAGAGATACGACTCAAGCTGCAACATACAGATTCTCTGCTGTGCTCCTATGTGTACACACACAGATAGTGGGCAACGTGAGAAGAGCTGAAGCTTGTTTTCCCAGCTAAGATGGGCAGAAAGCAGCAGGATAGAGAAAAACAGAGAGTGGGGAGGAAAGGTTTGGTTTAGGGTTTGTAAGAGTGTGTAGTGTAATCTGCCTTCCAGCACCCTGGGAAAACACAGCAGAGGGATGACAGATTCGCATAAAAAAACAGGATGCAGGGAGTTTATGTGGCTAACATAAATGTCCTTGCCTAAGACACTGGCCTGCACCTCTGGAGGCTGCCTGTAATCCTGTCAGGGAGCTAAAGGGTTTGAGCTCAGGAGGTGTCAGTCCCTGGCGTAGTGGACACTGGTCCACTTCACAAAAGGCACTGAAATAGAGAGAAAAAAGAAACCACTTCATGTTGTTTGGTGACATAAGGGTTGGGCTCATAAACCAATTCTAAAATTATAATGATAAAATATATAATTATAATCATATTTATTTGTTCAGTAGACTGGAGCAGGCAATTCAGCTTGGATGTTTTTTCCTCATCCAAAATATAAGTTAGGCATGAGCAAGGTCTGCAGCAAGATAATACTATCATTGACTTCACAGTTACGTTAAGTGATGTCGGTTACTGCTGCCATGGCAACTGAATCTCTGTTCCTCCAGCAGAACACACTGAGGCAAAGAGAAAGAGAGAGAGAGAGACTCTGGAGAAAGGCCTGGGCTCTCAACAGTCAGTGGGAGAACAGGACTAAAGATGTCTGTCACAAACTATTAGAGCAAGTGAGAAAGATGAGTCAAGGTCACAACAAGATATACACAAAGAAATACACAAAGGTATGTAAAGAATTTGTCCAAACTGTGTCATAGCGTTCACATCAAACTGTTTTATTTATGCCATCTTGTTTTGACTTTGCAGAGAAAAAGAAAATGACTGAATTTATCAAATCAAATGAATCATTGTTCATTAAAGGTGAGCTGCAGACTTTCTACAATAGTTACCCATCAATCAGTGAGTTCAAAGAAAGTGTGATTTTTTATTTATTTATTTATTTTTTTAAAGAAAACTTTGAAGAAAAAGAACATGCTTGAAAGATAAGCCTCACACACAGCTTTTACATCACACAAACAGAATAAAGTGAGATTAAAACCACGGGAAATAGGAGTTTATGTGAGCAGAGAGAGCCCTGTCCTACCTCATGTTTTCTACTGTGTCTTCAGGCATCGGAGCCACCGTCTGCACGGCAGGCAGATTTTTACTGGTTGCTCCATTAACAAAACTAGAAGATGAGGAGGTAGAGGGGGCTGCATCAGTGGCTCCTGCAGGAAGACCAGCAGAGGCATGCAACATTAGTGCAGCACAAAATTACAAATAACATTTGTTTTTAATAATCTTTCATAATTTTACAGGCTGTGCGAGGATTAACTTTTAGGAAATGACAACCTGTTTAAAGTAAACAATATTTTCAGTATTTTAAAACTATGACACTTATATGACTATGACACTTTTCAAAGATTTAATTCAATCCTGAATCACAAAAAAAAACATCAAATAAGTTCCATTTGAGTGTCACCTTGACAGATTGAAAATCCATGCATGTAACAGCACACAGACTAAAATAATTGAAGAAGAAGAAAGAAAGAATTGGACGGTATAAAAGCAACCACAATCTGTCTCCTGACAGTAAACTTCAGCAGTCAGCGCAAATTTCAACCAAGTCAAACAAATGGAAACATGGTTACAGTGTCAAATCATGCACCAAATCTTTAACGAAATCCAAGTGCACTACGCTGCGTGTTCACACTGGTGCCAGCAGCAGCATATGGAATTATTTTGCTTAGTAAGATGACAAAGATTAAGAATCAACTGACATATCAAAAACAATATCTGCATTTTTTTTTTTTACATATCATACTTTGGCATCAAGGCTAAATTTAGGGTATCATACAAGAGTAATTAAGGTGAGCACATCTTTTTGGCAGCACACGCCCAAGTATAAAATCATTATCACTGTCCTTATGAGAGGTGAAAACCAGAGCAAGTGAGATCATGGGGTCTGTGGCTTTAGCTGAAAGCATACTTTGACTTGGATACATTTCTTACATTCCTGCAGAAAGGCTCAGAGAGGAGAGAGAGAGTTTTTTTTTCTTTCTTTTTTTCTTTTTTTAAAATGGAGCACATTAAAAGGTGTTGGAGGTCCTAGTAGTTCTTGGTGTTAAGTGGGTCCTTTCAGAGGCCCTGACCAGGAGTCCTGAGGTGGAACCAGCTCAATGCAGCAAAACCCCAGGAGAAGCAAAGTGACAGCAGGGAAGGGAGAGGGGTATGCAGGGAATCAAGACAGGAACACACATGACATAGGAGAGCTGTGTGTGCAAATTCATTTTAACTATTGAAGTGTTTAATTGTATAATTCAAGAAGATTATAAGAATTTTTTGAATTGGTTGCATCAGGAGGAATCCTCGTAGTTGCAGGACAGAAGTTATTATTTGCTTGTGCCTCTGCTGCAGACACTGCAAGGAAGGTAAAGAGCACCATCTAGTGGTAACAATGAGCCCCTTCACAGGCATGCAGGATCACATGATCCAGTTGAAGGAAAAGGCTTCATTTCTATTCCTGGAATGGCATCAGTGAAATTAACTTAATCACACCCTCTCAAATTGCTCTGAAGTAGTATTGTTTGTAAACCAACCACATTACCAGGGCTGACCACAGTATTTTAACCATGTAAGTATATTCCAGTAACCTTGTGAATGACCTACCTGTGGTGTTGATCATGCTTTTGGGCGTCACAGAGGCAGCAGCAAAGATGTTGGGGGTGCTGCCAGCTGTCAGCCCAGCAGAGGTGGTGCTGCTACTTCCTACAGTGTGAACTGCGAGGCTGCCAGGGGAGGTTTTCTTCACAGGCACAACCACACTCCTACAGGACACATGCATGCACGCACGCACGCACGCACGCACGCACGCACACACACACACACACACACACACACACACACACACGAACACACATTAAAAATTAAAGTTAAAATATTAAAATCAGAAATTTGTCAGAGGTCACATACTGCTGCAGAGTAAACAACACATTCCAAATGAACACAATGAAGATGTAAAATCTAGAGGTGGGTTTCTGTCCTCTGTCCCATCTTTCCTGCCAAAGTCTCCTTGAGGCAGACACTAGATCCCTAACAGCTCCAGGAGGCTATAGCAACTACAGATGGTAACTATGGACTCGAACTGTGATAACTTTGTAGAATTATTCATATACTCTGATTTATGGCCTTGATATAACTAAATAAATAGACTGCTAGAGCTGCGGGTGAAACACTGTTTTGTCAGAATGTTATAGTTGAGTGCACTAACAAAGAGAAACAGAGAGTGAGGTTATGATCAAACTGGCCAAGTATATAGCAGGTTAGCTTTAGGACAAAATTTGTCATGATAAAACTGACTGTCAGTAAAGCCAGCATGTGGAGCAGAGGGTTTTTAGCCGTTCTTGAGACAGAAAATGCAGGAGGAAATAAAATTTATTCACGTATTTAGAAGAAAAAAATGAGAATAGTAATGATCTTGATCATCTCTTACTGCTCTTAGGCCGTGCTAGCATGAGACGTTATACAGGACATTCAGAAAAGCACACCTGACCTCTAACTCCATTATTCAGCATAATGTGCAATACAAGCCCCCCCCACCCCCCCACAACCCACACCCACACCCACACACACACAAGGCTAAAATGAATGAACCTGAGAGGTGAGAGGCCAGCCAGCCGCCTACTACACCTTCCCCTTAAATCTGCTCTTGCCACCAGTGGCCCTCTGCTGCCCTCTGCTCTATTCAGAAAGGCTGAAAACTTCCTCAGCCCTAATGAGAGAATCTCTTGGAGCAACTTGGCACTGACACACATTTGCATAGTTACTGTCTCTGTTCAAGCTGACAAAACTACAGCTCAGTCACTATGAGATTTCAGAACTTTATTTTTGGCATTTGCTCTGCACAGAGCAGCATCTGGTTGGGACAGAAAGTGCATGTAGATATATTCTTAGTTTATGGCCTACATACTGCAGGTTTTTATATTAGGTTCCTAGATAGATCACTTTTTTTCTAGAAACACAAACTTTGAAAAGTAGATATACAAGATATGGCAGGAAAATGACTGAAGAGTCAGAAACCATGAACACTTACAAACATTAACTCAAGAGGGGACCTAAAAAAAACAGTGCTATCCCTTTTATTTATAGAAGCTACTGTACAAAACATCACATGGCGCTAAGAGAGAAAGGGACAGAGCTCATGAATGAAACATGTAAAGAAAAGCTTGTGGAGGCTTGAGATGAAAGTTACACTTGTGACCTCATGTAACAATGCAGGAAAGCACAGACACGCCACTAACCCAACAGACCTCTGTTCACATGCAATCTGATTGGCCAAGGGTTAAAGATGATGCAGTGAACTTGGCCCTGCAAGAGCTCTCTGACAGGAAAGAGAAGGAAAGCTTGTCCTTATCAGGTCTGCAGTTGGCCTTTGGGTTTGTGCGGCTGCCAGATAATGTCTCGTCCAATCCCCTGCAGTTACTCAGGGTGACACAGGCCAGGCCTTTGCTCTGTCACGAGCTAAGCCTGCTGTCATCTGAAGTAAATCCCCAGAAATCCTCCCTCAACAAAACAACACAGACTTTTACTGTTTTATGTTGCTATTTTATATCCACAGTCCATCTGATAGATGAAGTCAAACATGCTGGACACCATGGAAAGAAAACCTAACTTGGTGTATTTCCGGTTTTTGGGTAATTTATCTTACATCCTTTCCCACCGTACAATTGATTTGTCAAAACTTAGCAAAGCTATGATGTCTTATGTAACAGAGAGAATAGCTCTGCGGTTTCTCTCTAAGGATAAAATACACAAAAAGTAGATTATTTTACACATTAAGAGTCACACTGTTGCCTTGTTAACAACCACCGTACACTACCATAAATAGCAGTAGAATTGTATTTTTGAAATTTGATCAAAATCAACTCAATCACACAGGAGAGTATAAGAGAGTCAGGGAAAAACTTGAAAGCTCACTGAAATATTAATATCTCCAGAGATACATCCGTGCTCTGAAGAACACTGATGACAAGTATCATTTATTTAGTAGATCCCTGTACTGCTCTCCTCTGTGAAATCTCATTGACAGCTATCAGAACATCACGAGCAGCGTGTTGTGATTGTAGGACCTGGGTGTGGATTTAATCTTCCTTTCTAAATGTACCCCTTGTTCGCATCTTCCAGTGGAGGCCTGCCCCGATCTTTGGCATAGCTGGGACGTTACACTGGATCTACAGGATGTTGATAAAACATGAACCTCTTTAAATGAATAATTCATAAGATGAGTGCTCATGAATCATGTATAGATTATCTAGCGCATATTTTATTAATAGGATTGTCTTAATTGAGTTGCAAAGGATAAAGCAAGGATTAATCTTAGAATGAATATTAATGTGGTGTGCAGCTGTGGGAGATGACTGCAGTGTTAAGTATAACCAAAGAAATGTTTCCATGGTAAATCCAACAGATGGAATCTAATCTAATAGTGCTTTAATTCAGGACTATAAGGATAGATACAGAGGAAATGTACTTACATTTCACTCGCAAATTCAATTAAAACCAATTATCATTGCTCTCCATCATGGGAAACATCAAATGTGTAAGGACAAACAATATCTCACAGAGCTAATTTGGATACTTTTTGGGAGGGAGAGGGGGAAAGGGAGGAAGTTAAGCATCACTTAAGTATTTCTGTACTGTACTCCTATCCGCTCAACGGAAATCTGGATGTTGAGCAATTTAAACCCCTCCTCTGTGAAAGTCTCTAGTAAAAGGCCCTCTGCGATGACTGCCCCTGTGCACTCCACTTTAAGCCATTTTTTCCCTCCTTTTTCTTTTTTGATGTTGTCACTCCCAATCTATTGCCGCCCTGACAGACAAATGAAAGGCCTGTCCATGGCTGGCAGCTCATTTCGCTGGCAGGTGGCAAACAATTAGACACAGCAAATAGAGGCTGGAGAGGGAGTGACATGAAAAGCATGAGACAAAGTTGTATATGTGGTCAGGAGGGTTTGTGTGAAAGCATTTCAAAAATAATACACTTTGCCGTGGCGACTCATTTCAGGCTGCCACTTCCCATTACCGGCGTGAGCAGTGAGGGTGACAGGGCTGGCCGTGGTGTGGCATGAGGCCGCTTCTGTTTAATCTGTCATCAACGCCCTGGAGACCCCCACCCTCTCAGCTGTCCTCTCTCCACATACTCCTCCATCTTCTCCCCTATTCATCAGGCTCACCTCAGCTCAGCAGCATGCATGCATTAAATAGAAGGGAGGCCCCATTGTTCCTCCTGACTCACTGTGTCCTCTGCCTTCTCTCTGGGGCCTGGCAGCGACTACGCAGACACACATGAAAACTCAACCAAATCAACGGTGTCCAGAGAACAGGAAGAGTTTTTGTCTGTGCTAAACCAACTCAAATTACTCTCAGAAAATTACGATTTTCAAAACCTTATCAATCATAGGAGAAAGGGATCACAAGGATCTGAAGCTTTGAAGTCCCTGCAGGAGCAGGTTTGTAAACTCCCAAATCCAGACAGATTACTGTGTGGTTTTATCTAATCCAGGAATGTAAATAAACCGCAGCAATGCCACAGTGCTTCAGAGCCCTTTTCAAACACAGGAATTCCTTGCCATGGGGGATGAGTAAAATACAAGTGGCCTGAAATGAATAATGTGTCGCAAGCTACTTAGAAACCATTAGCAGTATACTGGATCACTAAAATAAACCCAGAGGATTAACATTAGCATTCTCCGGTAATTTGAGTGGTCTTGCACATGCACACGCGCACACACACACACACACACACACACACACACACACACACACACACACACACACACACACACACACACACACACACACTTGTGTTTTATATTAAGAACAATATAAAACTTCAGTTAAAGGGCAATACTGGAGTTTGGGCAAGTTTTTGTTTCTTACTTTAACTACTAATCATAAATTAACTAGAAACCAGTGGATTCTTGTAATGGTTGGAAGAATACATCCAAAAACAGCAAGTGTTGCAAAATGGTTAACTGTGATGAAAAATGTACATGACTGTAGTGAATGGGGCTAAAACATGCAAAACATCTGGTACAAAATGACACTTCCTCACCTGTCAAAGGAGTGAAACTGCATGGGAAGCATGGCTTGGGCCTGAGCTTTAGCAGCAGGGTCTGGGTAGGACACAGGCTCCAGCCCAGCCTCCATTCCCTCCACTGGAGCCGCCACCAGGCTCTTCAAAATCTCTTTGACACTGATGCCCTTGTTGGGCTGGCTAATGCTGGTGATGGAGGAGGTCTGTTTCAGCACCTCCACACTGGGTGGGTCGGACAGACTCTCCTGGGACTTCTTCACCTCTGAGGACAACGTAGATATCTGCTCACTCATGGTGAACGGCCCTCCAGCGCTGTGGTCTAGGTCAGACCCATTAAGGACACTGGCTACCTGCTCTTCTCCGATCCCAGAGTCTGTGTGGGGAAGACAGCTCTCCATGTGGAGGTCTTCTGATGGCACAAGATGGTCCTTACTGCTGTCAAATGCTAGAGGTGTTTCTGTAGAGCACACACACACATTTACACACAGACAACAGGTAGCTAAAATAATCATTGTGTGTCAAGTTTGATTAAATTCTTTACAAATATTTATTACAATTTTCATACGAAAAAAAAAAAAATGTCAAGAATAAACAAATTTCAGAGTCCAAAGTAAAGTTTTCAAACTAAAATTTTTGTTTTATAAAAAGTCCCACAACCTAAAGTTATCAAATTAACAATAAGAACCATTTAATGTTTGGTCCTTTTACTGGACAAATGAGCTCATTGGTTAAAATAGTCTGAATAATAATAAATAAATACATTTCTATCACTCCCTGTACTACATTGATCAACATATTACATATATTTATCATTATTAGTCTGCCTACTAAATTAACATAATAAAGTTTATCCAAAGAAGAAAGAAATGGAGATTTTAAACAGAGTAATTTGAGGCCAGTACCACTGACTAAAACTGCATTCCAAAGCTAGCTATACATTCCTAGCCAAAGAGTAAATTTAGCATGTGTAGAAAGAGCCATGTGCTAACACAGCTTCTTAGATCTCTCTCCAGAAGCTCTGATCCTCTGGTGAGATTATCTCTCTGTTTTTCTTCTTCTATGCTAATAAAACATGAATCCCTTTCTTCAGCTTCCTCCTGCCTAGAGCCTTGGAACACATTTATTGAACTGCTTTGAAACAGTGACAGAGGAGTCAGATAGCTGCTGTATTATTATTGTACATAATATACTCTATACTGTCTTATCTTTTCTATATACATAAGATACTGAGTGGGAACCAAAAACTTTACTAAAGTCTGCAACATCCTGTCGCTTCATACGGTTAAAATCCATTGACAATATAGCGATCAACTTGACCCAATAAAATGTTTGTCAATGCTGCCGTCAGCTTGCACAGGTGCCTTTCTAGTTTGATTTCTGTTCATCCTGACCCAGTGGTTACCTAGATGCAAGGCTGGCCATATTAATATTCATCACATGCCCCCTAACGAGGTCAGCAGGGCCTGATTTAGCCAGCAAGTCGTCTGGCTTCCTGGTCCATCAGACAATCGTCTGCCACATGCCGTCTGGAAAATTCCCCCATTTTCTGGTGAAATTTATGAAGGCGGCAGTGTGCCTCTCTCCTCCCAGCAACCTCTATGATCCCATTCTCCTCTGGTGGATTGCTTGCCTAATGGGCACTGACAGATGGGGCTGAAAATAGCAAGCCTGGCTCCACTGCCCCAAAAACCCACTGTAGTTAGCCAGCATGCTGCTTCCTTCACAACTCTTGACTTCTCACTGCTCATCTCCTCTTTTTTCATTTTCGGTGTGTTCCTACCTCTTCAAATTACACATTCATATTTCCTTTGGCCTCTCTCCTCTTTCTCTTGTTTCTTTTATTCACTTCCCCTTTTGTCTGAATGGAAGTTGATAAAGTATGCTCGCTCAGGCATCTCGTAAAAGCAAGTTGGCAGTGCAGCAGACATTGTGTTAAACCTTTGTAGGCAGCCACTGATTTTCCTTTCATGTGACTTAATGTATGATTTATGACTTGAGGCATATTCTACCTTTCATTTCAGAGAGAACGATGATGCCTATTCAAGTTCATGACTACCATCTCCAGCCCCAGTCTCTGTTTGCTTCCACATTTAATTCTGTGCAGTGCAATTAGCAGAGTTCATGAATAAATCATAGGTGAGCCAGTGGAGTGCAGAATGGGTATTCCTGCTATTTTACTGAATGAGCTCTCAGCTCAAGCTGGCAGCAGTTTATCAGAAAGGACCGAGGACACTTAACATTAATTTATATCAGCACTAGCTAAGATTAGTGAGAAGGAAGAATGGATGGAAGAAAGGTAGAGCACAGCTGTCAACACCTGTGCTGGTTGGTGAGGTGATCTCCTGACGTGCGCTGCGGACTGACTGGCTGCTTATCCTGGCAGTCTCACGTTGGGGCTCCAGGATGTCACGGTACTTGGAGACCATGAGGACAGAGATGAAATACACCACAGCTAAAGCCAGGAACTGGGCCTGCTTGCTGTCATCCTGTGGAGAAGAATCACAATATGGTTATGCCACAGTATTCAGATGATCTTCACATAATCACACAATCCACTGCTGCTGCCTTAAATTCTTCTGTCACAGCAAATGAAGCTTGCATAGAGCATGAAAACACATTCAAAGTTATGCCTTTTACTCTAACATATTTCTTATACTTGCTTTGAAATATATCCATTCAAATGTTGTAGGTTTGTGTACAACAGACAGCAGCTCAATTGACAAGGGTACCTTTAGTGTTTCACCTGTTGATTGAAGGGTGTTACATTGCACACCTGTTTGTCTGGAAAAAATGAATCCTATTTCCACCCTCTCTACCTGCAGCTAAGTCTTTGTGACAAACACATGCATGTCCCGAACATAAATACAGTGCACATGCACAGACCCACACTCACCACATCACGAAACACCACAGCGCGCAGACGATTGATGTCCACATCCTGCAGAAGGCGATCAGGGTCCTTGATGGGAGACAGGTTACTAGGGACAAGCTCTATGGCTGTCTAAAGCAGAAAGATAACACAATATGACATGCTACTCTGTTCAGTCAAAGCTCAGTTAATCGAGTTTTTGCTATTACTTTTCTTTTTACATCATTTTAGAGATCAGAAGAAAGAGGACAAATATGGAATTGAAAAAATAGAATACAAAGGAAAACTGATTTAGCATCACGAGTCCGGTCACATAAGCACGGGGAGTGTTCTTCCAGTAAAATGCACTTTTTTTTTTTTTAAAAGTAGAAGCACAGAAACCAAAGTTATGACATCACATCCTACCTTGCTGGAAGTCACAGCATTTAGCAGGATTTCCTGAGTCTTGTTGTTGTTGGGAATGGAAGACTTATTTCTGTGTCTCTGCCTGCACTCCAGACAGTTCCTAACAGCCACACAACACACTGTACACACACAGATATAACACACACACACACACAAGTTTGCATAGCTATGCTTGGGAGTTTGCATTGACTTACATTCATTGTGGACAATGTAACCCAAACCCTAACCCCTAACCTTAACCTATCCTTTGATCCCCATAAGGACTACCGGTCCCAACAAGGTCGTGTTTATACCAGAAAAGGTCCCAAAGAGGTAACAAAAACACATACACACATACACATACACATACACATATACACACACACACACAAATAGGCTCTCATTTCAGAGTTAAGTGGAAATTAACTGTTGATAACATGCATGACCTCTTTAAACTAATCAGTTATCTATGATGACTATTTGTTCCAGGCTGCTGGGACAGACACTGGGAGTAAAATCAGCAGCCAGACTGATTTCACACTGAAGCCAGTGATGAGAAATTGTATGTTTGCAACAAGGACACTGTGAAGTCTGAAGGCCCATCCCCCTATTTCCCATCTCCCCCTGAGCACAACTTGGGAGTCAACAATCCAGCAAGCACAGGCTCGCACACACAGACCCACAGACCCAAACAGATATAGATCCAGATGCACTCACGCACACAGACAAAAAGAGACACAAATACACAGTTTCTATGACTGCTTTATGTATCAAATTATTCTACCAAATCAACTGAATTTTGAGTTTCACAGTTAATTCAATAAAATTCACATTGTACTAATGCTGAATTTTGCACTCATCCACTTTGCATTCAAATGTAATTCATCTAATTTTTATTATGTATACAGACACAGTAAAACACACACAAGGGTAGAGAGGACCTCATGGAGTCCTATGAGATGCACCAATGACAGACACAAAAGCTACCATTTGCAAAGAGTACCTGATCGCACTGCAAATTATTCTCTCTGCTTGTTATGAATTCTAAAATGATGATCGTGTCATTTTTTACTGCTGGAAACTGCAGCAAAACACTGCGCACTCTCCAATTCAGCATACAATTAGCAAAGGACTCCTAAATTAATTAGCTTTGCTGATCAAACAGAGGCTTTTCAGGGATTAGAGGAATTATTAGTGTGTGAAGAGAATACTGTCATGGCATTTTCTAGTTTTCATCAATTTCCCAGTGTAAGTGGCAAAACATGCAAAAACTATATAAAGATACTGTATTTGGTGCATTCCCCCCACTGACTGATATTCAATTCTACAGCAGCAAATATACCATGATGATCTCACCAAGCCTGAGGCACTGACGCATCAAGCCACCAGAGGACATGTTCTTCTCAGCCTCAATCTCACTGAAGTTGAGGGAGCTTGAGAACACCAACACGTCGACCATAACCATGAGACGGGACAGGAAAGTGATGGCGGTCTCTGAGGACATGCCCTGCGTTGCCTCGATGTTGTCCAACTCCGTCTTACACAAGTAACAAGGAAGACACCAATCATATAAAACAAAAGTGCACATGTACAATATCCTTTCTTCCACAGTCTAACCCGCAGATGTGATTAAAAGTTTTGCTTTTTAACAGAAACATGAAATAAGATATGGAAAGAGGGGCATATCACACATATAAACACAGTGGTGGGTTTTGCTGAATTTAGGAGAGAAAGACTCAGTGGTAGGTCAGGAAAAGGGCAGGATTATTATTATGTGAGTTAAGTAGGATCTCATCTCAGAGGAATCCATACTATCCAAACTGCAGAAATTGGCAGAGAGCTTGATCTGAATTCAGCTGACTGTCTAACTCCACCAATTATGTTTTGGGGGTCGATCCAAGGCAGACACTTTTTTGTTAGCTCTCTTATGTGTTGATACATTGAGATGTTTTAAAAAAAATATTACAGAACAATGCCATAAGTACTAGTTCAGATAGATAACAGATTTTAAGATCCATTAAGTGAGTATTAAGTACAAATTAAGAGAAAAAGAGAAAGAAATTAAAGAAGAGAAATTAAAATAGCATAAACACCTACCTTGGCACTCTAGACATGCACAGAAAAAATAAACAAAAGAAGATGATTAAAATCAATTTCAATTCAAGACTGCAAATTAAATCTGATAATTACAGAAGGGCAATAAAAATAAACATGAATGACACACAGGGAAGTTAATTACAAACATAAAAAATGTAACTGTACCAAAGTACAGTCTTCAGCATTCATTTTAGCAGAGTGAAAGTGAGCAAATAAAGGTAACCCCACGTCATTTTCCACACATGCATAGAGTATTGTTGTGAACTACAGACTATAGTCCAAGCACTTATAATAAGCTACCACTAGATGGCATTATACCCCTTCAGTGGAGACAGTAAGGTGCACTTACAGAGGGAGAGGTGGCCGCTGAGAGAAGGGGCAAAATCCCTCCACAAGCGATAATGATGTTGTCTACCATTTGTGAGATGAGGTGGATGGTGTTGTGGACAAAGATGATGTTCTCATTACTATTAACAAAGTCCATGACAGATTTGGTGGAGTGGCTGCAAGGAAAGGTGGGGGGGGAAAAAAAAAAAACAGGATTATTATAGGTACAAACATTTTTCACATTATATAAATCATTGGGCAATTTACTGTGGAGTAAACAAAAATAATTTATAGGTTGTACATAAAAAGCCAGATTCAATATATGTCAAAACCATCAATAAAATGTTGTAATAGTTCTGACTCAGAAGGGCAATCTGAGTATCACTGCAAGCACCATGCTCACCCTCCCTTCTCTGTCTCTCTCAAGCACACATAAACCACTTCACACACCTCCTCCAGACATGGACGTCACTCTCCAGTGCAAACAACAGGTCAGTGAGCAGTCTCTGGTGCACGGCTGACCATTTGAACTCTGGGATGCGGAACATGGTGGTGCGTGGGCCAGGGCTGAACTGGCGTCGCTGTTCCTCTGTCATGGGCATCCCCCTGAAGCCCAGGTCCACACGTATGTCCCGCTCCATTTGAGTGGCTAGACGGCCATGTAGACTCTGATGGGAGACCAACTAATCACTCAAATTAATTAATTTGGCATCACATACAAAATCACTGTCCATCATGAGATATTGCATACAGACTAGTTGCTAATCCGGTTCCTCTGTCAAGATCAATAGTGCACCTTTAATGAGATATAATACTACCGTCATACTATTCACTGTGAAAGATGAATTGCCAGATTAAAGTGAATCCTCGAATAACCTCACCTGCCTGTGCTTAAAGAAAAAATACAACAACCTCTAAACATAAGATGAATGAGTCAGCAAGGTGTTGCGAAAAAGCCTGTTTAAAAGGCAGCAGCAATGAATTGAACATGAGCAATTACGCAACAGGACAGCAAGGTTTAAAAATAAATCCTACCTCCCACTGGCCCTCCATCAGTGACCCAGTCTAGGCAAAAGAGCCTGACCTCTGAGAAAGAGCACATCTCATACCACAGAAAGGGGAGCAATGAACAAATCCCAGGTGATTGTTGCAGAATAATGCTTTGTCTATTTCTGCCCTTCTGTTGGCTCAGCCAACTATTCCAGCAACCCAGTTTCCCGAGTCTCAGAGGGATGTTGCCTGATGTGCACCAGGCCATTCTGTCCCCATTACAAGCAGAGTTGGGGAAGAGAATGATCCCTATGGGTCTGATAAGATAGAATTCTTCACTAAAGGCCAACATATCCTGAAAATGGCAAATGGTCTCCCTCCTCACTTTCCACTCTTTGATCCTGGTGCTGCTATGTTTCAAGATTCATGATTTCTACTGTTATATTTCCCTCTGATAAATAGCTTTCAGGTTATTTTGACAGTGGTGAAGTCAGCGAACTTCTACTATTTTTTCACAAGTCTGAAAACGGGAAGACTGTGTTGAGTTGGATGTTACTGCATAACTCAATTTACATGGATGAAGTGCATGATGATTCAGCTTCAGACAAACCTGTGTGGTGGCTGTTGTCTGAATCTTCTTCATTTCCTTGTCTTTGCCATCATCTGATCTCTCTGTGTCAGAAGTGTTGCTTGTTGCATCTGCTGTACTGCTGGTCTTACTGGCCGAGGGGTCCCCATCAGATACCGCTGCAGCTGTGCCCTCAGTAACCTCTGGGCTTTTGTAGGAGGCCTCAGCCTCAGTACCAGCCACAGAGCTGATGCCCTCCAAGGCTGCCTGTAGTTCAAACTCATCCTTCTCCAGGATACTAGGTAAAGAGCCAAGCTCAGAGCCACCTGTCATGTGAGCTAGAAGGCCCAGTTCATCACTGGCACTGGTGTGCACTGGAGGCTCTGGGCTGGGCAGGACCAGAGGCTCAGCTGGACTGAGATCAGGCAGTAGCTTATCCTCGATGCTGCCTGTCACCTCGCCAAACAGGAAGTTGTTGCTGCTAGGGATACTATCCTTGTCATCATCTAGCGTAATGAGCGGGGGTGCATTTTGATCATCTATGCTGCCCTTTGGCAACAACATGCTGTTGGCATTACTGTTGAGCTTTTCCACTGCAGCACAATAAACATTATCCAACAGAGAATCGACCTCCACCAGCGTTCCATTCTCAGATACTCCCAGAGTTTCAGAGGATAACTCCATATCATCCAGTTTAACCTCAGTAGCCTCCACCTTTTCAGCCTTGATGTCCACAAGAAGGTCATGAACTTCAACCCTGACCCCATCTACTGCACCCCCCGTTCCACTCAGAGCCTCTTCAGGCCCCTTTCCTTCAGCCAGCAAGTTGCGTGAGTCGGCACTCTCATAGTCCGTCTCACTCTCAGGTGTCTGGGAGTTATCATCAATTTCTCTGATTGCACCCTTGATGCCAGAGGCCTGAGAAGATAGACCAGAGATGGTACTGACCAACCCTTTCTTCCCTTTCTTAATATTCTCCTCCTCCTGGCGCTGGTACTCTTCATACATCTTAGCCAAGTACTCTTTATGTGCCTCATATGTCACCTGTAAAAATGGCAATGTTGTAGGCGATGTTAGCCACGTATCCCAACGAGTGGGAAGATCAGTTTAGAAGAAGCTTAACAGTTAAGATATGAAAGATAAGATAAAAATGCCCCATTCAACAGCAGAGGTCAGTGTTTCTTCTCTGTTGTGCAGTACAGTACTCACCTTAGAGTGGGCTATAGAGAGTGTATCCACCCACACACGCCATCCTCCCCACTCATACTTGATGGCATGGTAGAGCAGAATTCGAAAGATGTTGTACACCATCTCAGTGATCTTCTGCTCATCTGAGTTTTTAGGATTGATGTAGCCAAGAGAAAACATCCAGTCCTGCCATACAGAACACTGAAGTAGACACCTGCAATACACACATCACTATACAATCAACAAATAAAATCTGCAGCATGTGAGACAAATGATAACAGTTGAGTAGTTAGTTTAAGAAAACTCTGATCCTCTAACCTTTTGCAAGTTTAACATTTATAATTGATGTTGGAGGCAGAAGCAATCATTTTTCGACATTCTACTTTGAGTTTTTCCATTAAAATCAAAAATTATTTAAGCCAGCCAATCATTCTTTCTGCCTCTCCTAAACATCTTTCATTGTGCCAAAAGAGCATACAGGGCTCTTTGGCATTTGCTAGTCCCATTAAAACAGATTGCTTTGATCATTTGGCCGTTCATATATTCATTTGCTTGTTTATTCGGCAGCTGTATCTCACAAAATAAAATAAACAGCCAATACAGAAAAGGGGCAGCAAGTAAAAAATGTGTTTTTTTCTCCAATTCAACAGTTTGACTTCACAAAGAACTTTCTGCCTATTAACTTTAGGCCAATTATGTTGTTGATTTAGGTCAGTGGTTTCCTAAGAACTATAATTTAATTGCAATATGTCTTAAAGTGTGTTTCTGTGTGAGTATCAGAAGGAGAGGTTGGCTGTGAGAGTAAAAAAAGAGAAAGCAGGAGTGAGCAACTGTCACAAACTGTCACAGAAACATCTGCTGGGGAACATGTGCATGTTTAAGGATGATTTAGCATCAATATGAGTCTATTAAACATGGCGCAAGGAGAGGGAACACAGAGCCTTTTTAGTCTTTTCAATGATACATTAATCAACAAGATAATTGATGGAGTGGGTGAGAAAAAGGTGGTTTAAGTCCCGCTCACCGTCTGTTCTCTCGGCTGTTGCTGAACAGTTTGATCATGTCTGAAAGGAAGAGCCGCCGAACCTCCATCAGCTCTGTGCTGGGGGCAGAGTTCTTCAATAAGGTTGCCACCACCTTGAGAATCACTGATGTCACACGCACACAAACACAAATATATACGCATATTGTCAATTTTCGCAGAGAACAAAATACTTTAGGAAGAATTAAACTCAAAACAGATATGACACATAACAGGCTTACTTGGGTTCTGAATCTTGACAGTGGAGTCAGGCTCAGGATGAGGTTTGTGAACTACCTGTGTGCACACCTGCTCTGTCAAAATCTGGTGCAGGAAGTAGTGAGAAGACACCAGTCACACAGTCTGTACAAAGAGACCAACGGTGCAGTGATATTGGGACATTTTAGAGGAAACTGTGTTGGTACCTCATACAGAGTGTTGTAGGTCGTCACCGTCACAGTGTTGGTGTGCAGCATGAGCCTCTCTCCCAGGAGAGTAAAGAGGCTGTGTGTGTGCATGATCTCCACCTTCCTCCTGCGGATAAACACACACGAACACACACCGAGACATAATGGTAAAGTGGCTTGTTTAGAGCTCCCTAAGCCACTGAAAGGATCAGTGAGTGCCGTCAGCTTGTTTCCCTATTCTCACCCACAGGGAGCCGGGCTCTGGAGACAAGTGTCAGGAACTGCCTGCTGTCATAAATTGGGGGGAATTTCGTTGGAGGTGTGTAGGATAACGAAGTTAGCCTGTCACTAGGAAGGGCTCCAAATACAACAGAGGCATACCACAGGTGAAGAGGTTCAACAGTGACAAAATATTTCTGCAAACAGCATAAGGACTGCTGTCATAATGCTAAGCCAAAGCTGCTCTACTCTGTTGCCACTGCCTCAAGACGAGTTGGGACTTTCCTAATAAGTCTGCAATTTTTTTTGTATTTTGCAGAGGCTGGAAAATTGTACATTTAGGATAAGAGGAGCATTCCTCTCAACTGCATAAAATGTGGAAATTTTGGGGGAAAAGGTAGACTAATGGAGGTGGAATTTGTACAAGTCTGCTCTGCCATCAACATACAGTGGGAGGTTGAGCCTTGTTGTAAATACTTTCAGCATAAGTCCAGATAAAGTCACTCTGAATATAGCTTAGATCATCAGTAAAGTTCAAATGAAGGCACGTTGTTTAAAATGTGAAAATTGGATGTATGCTATTCAGTGAGAAAACATTTAATACCCTTCTCTTAGAGACATAAAGCAATCATACAGCAGGAGGGAGAATTTCTTTCAAAAATTCTAAAACTGACATGTCATACTCATTATGTTATTTTTATCTTTAGTTTTATGTTAATGGGTGGAGCAAATACAATTATAGGGAAAGTCAGAAATTTGGGCCAAAGAATATGTTCTGCCTTTGCTCTCTCTCATGCTTTTTTCTTTAGTTTTCCTCAACCACATGCCCCCCCAAAAACTGTACAATACATCTGTATATTAAATCACAGAACATCTGTACATTACATCATACTATGTGATTATCAGTGCAGAGAGAGTTATCAACATCTAATTTCATTGAGCTAATAAATACAAAATGACAACATCAATCAAAAAGAAAGAAGAAGAAGAAAGAAGGCAAGAAGAAACATGATTAATTCTTTATGAGCGGCACTAAAGCTCATAGTGAATTACATTGTGCTTTAAAATGAATGAAAGCTATTAAAGTAAGGGGCGAAAGCAGGCTTTCATAAAGCGCTCATGTCCCTTGAGGATATAGGCCTTTGGGCAGTCTAGCATAGGCTTACACCTGCCCTTTCTCCCCATTCAGCAGGCACAAGTAATACCACAACACCTGGTGCTCCACCACTGTGAGCCCAGCACAACCCCGATATCTTCTTCATCCCACCCTACATCCCACATTTTGAATCATAGGCTCTCATTCTCTCTCTCTCTCTCCTTTCCAATGTGCAGTATACACGGGATATGCTGACATCCTAGCAGATAGGTTGTAATTTATTTCACTCTGCGGGACAGTAACTTGGACCTCTTCCACCCATCTCTTAGGTGAAATAATGGCTCGAGGGAACAACGCCAGGAATTCAGGTGTTCTACCAAGAAGTGCGGCCTAATTTGCAAAAATGCATCCAGTCATAAGTTTTTGACTCTTTTAATTGTGCACTTTTTCAAACGAGTGAAAGGAACAGATCAATTATCTCTCTGAATGTTAAATCTGATTTATGACTTTTCAGTTTCTATCTAACTAGCCTGTTGTAATGTTGCTAAAACAGACATTGTATGGACATGGGAAAGCAAAAGATGGCAAAACAATATACAATAGTTGACAACATTAGACATGCATTAGGCACCTGTTCTTTAAAGCATTTGTCAGGATGCCATTCATTATAGTTTAAGTGTGTAATTACAGTCTAATACACAGCTATAGGAAGGGGTTACTTACTTGTGGCCCAAATGCTTGAGAAAGTACCCAAGGACTTTGAGGGATTGTACTCGAATGCTTTCACTCTTAGAGGCCATGAGCTTGTAGATTACCCTGGAATAGACACAAGCAGCGAAAGCTGTGCACAGTCTTGACAGAATAAAATATACTCCTGTTGATGAAAAGGCCCTGCGCTGGTTAGCTGACAACCACTTTCCTTCAGAGTGAATTTACATTAGCATTAAATGAATGTCCCAATGAAAGCAGCCGCCTTTTCCTTAGAACCCACAAGTAGTACGACACTGTGTGCATTTATATTTTATAGTATCACATGGGGAAGTTTGATCATCCGTGTCATATTGTGAAATCAATATGTTAATATTGTTACTTTTCCATGCATAGTTTATTTCTCACTGAACATATGAATTATTCACATAGGCACACAGAAGCAGCACAAGCGTTAGGTGCTTAGGTTTATTTTGTGAAATCACCTCTCCACTTTGTGCGCGAACAGCGGAGGGATTGTGTCTTCCCCTGAGGGGCTTACCGTATTCCATTTCTCTGGTCAAAAGCAGGGATCATGGAGGCTGGATGCTCAGACATTAGGGCTACCACCAACTGTAACACATCATGCAGATTCTCATCCTGTAGACAAATCAGGAGAGAAAGATAATGGGAAAAAGATAGGCAGACAGAAAAGGGACCAGATGACGAGAGAGAATACGGTTTTTGTTCTTTGCTCAGACTCTGTAAATGCAAATCCAGTGAAGACATTAAGTATGTGTCTTGCAATTGTATCACCTGCAATTGCTGAATACACCTGGGCGCCTCGTATACCTTACAACAGGGGGCAGTGGCTGGCTACTGCACAGTGAAAAGTGCACTGGCAATGGAGAAGATTAATTTATCTTGGTGATTAGTTTAAATGCTGGAAAAAAATAAACTCCTAGAATAGCAGCTCTGAAAATGAAATGTGACCTTGAAGCCTAGTGCAGCAAAGTGGCGCACAAACACACTGAGAGAATACACTCAGAGCAGAGATAGACTCTCATGTACCTCATGCATTGTTAACAAATAGTTTAGGATGCTCTGCAACTCATCCTCCTTCACCCCTCGGTCCTGCAAAAAATGCAGAAACAGGAAAACAGATTAAAATTTGTGATAAAGGGAAAGTGATTGGAAAAGCACTGCACTGCATTATAACTGTACAGCATGTCAGCCAATGTTCTGACAAAAAGCATGACATTATTTTTCGTTTTGGTACCTTTACATTGTACAGATACTAGAAATTACTAGAGGAAATAACACCAAGTGCTATGGCATCCAGTGTGACAATTTTTATTGTTGTATTTAGACTGGTTGTGCAATTGATATACCTGTGATGAGAATTTTACAGCAAAACAAATTGAACAGCCAGATAACTGTTGTTTGCCTAAGAACCTGGTTCCGCCAGGTGAAAACATGCAGACTCCAAGCCTGTCTTTTGTCTAGTGTTAAAATTCCTGTTATTTCTGCCATGCCCTGGAAAGCCTGTTATAGAATGTGGAAGGATAATTATCTGCAGAGAAATGGCATGCTGGGATGTGAGCAGCAATGCACCGACTTAAACTGTGCAGTGCAAAACAAACACCTAGTTAAATGTGTAAAATGCGGTCCAGCATTCCAATACTATTGTTATTGATTAGTCTATCATTTAATTTTTTAAATAACTTAATTCATTTAGTCAGTCAAAAACCACAATGAGGACAAATATCTGTCAAACATTTCCAGAGCCAAAACTGACATCTTAAAAGAGGCTACCCTTGTCTGAACCGGTCAGTAAACCCAGAGGCAACATCAATTTGTCTAATTTGAAAAGCTGGAACTCACAAATGTTTGGTATCTCTACTTGATAAATTACATAAATGATTAAGTAATTATCAAAACTGTCATTTATTATCCAACTAATGATTTCATTAAAAATGTTTCAGCACAACTGGTGCTCTCCCAAGCACACACTTTTTCGAAGAGATAAATAAATAAATGTATTAAACTGAATTTATTAAGGAGCAGACCAGCAGAATGTTTTAAAGGATAACACAGGAAGAGCTGACGATCTCCATATTTTCCCGGTGCAGCTCAAAATCTAGCTGTGTGAGGGGCTGTGAGGCATGAAGACAGGTGGAATATACCTTCAGGATGAGTTGCTTGAGGAAGAGAAGCATGAATGCCCGCAGAGAAATTATTTCTTTCTGGGTCGGCCTTGGACCATCTGTAGTTGGAGAGAGAGTGAGAGAGGCAATAAAAATGAGAAAGAAGGTAGTGGAACCAAATAAGATATCTCTCTGTTTTCTGTTGTCTGTTTCCCAGTCGCTGCTATATTTTCTGTGTTTTTACTGGTAATTTTATTCATGATTTGTTTTCATAATCTAAAGTTGGTTTTTTTTTAAATGATTTATTTTTGATGTTTTTTGACTGATGAAACATTTCTCTTATAGATGTCTTGTGTTCTGCTCCTTTAAGCTTTGGAAAAGGGATAAAAAAAAAACAGGGACACCTTCAAAGTCATCTTCAGTTTTCTTTGCTGTGTCATCAGCTTTCTACTGATTTACTTGATTCACCTTGGATGTGTGTATCAAACGTTTCCCCAGGTTTTGCCAACAGTCTAGACAGGGAGTATAAGACATGGAGCCAATCGCCCACTTTAGAAACAAAGAAAAACTTTAACATTAACAATTAGTAGAATATAGTTTATATGCATAGCATGCTTTCAATTCGGGAGCGATCATTCAACACAAATTTATTTGTCATTTATACTGCATCCAAAGTCTGAGTATCCCAGGTAGCCTTGGCCACAACATAGTGCCCAGGCAGCCAGCCCAAGGTCACCACTGTCACACCTGCCCATCACACCGGCCAACATCTCATTAAAACTACACAGAATGCCTCTGCCAACTTAAGGTCACTTTGGCACTTCCAAGTTAGCCTCACATTGTAATCCATCCCTGTCATGAATCTCATTCCACACTTGATGGGCCGAATGCTGTCAGCAGGTGTATGTATGTCGTGCAAATAAAGAAAAATGGCAGAATATGACAGAGAGCATTGACTAACTGTCATATCAAAGAGCTGCTGCTGCTCTACTGGTTTGGTTGGCTCAACAATTAATTTTAACACGGATCCTATTCAATATGCCAAGATCTTTTGCTTTTAACCAAAACGTGTTTGCACATACACTGAGTACGCACACTAATGGGATGCTGCAATAGGCAGATCAATACAACACAGCTATGCAGTCAGACACATCAGAAAATACAAGATATGGCATACATTTCCACTTACAACAAACAAACATGAATCCTCTTAAGATTAGCAGTACTCTCACTGTACCACAAAGGCTCCATTTTGGTGGTAAAACCGGCATTTAAATCAAAAAATGTTTTGCATTTGCAGCACATTTTTATTAAATGACAGTAATTGTGCCAAATACAACAGCAAAAGACTTTCAGGGAAAACTGGTCTCTCTGCCCAATGTCTGTCTTCTCCTCTCTGCCTTTTTAAACCCCAACCTCCACTTTGGCTGGACACATGTTCATTTGAAATGGGGACAGTGCCATGATGACAGATACAACAGCAGCAGACACCTGACCATCCTGCTGCTTCAACAGCCAGTCTATGTAATCAATGATGAGGCTCTCTGAGGTTGCAGGGGGATGGCAAGTGCTACTGCATCCCGACACTGATTAATAGAGTGAGAGAGGAAAACCCAGTGCAGGGACAGACCCTGACATGGAAGGGATGATAAGAACATTATTACTGCAGCCACTGCATCCAAGTTATTCACAACCAATTATGCTCAGCAGCTCAGCACAGCTCCTTTTTCTCAATCACAGATTGCTTCACTTCCTGAATCCCAAGGGCACAAGGAGAAAGAGTTTATTGAAAAATAATTTATGTCCATGTGATTAATGCAGGAATCTCTTTTCAGCTTATGACTTAGGATAATAAAGTCTCAAAAAACACAATAGTATGCATCCTGTATACTTATACAAACGTTTAAATAGAAAACAAGAATAATTATATTTTTTTTAAATAAACAAAGGCTGATAAAAAGCTAAAACATACCAAAGTAAGTAAATTTCTAAAATTCTTCTCAAGTAGTGACTACAATACGCTTTGCCTGCTTAACCTGCTCTGTTTAAAGTACAGTATCTTAAGTATGTTGACCTTCAACGACAATGACTAAACACACACAGAGCAAACATGAGAGAGTAAACACTAAAAGTGAAAACCTGTCAACTTTTCTAATGCACCACCTAACCTCTTTTTGCTCCAGTAGATTTCCCAGGTGCAAATGTGTAAATCTAAAACCATTCCCTGACCTCCTTGTAATCAGTAATTTGTCTCACATGATATTAATTCATCAGAAAGAAGGCACACGCAAAAATCAATTCACCCCCAAGGCTTGATCAGATTAGTCGTTTGAAGCACCTCTACCTGTCTGTCACTGGTGATTTCTCCTATAATGGGAACAAGACAGAACCAGCTCGAACTGAACCTGGTGACTGGCCAAGCAGCTTTGCTTCCCATCTCATTACTCATTATTTAGTAAAACAGAAGCAGGGCAGAGACAAAGGGAGAGTGATAGAGATTGAGATAGATTATGTGTTGGCTTGCGGGTACATGTCACAGGCTGAGAGAAGTTGAACAATGGGCATCTGTCTGTAAGTACCTGCAGTGATTCTGTGTATAACTGAATGATACATGGCTTTAATTTGATAGCACTCTCTATTAAGACCTGAGGAATAAAAAGAAAAGGCACTTCCAGAAAAGGAGTGAGTAGCTGGAGGAGCTCCATTTTAAATGTCCTCTCTGTGTCCTATAATTGAACACTTCATTATCTGCTTGGCTCCCTCTCTCTCGCTTCATACGTGTCTTTGTTTGGTCATTTCTCAGTTTGGAAGGACAGAGAGAAAAACTGCCCTGCCAAATCAAGTGCAGATCAATGGAACCAGACCCACACTGAAAATTACCTACAGCATGAAGGTGATCCATTTCGAGATATGTCTCCCCCACAAACTCTGCCATTTTCTCAGGCCATTACAATCTACCAGAGATTCAAAAAAAATCAGACCAATATTTATAGTTCTACTGGAAAATTCGACATATAGGGACAGCTAACCTAGAAAGTTCATGGGAGGAGGGTGGTTGGCAAATATGGAGTAGTAGTCCAACATGTGAATATGCACAATTTTTTGCAATGGAAAAACTATGAAAAGGTGAGAGTCAGTGTCTCAGGTCTCTTCATCGCACCTTTGCAAAAACTGTTTTTCTGTTCACCATTTTGTTTAGCAGTGATTCTTACCACTGCTTCTTATGTGTGCTTCTCTCCCATCAACAACATATTCTGTAGATAGCTCACTCTCAACTACAGTGGACTGAGCAATGTGTTTGTATCAATTTCTCCACAGTCATTTGGGTCATCATTGGGTCCTGACACAGACTTTAATGAACTCTCTACACCAAGCTTCTTCCAGATGTCAGGGCTCCTCACCTTGTTCCACTTAAGTTTCCCTTAGGCCTGAACACCTTGTGAAGGGCCATCGGTTCTTGCAGGCATTATACAGAACTCATGACCACAGGTGAAAGTTGAAGATGCACAAGGAAATTAAGAGCATTTCCTCTACCTCGACTCACTCTTCATCACTGGAGTTAAAAGCAATGTCTGCACTACTAGTCTAACCATTGATCTCATGGTGCTCACTCACAACAGAATGCTGAGATTGTTGATCTCCTTTCACTCGGAGCAGTAAATTCCTCAAAAACCAAAGGTGACAAATCTGCTGCTTTCTGACAGTGAACTAAAGCCTCAGACATGGTGATCACTTTCATCCCAACCACTTCACACTCGGCTAAAACTACCCCAGCATGTGCTGGAGGATTTTGTCCAGTGAAGCCAACGCCATTAGCAAAAAGAAAAAAAGCCTGATCAGATCCTGTATCCTGTTCTACCTTCTGCATTTGTTCCAGTTCTCCCACTTACCTGTGAGGTGATTATACATGTTTTATGGACAGGTATCAGTCACCTAATGACCCTGCCTTCACCTGGCACCCAACTGGCAACAATCAAGGCATATACCCCCACACAGCACACTGACAGTAACATTGTCCCACTTATTATGACTGTGGGAAGTGACTCTCCTGTATAGCATGGGTACAATAAACTACAGTGAGTGCACTGTAGTTGAATGTATCTAAATTACTTAGCTACTTACTTAACTAATCAGATGTGGTCTTATACTCGAATAGTCCAATACAAAGCAGAACTATGTTAACTAACTGCCTGAGGCTATGCAGAAACAGATTTGCCAAAAAAGTGATGAAGCATCAAACTCTATTATTCAACAGTGGTGGAAGCAACAAAAAAACTACCTACATTGTCCAAAGCAGTGGACATGATAGATATAAAGTCATGAGAAAAGTTCTCTGATGCCCAAGCTAAATATAGTGCATCGCCCTAGAACATGAGCACTAGATAGGTTCAGCTTTCATCACTTATAAGTCTTGTAAAGTTCCATTGCCCAGTATAAGAAGGGATAAGGGACACTGCACAGTGTGAGTAGATGGGATAAGGGACAAATTAAATTCAGGAAAAGTGAGATTGAGGGGCCTAACTTACAGATGAGAGTTCTTATTGTCCCAGCGAACCTCAGTCAAGAGGTTGCTACCACTATTAGTTGGAAATCAATTAGGATAAATCAGTCCTAATAGATCAAGAATGTAGGCCAAGTGCCCTGATGACGCATATATATATATATAGAGAGAGAGAGAGAGAGAGGGTAAAATGCTGCAAAATTTAGGCAAATCTGACACTGCCCATGACGATTTTCTTTTCATGTTGCAGTGTTAATAATAAATGTGAAGGTCACATGTGACAGAAATTATCAGTGCTCCTAACAATGCTGGCATTGGCAAATAAAAAAAAGAATTTTGGAAGAAATCACCTTTGACAGTGTGACAAGCATTACATCAACATTGTCACGATACAAGCTTTAACCTTCAGGAAATAGATTTCATTAGGCCTTGGTGCAGCATAAACTGAGCACTCAGAACTGTTATAAAACCAGCCATATACTATGACACAGATAGTTTCAGAAGAGAATAATGGAGAGCAAAAAGGAAATGACAGTTCAAGGACACTTTCACTTCCAGCACAGCCTGCTTTGTGACGTGCTGTTGTATCATAGACTGTGGATGCTGTCATACTACTGGGCCAGGTTTCAGAGGCCTAACACCCACACCAAGCACCCTAGCGAGATGACAGTATTGATGTGGCTCGTCTGCCTCACTGTCATCTCCAGTGATGGCCACGGTCCTAACAGCTGAGAGGCAAGCACCTCCATGGAGATGAGTCATTTCAAATGTGGGGGAGCTGCTGCCATTTCAGGAAGACACTTTGATAACAGGCTTGTGACTGCACACAATGATTGTGATTGGTTCACTCGGATGAGCCTTCAGATGGATGGGAAACAGTTTATATAATCAACAACAAGCCAAATCAAATAAAATCATATTTCACAACAAAAAAAGCAAAAACACTTAGTTTGACTTGTGCTGAAAAAAATCCAAAAGGCTAAAAATGCTCACCAAGACCCTTTGGCATGATGCCACTGCTGTCTGCAGGGTTGACGGCCCAGTAGTAGTACTTTAGTGTATGCATGAGCTGAAGCATTGTGCCCACTCGACGAATTGTGTTATAGATGGTTGCCGTGCCAATAAACTCAGCAGAAAGGTATGTGTACAGAGAGAGCTGTACCTGGAGTGGGAACACACACACACACACATACATGTTTTCATGTTATTAACTGCACAGTGCAAGTATATTTTTTAAGTACATACAATGACAGCTTAATCCCCTGAACCTTCTACCTTTTTAGATTAACCAGGACATTTTACCGTGGTGGATAGCACTAGCTAAGCCTATTATCCTTTCAGGTGTATGGTAAGGATGGCCATTGACCCTATATTACTCAATTTCATAATTGTCGCAGCTCCACTCTGTTCAGTGATGATTAGCATGTCCTCTGTAATTAGAAACAGACCTGACAAGAATTCTTAATCCCACCACAGCCATTGCAGCACTAAATACTGAGAGCTTTTTCCCATATGTCATAAATTATAGGATATTAATGAGTCAAATGTGAGTCATGATGAAAGGCGGTGGTGTGGTTACGATGGGAGCATGATGCGATATGGTTTGAGGCTACTGAAATTAAACACTGGAGATAACTGAACACCACGTTGTAGGTAATGTAATTTCCATCAGAACAGAAAAGTATAATGCATTCATAAAATCGTATTTGTGTACTAGGACAAGGTCAGTGAGCCCATGTAATTAATGCATATTGCATGCTCCCATCATTCACGTAGCTGGCTCTCTGTACCCTGTGCAGCTTGAGGATGGGGACAGAGAAAATGTGGACTTTGTGGCATGTCCTAAGGGAAGGAGCCAGCGTAGCTTTCTGTCCTGATGTAGCTAAAAGTGCTCTAACCCACTTCATTACCTCAGTATTTCTCTCATTTTTTTCTGCCTCTTTCTCTATGCTCTATTTTGGAGGAGTGTCACAGGCAAGCCTCCAGACACTTTTGTATTTATTTCCTCCTTTTATTTATTCATGGCTTGGCCCCACCAGCAGCATTCCTGAGGCGAATGTATTTGCCACACAAACTCAGCTTCTTTGATATACCTCATCCTGTTTTTTCATGGGTCATTATTTAAAAAGGAGGGAGAAAAAATCTAAACTCATCTAAAAAAAACTTGGTTATGTTGAGGACAGGAAAGTGGAAGCAAGTGATGAACTCTGCAACCACTTGATATGTCATAAAACTGAGAATATACTGTATCTGGTGCATGTGCTCCATTGCACTTGACTTAAGACTCCTCAGACACTTGGCAACGGTTTGATGAATGTCAGGTGGGTCCTTTACACAGACGGTAAAAGGGGTGGAACTATTCTTTAATTTGACAATTCAACGGACAGAGTCAACATAGTTTTTCATCCAATCATATTTCACCTCTACCTTTTTCCTCTACCCAAAAGGGTACCCAAACACAGGCTGCCGATGGGAATCTCACAAAGAAAAAAGCACCAGTGTGATACATACTTAACAACATGCATAATTTCATTTGCAACACAGGAACGTGAGGATTTACACTTTCAGTTCTCACCTTTACAAAAATAATGGTGATGCAAAGGACAACTGAAGCCTTCTGTGGTAGAAAGCTCCTGACATCCGCTTCAGTCTGATCACATGCAAAGACACCTGCCCCTTCATGGGATGTGTTACCTGCAGGAGCTTACCTTGGCAGGGGTGTGGATCCAGATGGCAGCATTGAACAGGATGTGGTCACACAGCTGCTTCAGCAGTGGTGCCCCATGTGTCAAACCGTCCAGATACTTTGCAAAGGAGAGGAACTGCTCTAATACAGCCCTGGTGATGTGTACACGTGATGACTGTAGAAAGAAGCACAAAGTTATGTGAAACAATAGTCATATCACCATGCTTATTCTGCAGCAAACATGTATCCTCCCTCCTGATACTGACTGCATTATGGAGAGCAAACCCCTATGGTGACTGAAATTTCATATCATCTAGTTATTTTTTGGGGCATTTTTGCCTTTATTCAGATAGTGAAGTAACAGACAGACAGGAAAGTCAGGGAGAGACAGAGGTGACAAAGGGCCACGAGTCGGATTTGAAACCATGGCCACTGCGGTTGGGACTAAGCCCATGTGGTACGTGCTCTACCAGGTGAGTGACCGAGGCGCCCCACTGTTCATGAAATTTTTAATTGCAATACCCAGTTAGAAAAGCTAAATGTCACGAAGAGGAGAACCTCATTTGTAACTCTGTCACAAAGGTGGGTCCCTTTTAGGTTGAATGACCTTTAGGTAGAAACACTGGTAAAATATAAAAGAGGTCAGCTACAGAGATTTTAAAAAAAAAAAGCTTGCAAGCTTGTGTGCAGCCTAATACGACTCACTCACAGGAAAGTAGTTTGAAAAATTTTGACATAAGAGACATGCATGAAAAACACTTTTCAAAATTGTACAGGTCTGCTGTGCCTTTATTATTTCATGTATCTATTTATTTATTAGATGTTTCTATTCTTATATTATAAATAACTAAATATAAATATATGTTTTTCCTGCTGTGACTACATGTGAATATATTTTATCAGTTCCCTTGTATGTAGGCTTGGTTAAAAGATCACCATATTTTCTGTGTTCAGCAAGTTAGCATGTTGGCATAGGTGACAAATTGATCTACTTAGTCATTATGTCAAGTCCTGACTCAAGCATCCAAAACAGCAAGTTGTGGATGCTTGACTTTGAGAGAATTTCACTTTGACAAGGAGCATTACTGCTCCTGGCACCTGTTATCTGCCCATGTGGCAACTTGGTGAGGGCAGGAGAGAGAGAAAAATGAAGGCACAGGGAGAAGGGAAGGTGTGGCATAAACAGATCAGGAACAGATGGCGCGATATGTGGAAGTGTGAAACCTGGCAGCGGGAAGGAAGCAAGAAAAAAACGGCAGCTCTCAGGTGCCGACTCTGTCTAGCTGTTAGTTAACAGCAGCTGAAACCAGTAGGCAGGCAAGTCACTGAGTGACAAAGTGGTGTCATTTCTCAGTGCTCCAAAAGAGCCAGCACTCTGGGGAGGCCAGCAAGCTGCTAGATCTGCATCACAAAATGGGTAAATAAAGACTGATGCAGAGAGAGAGAAACCAAGGGGGGAAGGGGAAGAGATGTAGTCTTGTGGTGTTGTTCTTTTAGTGCTGTTCAGTTCAAAGACACATTCAGGACTCTGCTACAGGCAATGGAAGATCATATTGTAGACAGGGCTTGGAGAATACAGACAAGATAAAGTGTATCTTGATAGAAGGGTGAAAGAAGTTTCAAAAGCAAATGGGTTTTTCAGTGAGAAACCTGTGAAGACTGCACATCAGTGTATCAGTCCCATTTATCATTTCACTATAGAAAGAAATGATGAGTTGGACATATTCATTTGCCCGCGGGCGTGTAAACAAGACAGTATTCATAAGGGTGAAGTGAAATGGGTTAATTTGGAAATGGAAAGTTCCTAAGAACTGAGTTTGGCAAACAGTTGCAATATGTTATGAAGGCTCCACTATACCTTCTCTAGCAGGTATCCAATCACCAAAAAGCCCTTTCCTCCCAGCATCTGCTCCTGCATGGCCACAGAGCTCTTGAGCAGCTCAACCAGAAAGGCCAAGAGAGTGGCACTGCAAAAAAAAAAAGAAGATACGCCTCACACAGGGATAAAATACACATCTAGTCACACAATCATCAGGTGGTAAGGGAGTTATTCTATCAAGTACAGCAGCATGAGGAGGGAAAAAAACAAGGTCATTTTCAGAGGATGTCAGCAATCAGCTGGGAACTCTAGCTCACCACTTTCATCCCTCTTCAATTCAGAAGAAAAGGTTGGCTCGCTGAGCTCTCTGGAGACAGAGTGTTGTGGAAGGGCAAGTTGTGACAGGGTGTGTATGTATGTGTGAGGTGGGGGGATGGAGTTCAAGGGGGCAAGGCGGTGCACAGAAGGCAATTTTTTTCTTTGTTGCACGGTTTCTGAGTTGAAGCCTTTGGCTGAGTGACAGTGGTGCTCGGTGACACTTCTTAATCGGCTTTCCCTCACATTCTCTAGTGGCCTCCACTCTAGCGCAACAATCACAAAGACACAATCACTCCTGCGCAGGCTTGCCCATATATTACACATACACTACATGCATACAAACTCATACGATCGAACATTACTACTACAACTGCTCTGACTTAGCCATAACTGAGCCTGAGGGAACACATAGAGAACCCGGTGACAGTCAGCTCTGTGTGCTCTTGGTTTAGCCTCTGATCCTTTACTTGCAAGCAAAGCTTCCTTTCAATTTGGCAGAGCAGTAGTGACTGATGTTAAATCACCACTGTTTGGAATTCAAGGTGGCAAAGAGTAACATGAGAAAAGACGTTTATTAAAAGGGATTTTTTTTTTGTTTTTAAATCACTCAGGGTGCTGCTGAGAACAGCCACAGCAGATCCACAGGCATTGTAGAGGGATAATTGTGGCAGAAGCTTTGAACTCCTCAGACCACGAGGCTCTAGAAGGACTCAGTCTACAAGCCAAGGCAAGGACAAAACAAGTGTTGGGGAGAGTTACACACTGTGAACGGAAGACCCCCAACATGCTACTGAGAGGGAAAGAAGGACAGAGAGCAAAGATGAGAGGAAACTACAGAGGCACAGAGCTTTGGGCATCAGGGGTTTGTGCCGCTATGTGGCCAGTCCTGTGACTATCTAGTCGTACTGCTGTCGTTGACTAACACAGGATTAGAGCAGAGCTCAGACTCCATTCAGGGCGCAGTGGGGAAGCTTTGGACTGACCAGCTAAGTATGAAGGGATGAAAGAAATCTCAAGCAGGGAGTAGAGATAATGTGAAACCTGGACTACAGCTTGACCAAGGTTATAAGCAGGCAGTGGCTTATTAGAGATATATTGGTATCAGTGCACCACAGTCAGAAGCCACAGTGAAATTACAGTTTATAATGCAAAATGAGCACTTCATGTAACACCATATCACCACACATTCTAGATCCTGGATATTGAGACTTTATCACCAAGATGTTATTTAACATGCTGAGCAAACTCAGCACTCCTCATAGACAACTGTATTTTGCATCAGGTTTAGCAAAGCACTTGCTCCCTGCTGTTTTCAAGCCTTTCTATGTTGATTTCTCTTTTCCTGCACTCTGAGATTTACTGCCTGTAAAGAACAACAGGACCAAAATAGTGATGATAATTAACAACAAGTCTATGTTATCCCAATTAGGAGAAATTAGATGCTTCTCTGTGGCAGCCCCACTTTCATTTCGGCTGAAAATACATATTTATAGAAAAATCTACCATAGTGCAACTTTAAAAAGTCATTAATATTACGTTAGCCCTGTTCTCTCAATCAGTCACAAACACGGCCTCATAAACAAGTCTAAAAGGGTTCAGGATTGAAAAGTAATGAAATTCCCAATAACTCCTTTCTCACCTAAGGCATCGTCTCAGATTTCCTAAATCATCTTGTACAGTAACAATATTTCTGCTTCTTACCATACAGTGGTTTCCACCTGGCTGTCGTTCAGCTGACGATAGTCCAGCTGAGCAAAGAGGGGAAAGAGCACCTGGATCCCACCAATGGAGTGGATGGCACTGTGGATGGAGTGAGTCACTGTGGCTTTCACATCCTGTGAGGAAAGTACAAAACCCATAAAACACACATATGTAAAGACATTTTACATCCAGTGCAACAGAAATAAATTAATCAGAACCTGAGATAGTGTGCACAGAGTTAGAGATGGCTTGATGAGTAAAGTAACTGACCTGTAGCATAAGGGCGTGCGGTGAGTGCACAAAGATGGAGGCATTTTCTTTAGGGGAGGACTCCAGGCAGAGCTGGGCATCAGTGGCCTTGGCATTATAGGTGAAGGCGATGGAGCTAGCCAACTTGCCATCATACAACACTAGTTTGTGATGTTCTGCTAAGTGGATATCACTCTCTGACTTGAACTTAAATGTGCTCTGGAAAAAAAAAAAAGAGAGAAAAACGAATGAAGGAGAACAAGGGAGCGATAAAGACGGAGATGGAGAGAGTGAAAGTGATAGATTGAGTAGCTCCTTCCTGCACATGCACCCTATCAGTGTCCCTTGGGTATTATCTTTTAATTATAACTTGATTAAAAAACATCCATTCAAGAATGAAAAATGACAAGATAAATGCTTTTTTGTATCAGCAATTACACATTCCTAGAGGTCAGGATTTCTTCCTTGGCACTTATTACATTAGAGTCTATCAACATTTTGAAAAAGCCTGTTCTCTGTCTATAGTTTAAAAGTTATCCTTTGTATTTCTATCATTCTGAAATGCTGATATCAACAACACACATCAACTGTGTATTTGGTTTTTGGTGATACAAGCCATTGTTTCCAACATACAAATACACTTTTTACTATTCAAAAAAATAAATTTGTTTGCATCACTGCAACACAATTAACGAGTTTGTGTCAGGGCAAGTAGTGAAAATAAGCTTTAGTATGGTGTTACATTGGTTTTACATTACTTAAGAAAAACAACATTCAAAGTGCAAGAAAATAAGACAAACATGGACTGTAACTCCATTTCTAACAAATGAAACATACAAATGCAAAAGAAATCAATTTTTTTCACAGTGCAAACATTTTAGTATCTCACTTTGAATGTTTAAGCTTTCCTTTATGTTGACATGGAACTTGACAGTGTACAATTATTAAGAGGAATATGAGCTGATGAGAAGAAAAGCAATGTTTCTTTGATACCACATATGTATTTCTTTACCTGCCTTAATTTAACCCAGCCATTCGCTCTGTTTACTCTTTACCCTGCTCTGGAATAATTTGAAGCCAAGTACACTCACTGCTGAATTATCATTAAGATACACTGAATTGGAAAAAGGATGTGCCATCATTGCAGTCTTTTACTTAGCACACATTAAGATTTTTACCAGTACATAGGTCGACAACTCATCAAATACGCTATGCACTCATGGAACAGGAACAAATACAATATGGCTGAAAACACCTTCAAATGAAAACTGACAAAGAAGACTTTGAGTCAAAACATTGTGCAAATAGTTGTTGAGATTACAATACAGACTGTTTACTAATCGAATTCATTGAATTTCAGCCCTCCACCCTCATCCCAGAGACAGAGGAAAAACTAGAATACATTTGCCCCCAGCAGAGATTCATCTGTAAGCATTAACACTGTGACCATTTTAGCCGGTAATTCTCATGAAAACTGAATGGAATACACTGGTGGCTTAATGATTAAAATGATGAATATACTCTTTATATAGGGATCAATCCTGTGTTTTATATGTTATTAATGTGTCATATGCATCTTTAAATTTTGTTTATGCCTTCACCAACATGTCTCCATGGCTGCGTTAAAAGAACTGCAGTTTCTATTAGTCAGTGGCTCAGTAACACGTTCTTTATGGCTAACATAACAAATAGTTGATCAATAACAGGCTAGTCTTAATTTACTAAATCAATTAGCTGTTGACAGATGAGCTGAATTAATCTGTCAATGCAGTGTGAATGGAATATGCTTAATAAGGAAATCAATTCCTCCAATCAGGAGGGCTGAATTATTAATGGATGAAAGAAATGTTTTTCCTTCCCTCTCTGACTCATGGACAACAAGCGCATCTTGTTCTAGAGTCACTGTAGATAAATACAGTTGCAAAACAAGCAAACAGGGCTCATTACTAAAAGGCATCTAAATAAATGCTTGTTTTCAGTTAAGGAGGAAATGGATAGAAAAGGTGAGATGACTCAAATTGTCAGATGTACATGATTGTGCATTCTTTTCTGAGTGCCTCTGAAGTGCAGAATTATAAGTAGATGTTAACCTTTTAAACAAATGCACCACTTAAAGTGTTAAGTTTGGTGCTATTGGTTTATTGTATACCTGCTACACATACTGATGTCAATTTGGTAAATCTTCTGATCCTAGAACATTTTACTTTGAGCAATTAATCATGTTTCCAAATAGTGGTCAAAATCCTTGGATATTGACAGCCACTATGTCACTTCCTAAGGGCTCAAATTAGGGTCAAAAAGATTTTGAGATTTTGCTTGATTCAAGTTTATGTAGAAAGATTTGTATTTATATATATATTAAAAAAAAAAAAACCAGACTGTACAAATACAAATATTTTCTACACATCAAAAAACTTACATTTCTCATATAAACTTCTTTTACAGGTTTACAAAGGCTGATTTACAACTACAAACTTTGGAATTATTTGTTAACATCACTTTACAAGCTCAAAATCTTTTTGACCCTACTGTGAGCCCATACTTGCCTTGTTGCATTATTCTAGAAAGAGTTGTACAGGAAACTACGAGGGTTGAGCTACATTTAATTGCATATCTCCCTCCAGTCAGATGATAAAAAAAAGCGTAAGAGGTATTCTGTTCATCTACTATGATCAAGTCCACACAGCCAGTATGCATCTCATCATGTAGTCTCTAACATCCTTCAAAAGGTCCTACTTATGGAACCCAAGTGACAAGAAATAACAAGCAGCAGTGCCCTGCACTTTAGTGTGAGCTCTGTCGCAGTGTGAAAATAATGATCTCACGGGTTTTGGCTTACAAACCCTGTAGCATGTCAGCGTTGTTCCACAGAGCAGCCAGTCATAAAAAAGTATCTGAACACAGTTCCTCCTTTCTCTCCAAACGTCAAAGGCTGTGATTGACTGGGGGCATCCCCACAACTCCCTTCAAGAGACAGGCAGACAACTGAAGAGCTGGAGACACCCCCGTGTTACCTGCAGTACCACTACGGACTGAAATAATATAGTCAATAATACAATTTCCAGTTAAACAGATAACATTTTTTCTTAGTAATGACTCAGTGTTAACAGTTAAACTTGTTGTGGAGATTCTTTTTGCGTATTTGAGAGCTGCTGGTTCTCAGAGGAATCAAAAACTCGGTATGAATTCATGCAGCATGGAGAGATGGTTGCTCTCTGAAGAGGATCTCAAGAATGTCGGCTTCTATACAGCTGGGATGGAAGGAAAGCTCTGCCGTGCTGACTAAGTTTAGGTTTAGCCGAAAATGTACACTCCACCTGTCATCCTCACCTTCTGTGTGCCTGTGACCTCCTTATAAGGAAAAACACCCAAAAATACCTCCCAAGGATTTGTCTCTGTTTTTTCTTGTGACCTGCTCCTCCTTTTCCCTAAAAGTGTAAATAGCATAACATTTCATTTCCCACAACCGTCCATTGAATATCTATAGATCCTGCTATAATTATTAATTATGTTTTAATTTGGTCATTACCACTGTCAAGGATCTTATGTTTCCAGCACTGCATATTTGTTTGACTGTTAGCTAGCAGGTTATATCTCAAAAAGCTGTTCAGGGGCTTCAGTAAAATATTGTTAGTTCCAGCTCCAGATCAAGGGATGTATTCAGGCATTTTTTTCTTGTTACCAGACAGAGAAATTTATCCATTGATATATAAAAATTCCTCCTCATGTAACCATCATTGAACATGTTCTATTGTGGAAAACATTCTGGTTGTGAATGTGACTGAGTTGTTGCCCCATTGACAGCTTGAAGGCATTTACAGGCAGGTAGGTTTACTACAAATATGCATAATATCTCAGATGGTTCTGACATCAGTGAGCTTGTCTTGTAGTGTTCCACATCAGATATTGCATTATTGCAGGGTCCCTACACAGAGATAACATTTGTCTTCCCTGACAAGGGAGGACCAGGTCTGGGCAGCTCCTCAGTCTATTCTACAGCAATCTGTGGTGCATACTGCAGAGCAGTGTTGGCACAAATTCAATGGGCTAATCTGCCTCATGTAGAACGCATATGGTAGTGATGATAGAGGGAAAAGACAGAAATAAGTCTAAGAGCATAGCATCACATGAGAAGACGTAAAGTCATGGCTTAATTGTTTTGACTAGCCAACTCAGTGACTAAATATTTGTGTTCAGTGAAGTTGTCACTGGATATTGGTGTGACAGATCTGACTTTATGAGTACAGACCAGGCTATTTTGCAGAGCTGGAAAGAGAAGGGTAAAGTAGTTATCCAGAATAAACACACCAAGAGGCCTTTTGAAAACTCTTCTTCTGAGTTGTGTTTGCTAGTATCTCTTGTGAATTGTATTCTTTAACCAGTATATGGTTCACAAAATCGTGAAGCAATTCCCTTAGTGCTGCATGATATTGGAAAAAACTGACATTGCAATATTTGTTCTGTAATATATACATATTTTTTGATATGAAAAAATACAGTAATTTTCACCAGATGACTTGAATTACTTTTTGTGGTCAACATCTTCCTTTCTGTAGCTGAAATAATTCAATACAACTTATGTTGCTTTTCTTTTTGCAATCAAATCTCCCTTTTTGGTGTTTTTCTTCTGTTCCTCACTCATTTTCAGGTTGTGAAAAAAAGTGGGGGTTGGAGCCTGCTTTGGTTGTTTAATAAACTTATCATGAATGATTGCCATTGGTGGTTTGCTGTGTATGCAGAGCCTGCGTGTCACTCACTAGCAACAAACGCTCGATACAAAATATGTATCCAAGAACCCTTACATCGGAGTTATATCGTGTTATATTAGACATACTCTTGTAGATTAGTCATGGAAAATGAGAACCACACAAGTTTTCTTTTAGTTTCAAAAAAAAAAAAAAAAAAAAAAAATGTAGCATGACCTGCTTGACTTAATTTGCCTTACTTGACATTGCACGTCCTGCAGTGTGACTATTGTTCATGCCCTCATTGCAATGATAATGCTGACAATGATATATCGTGAAGCCCTTGTAAGAATCATTCAGCCAACAATTTCCTAGACTTTCCCCAAAGCTTATGAACTCTGCTAAAACAGCAGTGATGAATGACAGCCTGATATGACAGTCAGCTGCTGTCAGTGTCTGTAGACCCACCACTGCCCCTTGATGCTATCTCTGGCTGGGAATGTCTCAAGTCGTCAGTCATAGAAACAGCAATATACAGCAGGAGATGTTTGTTACCTTAAATGAAATAACCTGATGTCCGCGTCAGTTCAGTGTGCAATTTCAAATAGAGCAATATGAAAAGAGCCTGGGGAACAGATTCTACTAACAGGTCTGTCAGATTTACAGCATTAATCATAACACGTAGCAGAAATAGTAACCCCAAGCAACAATAATCTCTGCATCTCAACTAACTGCAGAAGTTACAGTTACATTCAATACACTGTGTGAGCAAGGGAAAGTGTGTCAAACATCAAACATGGATGAGAAGACCATGGATCAGAAAATAAATCATACATCAGCTCAGATGTTCTTTGTTCATCTGTGGAGCTGAGCTGCGTATAAGGAAAGTCCGATGTACGTAGTGTATCAGATCTATGCTGTGATCTGCTGCGCTCAGACTCTTCCTGGCAGCTCTCAATTAAAACTGACAGGCCACTCGTTGCCTGGACGACACTCCCATTATAACAATCAATCAGTGGGTCTGACAACTCTCTGACCTTCCTCCTCAACTCACCTGGCTGCCTCTATCATACTCAACATTACCAACACTGTTCACAGCTTCATCAATTGCAGGTAATTGTCTCCCCGGGACATGGTCTTCATTATTTTGAGAAATCTGGAGGATTGATCCTCTTTGTGTTACCTCTCTAATAGAAGGTCCAGAACCACAATTATGGAGGGAAACGGCAAGTCACCAGCCATTAGCAAAAAGACCAAACAATGAGTTCTCCTGGGAATATCCAGGCTTTCATAGACCTGATTGAAATCACAAACATCCGTCTCATAATCATCAACAGTGTAGGTGTTACTAAGTACATACCAAGCTTGATGCCACAGACTAATATTCCTTCCTGCCATAAAACAAATCTAATTTTGTCTAAAAAAGCAGCTGAAGAGCAAAGAGAGCTGGTATAAAATGGCCAGAGATGTTGTAAAATGTGTGAGACATAGCCCGTGTTCAAAGCTGATTTGGCAATGTGTGTCATTCCTCCATTTGTGACAGAGCGGAGGGTTTAACACTGTGAAGAAAAAACAGCACTTTGTGAGCATCAGGAGGGAAAGTGAAACAGTGAGAGGGAGAAAGAGATATTGCTGAATCTAAAAATATACTGAGGACACACCTTGTATCTCATTTATGATGAGTGGAGTGTTTGGGATAGAGTGTAAATAAAATAAATTAATAAAACTAATTTAAATAAAAAATGTGCCAACCAAATATTTTGTTTGTTTGTTAGTTAAACAGTCAAAGCTGAATCCCCCTCTTGGTAGGTCAGCATCTTTCTACATTCACAATCGCTCCTCTGGTCTTTGTCAAGAGGTTTGGGAGTGCTACACCTGCTGCAGCTGATGTAAGTCGGCTCAGGACTCTATCCCCTCAGAGCGCCTGCTGCTTCCCTCTCTGTGTATTGTGCCATTATTCCCCAGAAGTAGGTAATTTATGTAGCTGTTTATCTGGGAGGAAAACCTTCGCTCCCAGGATGGACACATAAGGTGGAGGAACTGTGGCAGGGCAGCACTGGGCATTGATTTCACAGATTGATAGGTTTTGCGGACTGCTTACATGTAATCTAATTCAGCCACCCTCAAGTACATACCTTGTAGCCTGGCCCAAGCTGATGAATTGCAAATATCTGTGCGGGATTGAGGGCCTCGCTGAATACGTAGACGGCTCCTAGCTGCCCGCAGAATACTCTGTTAGCATCTGCTGTCTCCGAGGAGCCGAGGAAGCACTTATCATAACTCTGCAAAGGGAGGGACAGAGAAAGAGAAGCTGCTTCATATTGTAATTTGGGACTAAAGAAAAAATATTCAAATTCACACTCAGCTGAGTTAGGCAGAGGGCAAAAAGTAAGAGGTAAAATATTTGGCTATATTTTTTTATATTTTGGTCTAGCATTGTATTTTCAACGTCACTGTCCAAAACATCATCACTTTCTGTGTTGTTTCAGGGTTTACCTTGACAATTCCCTAATGGAAAGATGAAAACAATGGCCCTGATTTACGAGGATGTGAAACCTCAATATAACCTCAGGGGTAGTAAGAATATGTGCTGAGATTACATTATAAAACTGAAGGATAGCTTAAAACGTCAGCAGCATGTTACATAATAGCTGAGGAAACGGTCAGTAAGAGGACATGTACAAGTGGAGGTGGGAAAGAAAATGATCACATTTGTTCAAAATTCAAAATCTTGATCAAGCTCATCTTACATAAACCATATACATATTTTACATTCTATACATATTCAACAATCTTCAATACATTTTTACATGCCCTGCACTTGGTTGAAATAGAGTGGTCTTTGTGTGTCTGTGGTATGGTTTCTAGTGTCTTTGTGATGCAGCTATCAAAAATCCTCCTCTATCAGAATAATGCTGCTTCATGGTGAACTTTCTCTTAAGGTGTGGGAAAATTCCTCAACAAAAACTATCCATCACAAATTAAGGCAGCTTCAGTGAATTTAATGGAATATTTCATGAACCACAATCATATCTCCACCTGTGATTTGTGCAACCTCCCTTTGAATACACAGCTACAGTATGAAGCACACCTTTGAAAATGTGTCTCATCAGTGCAAGTGCAAACTGCTTTTTAAATTTGTCCCACAGAGAAGGTTTCATTTGGCTCAGTCAATCAAACATGCAAATAACATACTTTTACACCATCACTCACTCATCAATGTTGTCATACATTTTAAACAAGAATGTTTCAGTCTAATGATATTTAGCGCATCTGTGCACATGCATACATCAGCTACTCAGATTTAAGCATTTTTCACTTCATACATAAATCTGCTCTCAAACGTTTCATATTCCATCTTCCACCCTCTACTGCAGAACAATTCTGTGACAAATGGATAGTCAAATTAAGACTGAAATGCCGGTCATATTTCTGAGAGAAATCCATGTTGATATGGTAAAACTCATTTTGCTCAATGAGCACTGAAGATGTACTAAATTTTTTTTTTCCTCTTACAATTTCCAGCCATTCAAACGTCGATGTGGCAGCCTCAGCCACTCCCATACCAATAAACATCAAAGCCAGGGGAAAAAGGTGACATTAGTGAGGAGGAGTAAAAAGAAGAGCACTTACATCATTTGTGTTGACGTGCCATGCCATGTCTCCATAAGAAACGAGCTGTCCATTAACGTAGCATCTAATTTCACTGTTTCTCCAGCGGCTGTAGATGTGAACTATACCGATCATGTACCACTGAAGGTGGGGAGAGAGTCAGATGAAAAGATTAAATACGTGAGCTACAGAACAGGTGATTTATTAAGTGGATCAATGTCTTTGTAATTAAGCTGATTTTCAAAAGCTACAATGGAGTTTGGTTTACAGAGGAGCATATCAATCATTTGTTTCTTTTAAAATCAGGAAATTCAGATGAACCTCACAGTTATTAGAAAGCCACAACCATGAGGTTTGCTACCTAATGTTTTGAAATCTGCAGTGGAAGATAGTGAATAATAGATTAGAGGAAAGGCTAAGAGGAGGCAAGACAAGTCATTTTTCACTCCGCACAAAGCCAGACACTGGATTATTCAGGGTTGAAACACTAACTACAGCTAGAGGTGACTTTAGAACAGCAGGGTGCAAAAATCACATTAAAGAAAAACTGATCTCCAAACAACTGCAATTTCAATTTAACAGAGTATGTTAACAATTATTTTCAAGTGTCTTAAAAATTTTAAGCCTTTCCTGAGCGCATATTTATTGATATGTGAACATGTAAACTGTGACTGATTCGTCCTCAGGGGACTCTTGCAGTGAAAAAGTGAAGAGAACATAACCTATTATAATAATCTAAACACATCATCAAAGGCAATTATTCCTACATTAAAAAAAAAAAATATATATATATATATATATATATATATATATACACATACATACATACATATGTATCACATACATAGTTATTTGCTTTAGAGTTTAATGTTTGTCAACAGCTCTCCAAAATGTGATTGATTTTATTTCCACTAAATCGTTTGTATTTGTTGTGCCACTCAGCAAGTCAATAAAATGGAACAGACTATATCTTAACTACTGTATATAAAGTAAAACAAATCAGTTTCAAACTTAAACTGCTTTGCTCATATTTTTTGATGGAAAACCTATAGATATATTATTCATTCACACAGTACCCTTTGGAGCAGCAATTTATTTCTTCAAGTTCTCTGTTTTTATCCTAAGATTTATCTCACATTCTGTGCTGCTGATGCAGCAGTAAGAGTACTGATGTCAGTTCTTTTGATTTAACACTGGGGGTCTGTCCAAATATTTCTCCTTACTCAGATCATTTCTCGCCTCTTTGAATTGTAAAGTTAAAAAAGAAGTGCACAGTTTAGCCTCCAGTCCAAACTTCAGGACTTATACTTGGTATATAAAGAAACACTACAGAGTGAAAGGGAACCATTGTGCTGAACTCCTTCAGGCAAAGTGGAACATTGTCAAAGAGGAGGTGAATATGACCACGTATCAATATACTTAATTTTGGTGTGTATATATATATATATAAATATAAAAGAAAACATAATTGCACAAGGCATATGACAACTTTTCATTGGTAGCTGTATAAAATTAATTTTACCCCACAACAAATAAATGAATACCCTAGGGTTCTTGTTCTATTGTCTTCACGTTAGCTTTAAGCCATCAATAAGCCATGTTAAATATAATAATATTCTAAAGCAGCTTATAAAACTGAGCCAATGTATGGACAGCCAAAAGGTTTGCTGGGCTGGAAAGATATTCTCAGGACAGTTTCCTAAAACATTATGTGGAAAAAAATGTATTCTCTTAAATAATTTGAATTTCTTTGGCAATTTTGATACAATGCAATATAGGTAATACTTCCTTGTTGTCTGTGTTAACTCATGAAGACAAGATGAAGTGTAAAAGAATGAAGATCTCCACAACTTCAAACAATCAAGCTGCTTAGTATGAACCCTGGAAAAGACTGGTACAAACACCCACAGCAGTCGGCAAAAGGCTGTCCATCTCCTATGTGACTATGTGCCCACTATTTATCGGTTTGACCAAAGAAGGCCACTGCCAGCAGTCTAACGTAAGGACACTTAAAAGAGGATTCATGGCTGAGGGGAAGAGTGCAATCTGCCCGGAGATAATTTAGAAAGGCAGTTATCCACAGATGTCTGAACCCAAAATCAATTAAAAATTTAATTCAACATGTTTTATCCTCTAAGAACTTCCACAGCACGTTTTGTGCGCAGTAGAGGTGAGATGAATAGTTGTTCCCAGGTGTTATGTGAAAGCTCTAATTGTTTGACACGTGCTTTGAGCCAGTTTTTCTTCTCTGCAGGGACAGGTATGCTACTCTGACATTCCACGCTAAATTAAGTTTCATTTTCTCATCTACATTTACATCCAATTACACCTGTAAGACTCCCATGGGGATCTTAAACACTTCAGGTCCATGTGTAGACATGCAACTTTGTAATATCAATAAAATAACAGGTGGTAGGCAGGGAGTCAGCAGGGGTAGGTGTAGCCAAAAGGATGTTTTGAAAGAGCAGTGTTATTTGTGAAATCTTCCTTTCATCTCAGACCACAATTCTGGCATTCAGTGGTTGGTATAATGGAATTCATGTTTAGATCTGGTTTATTTATTTAAAGTAGCCACTACCTCCAAATGGCTTCAAAAAATATTTCTTTTAACACAACTCGTATTAAGAATAAATATGAAGTCCATGGGCACATATATAAATTATATGGGTCTAAATAACGTAACCAAATGTTGTATTTCAGCTGGAACTCAGGATTTAAAACTAACTTACCTTTCTGGGCTGAAAATCATACTTCACACAATGCTGGAAACCTTTTCCTTTAGACTTGAGTGATGTCACGATCAAGCAGTTACCAACAAAATGTGCAGAGTAGCCAATGCCCTTGCTGGTGCGAAAGCTGTAAACAGAGACATGAGCAGTATCTATCATGGGCTACACACTTGACAGGGTAAACATAATTAATTTATCAACAAGCAGGATAAAATACGTTTCATCCCATTTTGTGCTTTGTGCTGCGTATTCCTATGGATATTTCCTACTTAACACACTACACATATCGTACAAACCATTAACGGAAGTGTAATAGTTGCTTCCTTCCTCATAATTACACTAGGATCAACATAATTTTTGAATGCCTTGCGCTATGCAGACACAAAGCAATTTGCAGGAATAATTGAGAGGTAACTCTTAAGATTCTTATGTGGAATATGATATTGTGCTTAAGTAGTCAGAACAGGAAAGTACCTGAGGTGAGACTAAAACGCTTGCACATTTTGCAGGCATGGAAATAAATGCAAAGGGCAGAGAAGAACAAGTAGTTGATGAGCACACTTTAGTGATGTTCCCAGTGTGTAATTCCTTCACTCTGATTTTCTTGATTCCACAAATAATGTATAATAGATATATCATTTCAGTACAGAGGAAATGTCACCTGTATATGATATGAGCAGACCCTGTGCAGCACACACACACAAACTCACAACACCACACTAGCTCTCTATTCTTTCCCTGCTTGGTCCGAATATCTTTCTCACTGCTGACATGTATTCACTACACTCCTACAGTCTTTAGGTCTATAACAGTCTGTCACCTTCAAAGCCCCCCACCACCACCCACTGGGATCATCTAAAACAAACAGACCTCTTTGTCAAGGCAGATAAAGAGCAAAGGCTTTTATATTGTGGGGTGCTTGCTACAGTGGACAAGCCTGGCTGTGATCACACATCAGGTGGAAAGCAGTAACCTTGGTCCGCTTCTGAAGATACAATTCTTTTTTTGTTGTCTACATGCCCTGCCACTGAGCTGTGAGGTCCTTGGAGAAATGCATAAACAGGATTAGCCTGGCATATCTCACCCTTTTTGTTACTCTGTCAGAAAGGAATTGCTGCCACCTGAACACCAACAACTTACGTAGCTGAGCCCAGACTTCTTTTTTTTTCTTTTTGACGTCACATCAGAGGAACACAGAACGAGACATTCCAAGATGAGTGAATTTTTTCATTCAAACTGTGTGATCCAGGTAAAGCAATGGCAGTCAGCAGATGATAAACAGTGAACTGACTGTTATCTCTGACCAATTAGTGTGAACGGTCTTCCTCGTCAGCCATCTCTACCTTTTCATCTTTATTATCCACTCGCTCTTTCGTTCCCTTCCACAATTCTTTTATATGTTGCATTGTATTCTGTGATTTTTCCCCAAGCTCCTCTCATAAACAGACAGAACAGCAGCTGAAGATCACTGTACTTGTGGGTTATTGATTTTAGTACTAATTACCCAAAAGCCCATGCAAGAGCTAGTATGTGGGCCTTATGTGGCAGATATTCAAATCTAAATTAATACCTCCACAGTGCCTCCCGCTGCAGCAGTCTACCTTTGTAACAGCCAGTACCAGTCATTGTAGTTCATGCTTCCATGGGTTTTAATCTCAGTAATCTGACCTAATTCCCTCTTTCTCTACTATAATTCATGAACATTATCTGGAAAAAATACAGCCCTTTCACAAACCACATTACATAAGTGTTTCCAGTGTGTGAAACATAGTGTCTGTAAAACTACTTTAACCTTGAAAAAACAAGTTTAAGTCATAATCTGCTTAGATGGGAAAATCACTGTAGATCACAGAGTATCAGACAGCATATTGCTTTGTCAATTCGAATTACCGAAATTTAATAAAATGTATTAAGTGTATTTTTGGCAAAATGGAAGATATCACTACACTGGCATGTATGATAACACTGAATAATTTCCAATGAGAAACACACTGTCTTCACTATTTTCACACACATCTTCAACAGCAGCACAGAAGATCTATACAAGCACCACAGTTTCAAAGTGGGCACCCAAGATTAGTGGCACCAACTCAGTATCCAACCAAATGTGAAATATGGTCACAACCTCCCATACTCTTCCTGAGTTATGTGTGTTGAATAATGGCCAGAAATGTGATTTTGCAGAACAGTGAAGTTGAGACTTGATCTTTTGGATATAAAAAGTCATCACTTCATCATTTTATTCTGTTTGACATTTGTATGGAATTTTGTCATAATTAGTGTATGAATTCTGAATTATTGCCATGGTTGTAAGGTCACAGTGACCTTGACCTTTGACCATCAAAATATAATCAGTTTATCATTGAATCCAAGTGAATGGCTGTGCCATATTTGACGAAAATTGAAAATAAAATGGAGCAGACTGATGGGACGGATGCAGGTACAGACGCATAGTCAACCCGAAAAGATAATGCCTGAGGCCACAGCTGTCGTTGGTGTGCTGGCATAATAAAGCTGCTGGTAGCTTTATAGGTGTCTGCTGAGAGGGAAAAATTTCTCAAACAAAGCTAAAGCAATTAGATTGATGAAAAACAACAAAGTGGCATTTGCCTTTTGCATCATAATGTAGACTTACAGCACCTGTGAGAGAGCTGCGAGTGTGCTGAGGACACTGGAAACACGTCTGGAAACTGGCAACACAAATAGATGTAACTGTTTACTCACCAGTAGAGATATGGTTTGTCCTTGTCAACATTGATGTTATTCAAGGGATCCATTCTGAACCAGGTGTTGAACGTAAACCCATTCTGATAAGGCCACTTGGCAATAGGAGGTAAAGCGATGGCCTGGGAAAAAAACAAAACGATAAGACACAACCATGCAGTATGAGAGATAACTGTTTGTGTAATCTGTTGCTCTGCCCGTACTACAGTGAGTTAAGGTAAACTTAAACTACACTGTGTAGAAATAAGCTTGAGTCAGAAAACAAAACTAAGGTGTTTAACATTACTGACCAAATGACTATAGTATAGTCCAAAACATTTTCAATCTATTTTTGTGGTTAACACTTACAGCAAATATTTAATGTAAATTTATTTAAAAAATATTATCTTAGGTCTTTTATAACTTTCATAAAATCAAATATCACACAGGACATTGCAAATATGTAGTGTCCTCCAAAATGTTACTGGCCGACTGACTGTATTACAATTCCTGCACATGTTGAATATATTTGATGGCAAGTGTCAAGCCTCTTTGAAATAATTCCAGCCACGATTCCACCCCTATCTGCATTTGGGTAAAGTTGATATTAATCTCTATGATTCTGGAAAGAGTAATTTAGTCCAACCCTTTAGCCATCAATGAAAAAATAGACTTAATTACTTACTTTAATCATCATGCTTTGGCATGATGCAAAAAGATGCAAAGGGGATGAACAGTATGCTCAACTCCGTAGCCAGTGTAATGTCACGGGCTTCCCATCTCTCTCTCTATCTATTATCTCTCCCATGTCTCTGGTTTCTCTCCACATGTCATGCATAATCCATTACGGTGCAGTACAAGAACTTATTTGTTTTCTTAATTATTACGTATGGATTCTCAGTTGTTTTACCCTTATAACCTACAGGGCTCCATAAAATTCTACAAGTACAAGTCATTTTAAAATTGAATGCAGAGTGGAAGAATGTGAAAGCTTACTGCTGCACTGCGACCAGGAAAGTTGAAGAAGGCATCTGGACCATGTCGCTGGGGCATCTGATTCAGCACTGACAACATTTTGACTGCATGCTTCGGCTGCACAGGTGGCAAAGAATAAAAAAGAGTAACAACAAAACGGTAAAGGCTTTCTCTCCGACCATTTGGACTGCAGTCAATACACTGTCAGTTATCACATTCACTCATTCTGCAGTTAGTCAATTACAGAACAAGCTCCAAACAGATCAGTTTGATGGCTCTCTGGGGGAAACTCAAGTGACAGTGTCAAACCAACACACACTTCTGTCCAACTCGCTGCATCTGGTCCCTGTTATCACTTACCCAGAGGCCTCCTTCTCCTCGTAGCATGCTGAAGAGCAACTTCAGTTCTTTCACTGTGATGCTGTAGCTGGCTAGCACTCCCAACATGTCCACAAGCAGGTCTTTAAAGGTAAGATAGCATGCACATATTGCCAAAGAGACACACACACAAACACACACACACAAACAAGAGGAGAAAGATGAGAGAGGGGTCAATCATCAAAAGCAACTGCATTTTACTTATATCATAATTCATCCGCACTGCAGAAGAGGTCTTCATGGTGAGAAGTATTCAAATGCATCAACTCCCGAGAAAAAAACAGTTTTTCTATAGATTAACTTCATTCTCACTGAGTTGATTGTCTGTGAAATTCCATTATATTTATCACGGAAACACCTCCACTACAATTACATGGAAATTGTATATCAAAGGGATGTCTATATGGTAAATTGTTTAACAGTAACACTGCAGGGAAAATGCATTTAGATTTCATCAGCTGAAATATAATTTATATGTTACACAAGGTATTGATGTCATTTGCACGGTGCAAAATATGAAAGTGACACTGACCTCCACAGACAATAACACCATGACCTGAATTCAAATTTGAGGGGCTCATTCCAGAAAGGCCTGTATGTGTCATACAGCAATACCAAAATACCCAACTAGTGGTAGACTGCAATGTTAATAACCATCCTTGATTCAAACCGCAGTGCTAGCAGCTATAACACTGTGTGGAAATACAACCATTCATTTGAGATGCTGTACTGACACTTGTTCATGAATAAAATGTTGGTCGAGGGGAAATTCTGACCTGAAGTTGCAAGAGACAAAAGTTCACAGCGACCAAATTTCATGACAATGTGTCTCGCATTTGTCAAGACAATCTCCTGAGGCCCCTTCACAAGTCAGGTAGAAAATACTTAGAACTGTAATTATTATATATATATAAAAATATTCTAAATTCAATATGTGAAAGTGTACATTTTTATCCACTATCCATTAAAAATACAGTACTCTTTGAAATCATATTTTAATTCAAATTTACTTTCAAGTGTCAGAGAATTGTTTGAATTAATCTAATCACTCTCAAAAATAAAAGATAATGATAATGATCATTAAATAGGTGTATGATAACCCAAATCAAAAAAATACTCGTAAGTAGTACTAAAGTACTTCTCTCCTTCATAGCTTCTATATGTTCAAAAGGAGATAATAAATTCTCTACTGCCAATCAGCAATGTTTTGCTTTTGCATGAATTTGTCCCTTGGAGTGGAGGTTGCAGATGGAAATTCGATTATTCTATCGAGAATCTATATTTTAACTTTGCCAGTCTAATGTAACTCCAAATGCAGATCTATTAAAAGATACAGAGAGATGGTTTTGTTGCCTGACTGAAAGCCAAAACCAAGAAGAAATAACCAATGTATGTGGTACTTGCTGGACATTAACATGATAAGGATCAAACTGAAAAAGAACATGCATGTGTCACCACTGCTACTGAGCAAAACAAGGCTTGCTCAGACTGTTATCATACCTGCAATCATGTCTTCCACCGAGCTCATTTTGAGCAGCACCTGTTGGATGAGGCCCACCTCGGTGCTTGTTTGCAGGTTTCGAACACTTTTTCGAAGGATGGCGGTGAACATGCTCCAGATTTCAGCCTGACAGGTGACATCACAGTGCTCCAACAGCTCCACCATGCAGCCGATGCTTTCCGCATCCTGTATAATGAAGTTTGTCTCCATATCAAACTCACCACCCACCAACTGCAGAAAAAAGATGGGACAGAGATAAGGAATATAAGAAAAGACTGGATTTTGATACCTTTCACATGCTATTAAATCATATTTGGTGTTCTACTGATGTAATGCTCCAGCTTGGAGCGACATGGATTAAACTAAACTTTCAAGCTGAGCACTGCTGTTTGACCCAGCTTTCAACCCTGTTCTTGATAGGTTTTTTCTCTGAGGGGAAATTAGCCAAGAGGACCCTTTCACATATTTTCCAGGTCACTACTCTGATGTTAAAGGGCTGGCCAGAACTGGAAAAGAAAGTGGATATCTCTTTCCTTTTAAAAGGTTTTGATCCGAATTTAAGCACCCATGAAAATAAAACTGCCTGACATTTAATGAAAAGAAGAGGGAAAGGGCGTCCATACAGCCCTACTGCTCCTTTTGAGTCACAAAAGATAATCACTATTAAGAAAGTAGAAAACAACAATCAATAACAGAGTTCTTCAAGTCCAACAAGCATGAAATTAGCCCTCTAAAGAAGTGCATGGTATATATGGAAAGCACTGACAACAACTTGCTGTTGGGCATCAAAGCAAGCAGGTGGAAAATGAGCCTAGATACCCACTACACATTACTGTGATTGACAGGTAATAGCTAGGTGAGATCAAAAGCAGCCTAAAGTAGTGGAAAGAGACTAGTCCTTGGAGGTATAAATCCAGCCTCACCTCAATCATCATCAGATCTCTGTGCAATTACATTACAATGATGTGTGGCACTGGACTGATTGGACCTGAAGATCTGAAAGACAGTCTTTCCGGCTGTTGTGCAGATAAAAAAAAAAAGTAAAACTCCACTAAAGCTAGGGGTCTTAATCTCTCTCAAGTATAACACACATCAATGTGAAATGCTGCACTAATGTGAATAATTAACCTTGTTAAACACACTTTAGTTTCTACATTCAGCTGGTGTTGCAGGTGTGTAGATCCAAGCAGTGTAAGTGATAGAATAAATCTCAATCAGGAAGATTTTCAGCAGCTTATAGTGGCAGTTTACTCTGGAAAAATAAAAAAAATTAAAAAATTTCCAACATATTTTGAGAACCATGCTGAATGCTGAAATTCAGCCTGAAAAGACAGACATCTTGATCAATGAGCCCAGAGAGCAGAGTCATTGTTCAGTGAGGCACTAACAATAACAGGAATTCACAGCTTGAAAACTCATGGGGTGGGGGTAATATGCAGTCTGAGACAGCTCAGTGACCAAAATGTGCAGAAGACTCCTATAAAGCCAAGCAGGCTGTAACAAGTCCGTCTCCTAAATATAGTCACTATGTTAAGTGGTATGGGAAATTAACACACTAGTGGAAAGCTTGTTATCTGTGTGGAGACAATCCTCAATGCCAAACTGCCTGCTCTTCCTACAACCTGCCTGATGCCATCACGTATTCACTCAATCAAACTAAACAAATTCAAGCAAACCTGGCAGTATGCTAACCATATGAAATATTGCTGAGGACAAAAACCTAATAATGGAGTCTATGCAGCACCTGTCAAGCTCCCTTCTGCTTTTAGATCATTTATACATTGCAGTGAAGGTGCAAATGTCTGCCTATAAAAGATGAATAAGTTCAACTACCTGAAGTCCAGAGGAGAAAAAGTTCATATTCAGTTTAATGTCACGAGACAGACATCCAGCTCAAGGTGCTGTGACCAGGTAAACTGTGCTGTCTTCATGAATTAACAGTGACAACACTGTTAGCCTTAACTTCCCCTGCTACCACATTGTGTTAATATGGTTATTACTTTGTGGCCTTTGTGTCATCAAGGATACCAATATATCAACTGATAATGAAGAAGAGACGTTTGCTGGATCCAGAGGCTGTCACAGGTTGTTTGTCTAAAAGTAAGTTATTATCATCAGACAAAAGGCTCTCCTGTTGCAACCATCATGATGCACATTACGCAATATTACATGGAAGGAGGGGAGAGAGCCATGAGGTCTAGACTAAACCTCATCATTGTTCAGTGCTATTGCCATTAATCACACTATTCACAGGCACGCCACAATCCTGAGAAGTGGTGTAATTGCAGATTCAGATCCCGAGGACAATTTTCACCCATTATGCTACAAGAGGTAAATAAAGACATGAAATCACTGATTACACACTTAACACATCGAGAGCAGAGCTTCTGTAAGCCATACAAAAATTCTACAGAGGAAATCAATGCAGAGTTTGAATACCACTTAATTTCAGTGATGTAAACCCCATAATCAATGTTAAGTAAAAGACCAAATTCTTTGTATATAGGAGCAAACTGCTCAGTCGATTTACACATAACGACAAAGTGAAAATAGAATTTCAGACATTTTTTCAAATTTATTAAAAAGGAAAAACTGAAAAATCACATTGACATAAGTATTCAGACACTTTGCTATAGCACTTGAAATTTAGCTCATGTGTCTCCCATTTTCTCTTAATCATCTTTGAGATGTTTCTACACATTGATTCTACCTGTGATAAATTCAATTGATTGGACATGATTTGAAAAGGCATATACCTGTCTATATAAGGTCTCACAGCTGACACTGCATAGAGGAGCTAAAACCAAACCATGAGGTCAAAGGAACAGCCTGAAGAGCTCAGAGACAGGATTGTGTCGAGGCAGAGATCTGAGGAAGGCTACAAAAAATGTCTGCAGCACTGAAGGTTCCAAAGAGCACAGTGGCCTCAATAACTCTTAATTTGAAGAAGTTTGGAACAACCAAACAGCCAAACTGAGTAATTAGGGGGAAAGGGCCTTAGTACAAGAGGTGACCAAAAACCTGGTGGTCAGTCTGGCTGAGCTCCAGAGTTGATTGAAATGGATGCATGGACAGATAGCCCAAAAACATAATGCCTCCAGCCCTGGCTGTTGCCTGAGTGGAGGCATAAAAATGTATGGGGCAGCTGTGGTGGTACGTGGTTAAGTCATATACTATATACGGTGATCACAATTTCAGTTGGGGACCTTTGTTGCATGTCATAACCCTTCTGTTTCTCCCTCATCATTTCCTGTCTGCAACTCTACTAAGGCCTATCTAATAAAAGCAAAATGCCTAAAAAAGAATCCCTAAAAATACCCACTTTACATCTATAGTCAAACCTTTGCCATGGCACAAATACAGCTTTTATCCTGTTTTCTTTGGGACGTTGAGATTCAATTAACTGAACATGAAAGCACAAACATAGTTCCCACAGTTGACAGGGCAAGAATAACAAATCTAAAACTATGTGGTCCAAAGAACTGTCAACTGAACTTTGAGGTAACTGTGTTAGGGTAAAAATCTTGGGAATGGTTTTTACAAATGGTTTGGATCGACTACAACTGCATGTTAGAGCTTCATTAGGAACAAATGGCCACTCTAAATGAGTTTCAGAGTTCCTCTGCAGAGATGAAGAACCTGCCACAAAGACAACAATCTCTGTTGGTAGAATAGCTAGATAGATTCCACTTCTAAATTACAGGCATATGGCAGCCTGGAGTTTACTTAATGAGAGTAAACCTGACAGCACGAGATCAAAATATTCTGTTGTCTGGTGAGAAGAAATGTAACACTGGCCTGGATGCCATGTGGCAAACCAAGCAGCAGCGAATAGCCATGGCTCATCACCTAGCTAATAGTGTTCCAACAAACAAGATGATGATGGCAGCAGCGTAACCAACAGGACAGTGCTGCGGTGGCTTCATGACAAGAGTCTGAATATCAGTGACCCAGGCACCAGACAAGGTCTGGAGCTGAACCTGTTTGAAAATCTGTGGAGGGACAGCATCTCTTTACACATCCGATCTAATAGGATCTGAGAGCATCTCTATATAAGAATGCCACAAAGAGCACAAAAACAGGTGCGCTAGATGGTAAAAGCATAGAGGAATTAAAGGTGCGATGGCTGCAAATGGAGCTTTCAGAGAATAATAAAGAGTCTAAATTTCTAAGTAAACTAGACATTTCTGTGTTTTTCATCTACTATTTGCAACATTTCTAAATATGTTTTTACGTTGTAATTTAAGTCTATATCACTTCTAAGTGTATCTGCCACAGTCATGTATTTGAAATTTCCCTTGGCATAAAATTTTCAGTAGTTTTTTTAATCAGGCAATGCTGGAGGCATTTAAAATTTGTTACACTAAACCTCCTTATACAGCTGTCTAATGACTGCCATGGTAAAGTCTGTGGGTGTCTTTTACAGTATCATTTAACACAAAGACAAAACACGCAATATGAATTTTCACTCCCTCCAAAACCCGACTGTAAGAATTGCATGTTTCATTTTCTTTCTGACTCCCTGCTGGCTCTCCAGGACTTATCTAAAATACCATAACAGCATGGAACACTGACAGTGAGAGAATGTAACTGTACACTCATTTATTTTGTGCCTATCTCTGACTTCTTCTCCTGATGGTTTCTGATGATAGAACACTGCTAGCCCTGGTCTGTTTACCACAGTTAAACCCAACGGCAGCTCGGTGTACTGGTGAGACTGAGCTCCTCTCCTAAATCCTTCCTCAATGAGACTCAGAAATGATAGCACTATCAGTAATCTGCACAATAAAACTCCTGCTCTGGGAAAGACACGTGTCATAAATTGAGATGCAAATGAGTCAGGACTTTCGAAGAAACAAACATTAATTTAACAATATCACAATATACCACATTTACTGCTGGGCTACTGTACTGATTTATACTGGAAACTGTTGCTACTATTTATTTAACTTCCTGCACTGAAATGTGAATATGTTTCTCACTGGGAATTTGAATCTATGAATTAATTAAAGATCTTTACTACAGCCTATGAGCCCGTCCCTTAACATTTAAACTACAACTACAATCTAATTAAAATGGCATCATATGGATCCATGTTAGGAAAAGTGAGGAATCGTATTACGCATTCTGCAGGAGTCACTGCAGGCTTTATCCTGACATGTGGTCACCAGGTTGCTATGAATCTGCAACTCAATCTGTGTAGTGCCTCTGTTGTTCACACCTGCCACTGTAGCCAATGATTTCAAACTTGACTTGATTCGCGAGTTAATAGCATTTTAGATAGTTTTTCAGTTTTATCTTTTTACAAATATAAAATACATCAACAATTAAATTATTAAACAAGGCTAGAAGTCTACAAGTGTGCATCTTTCCTGGATGTGAGAATGTTATGACGATGACACCCTCAGAGTTTATTCATATTCATATGGAAGAGATTACCTAAAGTGTGTATTGTCTTTGTATGTAGCAAGGAGCTCAGCATATGGGATGCCATACCCAGCGAACCATTCCACATACAGAATGCTCCTTTCTGTCTTTGTGTCTCACTTAGGGGTGTAAATGGAAATTTAATGGGCTCTGACTGAAGTCTTTCAGGTGTTACAAGTGTTTGAAGTGTGTGTTGCAGTTCTAGTAAAAGACAACTTGTCAGTCAGAATGGCAAGTGTCAGCTTAAGCATTTATCAGAGTCTTTGCACACCCCACCCAACCAATCAGTATTCACGTTGTTTCCTCTCAAATGGAATTAAATCTTCTAACATTTCTTTGAATGCACCATAATTCAACATCAAAGAGATGTGGAAGTTCTATATAGTGTGAATTCAGTGAAATGCAGAGGCACACAAACACACAGAAAATGTTAGTCATGTGCAAACCTGGAGTAAGGGAGGGAGGCAAATTCAGTCATACTATATGATGCAAGTACCAACGTGCTGGTCCAAATCAGGGTTTTGCCGACAGGGGTAAAGCCAAGATATTTCCCTGTTCCCAGGAGAGAGGGCAATGGAAGGAGGAAACCTGCCTCCTGCAGCTATGGCTAATCATATAATTTCAATTAAGAGTATCAGCTCTGGATTATTAAGACGCTCAGAAGCTCAGTGGAGCTGTGGGTCGATTATTTGCAAACCAGAGATGAAGGTTATAGAAACAACATTACAATGTGAGACAGGAGAGTAATACCACTTTAATTAGACTCTGGAATCTGTGCAGCTCAAGCTGGAAGACCTGTCATGGTAGTTACACTAGAGAAGTAAGTGACAGCTGGCTCCTCTCGCTGTAATAGCACAGAGACCTAGAGAGAAGGCCTTACCATTAACAAACCAGAGGTAAAACTAGATTAGCAACAATGTCTTTCAGTAACCCTTATAAATTGGAAGCTCACTGAATTGTTCACAGGCTTATATGAGGTTAGTCACTTTGACGTGGCTGACCTGGAAAGAATGAGATCCAGTGATGTTAGCGATAACCCAGCTGAGCTTGTTGTGTCTGAGGAAATGAAAGAAGCTAAGCCATTATAGTGATTCTTTAATGTGCTGGGAATAGCATTCCACCAAGCAGGCATTTATTTTATGGTGCCGCAAAAACAAAAATTGTTTATGTGAAAGCAATTTAGGTGTGCGCTTAGGTTAATTTTTTACCCCTGTGGTTCCTCTCGTTTAGCGCAAAGGGGTTATGAGCCTCAATCAAGTCTGTTTTTTTTTTGTTTTTTTTCCTTAGAAGGATTTCATTTGCGCGCCATTGTTACTGTATGAGGCAGGGAATTAAGAGAGTTACATCTGAGCCCTCAAGAATCCCTCCACTTTCAACTGTTTCTGATTAGTCCAGGGCTGAAGGCTCGCCGTCGCCATGGTGACAGGCAGCAAAGATTGGACTGGAGACAGCTTCCAAGGGAAGGCTACAGTGGCCACTAAATTGGGTGAAAATAAATAGAACTGATGTCCTATTTACAAAGACTGCTGGTGGAGTGCAAGCATTGCAGTGAAGGAGTCACTTGGGAGCAGATGTGGAGAGGAGAGATGTCCTACCCGATATATTTGAACCAATAAAATGAGAAGGGTTCAAGGTTCAAAGACACATTCATTTGGTCTGCCAGATGTGGACAGTGTTAGATACTGGCGGGAGTGTTGTCTATCCCATTATTTCTGAACAAGTACCATGTGTAGCAAGCCCTTCCCCCTTTTCAAAATTTTTTCTTCTTTTTTTGCCCTTAAAAATCTCTACAATCACATTAACTGGACACGATCAACACAATCAGAGAATGCCCTGGCTTGATAAAAGCCCAGATTCATCTAAGGTTTGCCCATTATCATGGTTTGCACTCACACTTAAAAGGCCAGAGGCTAGTGTTCATGAAGTGCCTGCTCGGTGCATTCATCTTCTAGTGCAAAGCTCCATCATATGATGTTCAGAGTTGCTAACAAATAGAACTGTGTGAATGCAGCAGGAGACCAAACCAAGAAAACAAACAATGGATGCCATCAAAAGGACAATATAAAACTCATGTGGCTTATTCCAGTAAAAAGCACTGTCTGTCAATGGAGGGCTTGGTTTGGAAGCCAAACTCTCCTGGTAAATTCAAGCGCACTAAAAACTAATAACAAGGTTCAGCTACAGAATCTGAACAGCCTCCAGCTGTCTTTTAAAACCAAATACAGTCAAAGGGATAAAGTATGATACAAAAACAGTGTATGCAGAAGTAAAGAGCAGGAAACAATGAATTGACCATTGTGCAGCCAAGTACTTAGCAGCACCAGAGGGAGTTAAACACAAACCACAATATCCGTACATAATACTTGGATTTTCCCACAACCCCGCTCACTTCACAGCCAGCCTACAAAAAATATTTTTCAGCAACAATGAGGCAAAGGGAGATGAATGTTTGAACTGTTCAAAAGTAAAAGACATAAAAGAGACCTGTAAGGATAACACAATCTATTCACAAAAGCACTAGCATAAATAACTTGTCACAAATAGTCCGTACATCAATTCACCCTGTTCAGTGCCATCACTCTTTTTGGAAGGTGTCAATGAAAATAAAATGAATCATTTTAAAATTCCTGTATTTAAAGTACAGGTGATAACATACTCCAACAAAAGGCAAAGTAAAAAGGCAATGATCTTATAGTAACATTAGTGCTAATGTAATGCAACTAGGTGGTTAGAACATTAATAGTACATACAGTAAATTAACACAGCATAATGTGATAATGTTAACAATTACAGTCACTTCAGTCATATCCATATATAAAAGTGATTTTGACAACTATCTCATTGCTAGAGCAACTACACAAATGTCAAACTAATATGGAAAATCATTCATGCAGAGGAATTTTCTCCTGCATGAAGACAAGAAAAATAATTCAACAGATTGGTAAACTGCACTTATTGTTTAAGCTGTTATCTCAGGTCAGTGCGCTGACTGGAGTGTCAGTTGACAAGAGCCCAAGTGCTAAACTGACAGTCATTCACATTTAGCCCCAGTCTCTCTTCAATGTGTAAATGTTAAAATGAATGACTTGAAAAGAAAGATGTATGAAGATATTATGCAAACAATGGCATGCATTGGGACAAAATGGCACTGCCACTCCAGGGAACTATTCTAAATAGTTGAGCTGGAAGCCTAGCCAGGGCCAATCTTTCTTTACTTTAAAAATGTCACCAAAATAAAGGTCAAGCCATTTAAGAGAGAGGGGTGTGGAACATTGGAGAGGGGGTGTCAAATATGTAACAAATGAGCTTATTGCTTCTGTGGTTCCATTTAGTTTGATGAATGGGCTTCACATCAATGCTGAACCATGCTAATGACCATACTTCAAAAGCCCTATGTATCCACTCTGCTTCGCTGATGAGTTAAGCACAGAGCTGGAGCTACGTACTCCGAGTGAGAAAATAATTGTTCTTTTTCTCTTTAAAAAGCATTACTTGTCTATAGAACACACAAAGAGAAACATAAAGATAGAGAAAGAAGGAGATAGAGAAAGAAACACTCACTTTTGTCTCATTTATCTGTTTCACTTCCTGTTTTGTCCTTTATGTGTAATCATGGGCAAATCTTTATTTACTTTCAGATTACTATAAAGTCTTAGAAATGGTGTACAGCTCATACCACAAGACATTTTTTGGCCCAAACTGTTGACACAGGGGTGAACAATTTGCACAATTGATCTCAGACAAGCTGTCCTGATTACAAAATAATTCCAGTTGAAGAGATCTGTGACTAAATGTGAACATGAATAGCTGTTTGTCTCTATGTGTCAGCCCTGCGATGGACTGGTGACCTGTACAGGCTGATAACTAGGTGTGCTGTTATGATGGGCAGGAGCATGAATCATAATGTACACTATGTTAGCAAGCCAACATGAAAAGAGTGTGACAGACAGAGAAATGTCTTTGGCATTACTGTACTTAATTATGGTTATGCAAATTTGCATTTCATTTGTATTCTATTTAATAAAAAAAAGATGAGAGAGAGTGGGAAAAGAGACAGAGAGAGAGCTGGACTCGTAATAGATACGACAGTCTCTGGAGTGCAGAAACACAGGACCATATCTTGCTCCTGACATGCTTGAGAGAGTGGAACGCGTCCTCATTTTCTACTTAATCCAGACTCATATTTGCATTGCCACCATCACGCAACCATGTGAAAACTGCATCTATTTAACTAAGGCCAAACATTTAATACAGGCCTTGTGGCTTATTGAATGACTTCAACACAGGGATCTTGCACAGAGCTGTGCTCATATCTGATTTCACGCTACAACAATACAAAACACAGCCAGAATCTGTTGCAAATCAACCAGTCTCCTGAACACATAAACTAGCATCAGCCAGAAGTTAAACCCAACTTTTCTCATCTGGCTACACTGTAAAGCAGATGTGCACATCATAATTGAGGGTATAGCATGATTGAGTAGCTCTTCCTAGACAGGTGAGAGGACACAAACTGCATAATGCCCACTGCTTTCTGTGTGATATCTGAAGCGTCTACTCTCCTTTGTTAAAAATTAGACTCAGTCTAACAGCCACCAGACAGCAGCCACCTGGTATGTCTGAATTTCTGAGTACATCCCCTGCCATGTACAGAGAGTGGATGCACAGTAAGTCTAGTTTTGACATCCATGTGTCAGACAGTGGTTCAGCACCGGAACAAATTTGCCAACACTTGTTTCCTCATACTTTAGACACCATCTTTATTCTTTCAATGATAAAATGTGAAACACATTGGTCAAAAGTTGCATTATAGTCTATGAAAGGAACCATAAATAACAAAAAAACAGCAGTATTTAGGACGGTAAGTACCAAAGTTTAATGCCATCATCCCTAGATTACGGCCTCTGTGCCTACATTATGAGGGGAGAATCACAATAGCATACTGAATTAAAACACGAGTGTTGCCTGTTTAATTGCATTTAAATAGAGATTAGTCAAAACCTACTAGTAGGCACTGGTAGGCCTGGAGAGAATACGACCTGAAACAAAGACTAACTCCTTGCATGTGACTAGACTGTGATTGAGATGTTAGGAGGGCTGGTGTATTGTTTGTGGAAACACTGCTGAAGATTTAAAGATTACAGTGTTCATGCTTCACTGAGCTGGATGCCTGCGGCATACAGATGTGGCTAACAAGCCCCCAGGAAACTGAAGATGAAAGGTGTTTCATAATGATTCAGTCTGGGGAGTCCATCACTGAGGATTTTGGAAAATCTTTAGAGTTAATGGAGCCATGCTGCGTTTCATCCCTTCTCTTAATTTCATTAAGAATTGCATCAATTTATCACCTGTCTGTAAACATCTGTTTGTCAGTTTAATAACTTTGTTTTCCTACCTTCTGATTATTAGCTTAGTGCAGTCACAGTATCTGTGAATTGAAAATTGACACACTAAGAATTCAATTCATTGCTTCAATTTGTGGCAACTTGAGGAGACTAGAAGAATCTATGATAAAAGACACAAATCTCAGACAAAATTATTTGGTTTAAGCTTGTTTTGAGCACAACATAACATAATTATTCCTGGCAGTTAATTTAACCTAATGTAAACTGTCATTCACAATACAAATTGCTGGTAAATTGCTTTTTTTGTTTATAAACTTTTACATATTCAGGTTGCAAATTAAAGTCAGCAGAAATTACAATGTTTATCTTAATTACTTCATTTCAATTCTAAGGAGGGTGAAATATATCCCAGTCATTAGAACAATAAATGAAGCTGACTGATCTTCATAAGTACATATAACCTCAATCTGCAGAATAAGTATGTTTCACTATTTATACTAAATGATTTCTGTATTCAGTGTGTATAAAATTATTTTTGAACTCGTAACATAATTATTGGTAGGCTGTGCCGGGGCACAATAATCTCAACGCTGTAAATAAAGTCACAGTCGTACTGGAATGACACCAATATAAAGATAATGAAAATGATTCTGGTCACTTCAGTCATACTCATTGGGGGTCATAGACATAGACCAAAATAGAAGACCAAATTAAAAGTGTTCAAATGCTGAGCTCTAGCTCTGTCAACAGCCTCATGAGCACTTCACTGTACCAACTTCAAGTAGAAAGTCAAGGTCATAGTTGACTATATTTTCCACTGACTACGTTTCACTCCAAACAACAGGGTGCGTTTGGGTTAATTGGAGCACAACAGGGGCACTTGAAGACAGCGTTTGGTGTAAATTCCCCTGCTAGTGCGAGAGCACTGGATCTCTAAATGGCCAAATCCTTCAAATGTGCCTGATTTCACTGGGCAACAGTTCAACTTGTTTTGTCACATTTTTTGTTGTTTCTCCAAAACAGCCACAAAACACAAGCAACAGTTTTAATCAGTTGCTGGCAGCCAGCTTTGCAAATGACTATCACCATGGCTTCATGTCTACATAAGAGGAGGTACTGAGACAATCATTCACATCATCGCTCCTTTTCCTGAGGTGGCATCCAATCTTTGCCTCATCAGATGTTGAGTGCAACTACAGATATCAAACAGCAAGGTTGTGACTTTATGAAGACTAGGGCAGTTGTTCTCAAACTTTTTTGGCAGGCCAGCCTCCTGAGGTTTACACCCCCCACCTTGCATGATAGCATCAGCAAACTCTTGTTTATTTTCCCTACATAAATCATATTTGTTGAACTTAGATTCACTCCATATTTTGCCCCGGTCATTCACAGAACCCCTGCAGTGGCTCTGTGCCCCCTCAGGGGGGCCTGCCCCCCAGTTTGAAAACCACTGGGCAAGGGGTAGACAGCTACACTGTGTATGTATGCGTGCGTGTGTGTGTGTGTGTGCGTGTGTGTGTGTGTGTGTATCTGTGTGAGTTTGTGAGTGAAGTGGAAATCAGGCTGGCAGAGTGTAACATGAACCAATATGTTTACTGAGTGGATTGAGGTTATCATTAAAAGTGCAGCTGAGGGCAGACACGGCAGATCAACACCAGTCGTATAGAACCCACTGTTGCTGAGACTTGAAACTCCTCAGCCCAGCAGGCTAAGCCTCCAACAGCATTCAGACTTAAAGGCATGGCATACAGACAGACTGTGAGGGAAGTAGAAAATGAAAGAGGTGACAATGCTATGTAAAAAGATGCATCAAAGAGTGGGAGAGTGCTGTTGAAAAGGACACACAAGAGAAAAGAGAGACTTACAGGGTGTACGCATAGAGTGAGTCATGACAACATAATTTCATTTGTATTCCGCCCATTGATTCATTTTCACTTTGCTGTTTTTATTCAAGGTCAAAAGCATGCATTGGTCTAAAGGCTAAAACCCAGGCCAAATGAAACCCACAAAAACACAGGGAGACTGGAAAGACCCAGGGTGGAGGTATGAATCCAGGAGCTTTCTGTGTAAAGATCAGTCTGACTACAAAGCCACCAAAGCAAAATTTAAAACATAAGTGAGACTATGTGATGGATCTGACTTTATAGTATGAGACGGCAGAGAGAAAGGGCAGTGAATCTCCTCATCTGATCTCCCAGTCATCCTCAGCAGCACAGCAGATGACCGTGTCCCACTGAGCATCACGGCCACCCCGTATATCTAATCTCATCTTGATCCTGGCAATGTACAGCTGTATTAAATGTCCTGGTCTCTGCTCCCTGCCACAACATCAGCAAATATTTGTCATTTCATTTCTAAGATGGTATAACACTGTTCTCCTGTAACAACCAATTCATCCAGGGGAAAGGATGAATATAAAACTGAAAGAGCAACATCAACTAAAGTAGCACTCAAACAAAGAACGCTTGATCTACCACACTGCAAACACGCATACACACCGATATACACAACCAGGAACACACTTATAAACATTTATTCATTAATATCTCGACTGAAACAATTTGCCTTCTTTTTCTCAAGACCTCCACCTTCTGAAGTGTTCCCCTGAACTGACACAGCTGCTACAATTATTTCAATCACAGAGAAAATTATAATCAAATCTGCAGTCCCTCATCAAACACTAAAAAGCTATTTGTGATTTATTTAAGAGGAGGGGAATAGGTGATCATACAAAAAGAGCACAGAAGCACAGAAACATGACTTGAATATTAAAAGCCCCTTCCACTGTCAAGTCTAAGAGGCCCTACCTAGGGAAAGGTGTGAATTCTGCCTGTTTTCATCTTCTCTGCCAATAAATTAAGGGGAAATTTAAATGTAGAAAATCACAAAAGCAAAAAAAGTGCAATTTGTCTAGCTGCCTGGACTTCGAGTAAAATGGTCAGGATGTTTGCTCATGCTTATAGCTAAATTAGAAGTAATAGCATGACTCCAATTTCCATCTGCAGGAAAATGAAATCAATGGAAATACATGTCAGGTGTGGTAAAATCATTTAGTCCTGTGTGCCACTTCATCGTACGAGAGGTTATTTAATTTGAATCTGAAAGTGGACCACAAAGGACCATAGGGGTCCTTGTTATTTGAATGTATTATGTCACATTATTCATAATTTCACCTGTTTAATAAAAATACTTGACAACTTTTAACCTCCCTGCTAATAAGGACATATTTATACTAAAAAAAAAAAAAATAAAGATACAGAGAGCATTTGAAGGAAAATGGGTCATAAGATGAGAGTTTTAAGAGTTTTATGGGAAGCTGCATTTATTTTGAAAAGTTAGCTCTCCCCGCAAGCTATGGGATCTGGATATTATTCAGATCCCAAAAGCCAGAGGGGTGAATAAATTGAAAAGTTTGAAGGTGAAACTGGGGAATAACGGAACTTAGGGGTCCTGATTTTAAATATGATGCTATATCATTCATCATCATATCATATTGACCTGTCTTACAAAGTAAAAAATAATCAATGAATTTTCATCCCCGAGGAGATACTTGAAGCTCTTCAGCTCATCTAGTAATTCTAACTTAATAACAGAAAATGGGATTTGAGGGTGAAGAAGTAGGGGCCCTGAAAGATTCCTTCCATGTAGAAGGTTATGAAGTGACTGATTATTATTGCAATGATAAAGGGGCAGCTGAACAGCAAGATTCCCCCAGCTGCTACCCCAGACACCAGCTGCCTGTCTTGATTTCAGCACTGAGAACACTTCTTTTGGAAACGAGTGGAGAATCAGCAGTAACCTTTGACGAGTCAAACGAGAGGGTCCGCTTTAAGCGAAACTGACAGGTTTAGTTTTGTAACATGGAGTTCTCACTTTCTGTGGATTCATGCATGTGTAAAATGGTTTTATACTGTTTCCTCACCATCTACCCTCAGCTCCTCAGTTGCATGCCAAAGTCTGTCATGTGGAGCAGCCCATATAAATTGAAGTGAGGCCTTTCATCTGTAGTCAGTCTTGAACATTAAAAAGGGGCCTGACTGATACAAACTACTGCTGGTCTGTTTGCTTTTGAATGGCACTAAGTTAAGAGTAAGAGAGCACTTTGCCTTTGTTCCCCTCGACTAATTAATCACACCTTTTAGCTGGCCACACTCAGTGGGGCAGTTAGTGGGAAAGCTGTCTGGGTCCAAGGGAAAAAAAAAAAAAAAAAAAAACTCCCCAAGCCGCACTGCTTTTCCTATCTCATATTCACAGCTTTCTGTGTGGCAACACAGGCCTGTTTACTATTCTGGTGGGTTGTATCATGTGGTCGTTCCTCTAATCCCTTGAAATGCTTGGAATTGTCAAACAGGAGATGTGCTCACCTCTCCAGAGGGGGAGAGGAAGAAAATTAAAAAGCAATCTTGCAGGAAATATATCTCGCAAAAGGAAAGAGGGTGTGCTGTATGAACACATCTACAGGAAACCTGACTGAATGATAGTGCTATTAACTGAACACACGTCTCCCAATCTGAGTGGTAACCTGACTCAACAACAACCCCACAGGACCCAGGAAAGACGATATGTACAATATCACATCTAAAAAATGCTCCTGTCAATAGCGGACTCCGGGCCAAATTTGATGGACAGCATGGACATCAATGCAAAAGTAAAATATATTTGAAATAATAAGAACAACTCAAACTTAATCCAAAGAAAGGTTGCAGAGACATGACGCTGCTCCCCAAAAACTGTACCTTAAGTTAGTTATAAATTTGACCCAAGATAGACAGGCACCTCAACTGTACTCTGCGCTGTAGCATTCTCCTCTGTTCACCTTCGTTAACATAGCCATGTGATATAATCCCATAATACAAGACAACTGAAAAAAATATCCTTCCTCTCCATCTCTGAACACACAAGTATCAACCAAGCCTCTCTAATTACCAGCTAATTAATCACATTAGAAATGGAGCAACAGTTGTGAGCTGGTATTAACCCCACTGACCTTGAGATATAATTTGGTGTAAGTAAAGCTCACATTTCAAAGACATCATGTTGCATCCACACAGGGTGAAGCAGACAGCTGGGAATAGACCCAACAGTCGAGGGGTTCGGTGATTTGTGTGCACTGTTTTCTCCTGCTGAATACTGCTGTCAAAAAAACATATGCTCTCCTTACGTCTTCATATACAGTACTATAAAAGAGAGAAGCAAGGTGCATCCACCCAGAAATATGTGCTGCTAGTTTCCATGTGGTGTGGAGTGGCGGGGTGGGGTGTGGTGTGGTGTTGTGTGGTGTGGTGTGGTGTGGTGCGGAGCGGCGCGGAGCTGAGGAGTTTAAAGGTTGATTGCTGATATAAACATCTCTTGCTTGATAGGGGAAAGTACACTGCAATGCAGACACCAGAGGGAGAGATAGAAAGGGAAGACAGAAAACGGAGAGGCTTGAGATGGACTTTCAGAAGGCAAGAAAGGCAAAAAATGAAAAGGAGATGACAGCAGAGCAGAGCTCTTGACTCTGTCCTCTCCAGATCATCAAAGTGTCACTTCTCTTACGAGGCTAGGACTGGGACAAGATGTCCTCCAGGTTAAAAACTGAGATCAGTATGCAGGTCACAGAACTGAGGAGGGGAGAGGAAGAAAGTGGCGGAGACAGTCCACTGTGTTTACTGCAGCAACTCCCCACTTCCTCTGTCTGACCACAACACTAATGACACTGTTTCCTCACAGACAATTTATCAGCAGTCTGTCAGCAAGCCATACTGGTTTCTTTCACACCGCGATTATGATATTGGCAAATCTCAGATGACAAAAACAAATACAGATGTCACCCATAATACAAGCTGAACATACAGCAATTACTTCCACAAAAACAAAAAAAAATATGTAAAATACATGTGCTAGAATCATTTCCTGAGTGCAGTTTCCTTTTTGGTGTGTGTAAGGGCAGAGGCAATGCAGCTATAGAGCCAAAAAAATTAAGGTTATTGTGGAAGAGTAAGATGACTACACACATACAAACATTGTTGCCAGTCAACTGTTCTCCTTCCTAACCATAATGAGCTGTAAAATCAAAGTCCTTCCACACAGTGAAAATCACAAAAGCATACATCTAGCTGTGTAATGATGTCAAAGCTGTGTGCTTTATAGTGAGTCTAGCAGGGGTATTTTTGGTAAAATATCCTTTCCCACTGGTTTATGTGCAATTAGCTGAGTAAATAAAGAAGGCATATATTTTCTACATTAAAATTCATAAGGGAAAATATGTAAATTGCTGATCCCTAGAACAAGAGTAGAGCACATACCTTGTCACACTCTCTATTTCAACACCTAATACAAGCATAAGCATAATACAGCACTTCTATTTCTGTGATTCCCACACTCGCAGATCCTTGCCTGGGGCATGTACATTCAAATCCCCCTAATCTTTCTCTCCTTTAATGTAATTTGTATTTACATGTACCACCAACCAACCATCCACTGGCTGTACTTCAAATGCTGGAGATGCTCGATATGCCCGACCAACCAAGACTTACACATCAACCAGATCTGAGCCGCCTGACGAACAGTGGAGATAATATACACAGTATCAGAAAGAGCTCTCTTCTCCTATTACATCAAAATTCTACAAGTTTCTGGATGGAAATGTGGATACACTAAAAGGGAGAGTTTATAGTTTAACAAGATTAAGAGGAGTAAGAGCATGTCTGAAAAGTGGATGATTTCTTTTGCACATTTTATGTTATCTCTTCACAAGACGGGTTTTTAATACTTTATGAAGTAAAACTATTACTGTTAAAAATAAAGCACTTAAAAATCGTGTAGGGTTGCAGTTGTAATTACAGGGAAAACTGCAATTTGCTTAATAGTGTGTGGGCTCTCTGTTGAGTGTACACTAGGTCTTGTAGGATCAGGCAAGGGCAACATAAAAAGCAATGTGGGTGGGCAGGGGAGGATTAAATGAATCGGGACACTGGTTGTCCATGCATCATTATGCACTAGATACCAGTTAGAGCATGCTCTAATAGCTAGTGGATGAGCACAATTAATCAGATGTTCAAGCTCATTATGACTGCCTTTGTAGCGACACTGAGCAGAGAGCTTTGCATATTCAACATCAGGGTGAGGCAGGGGTCAAGTAGGCCACCCTATCGTCTGCTGGTAGAGGTACATTAACAGCTTCATAGGTCCAGCTTCAAAGGCATCCTGTGTCAGTAATGCTGCTGGATAGTGGGAGTGAGGAGGAGAGCCATGCTGTCCTTTAATGCCATTGATGCCCATAATCTGATGTTAATCACTGTCTAATTGCCATGATAATCTGGCCAATTCTAGCTAGGGAACTTGTTGGGATGCTGCACCCTTTGACTCTGCTGGTCAGACTTGCAGTAAGCAGTTACACGGGTCAGTGATAAGAGCAACATGATGTCACAGTGGGGTATAGTATGTCACATGGCCGCCTCCAAATCTAGGCAATGTTTGAAGACACTATGGCAATTGTTGTGATTGACAGTCGTAAATCTGCTTTCCCTTGTCAGGCTGCATACTGTCAAATACAGTCTTTCCCATCTGTTCTATCTACTCCTTCCAGCACCAGCTGCCCTCTTCTCACCACTTCGTCACCTCAACAAAGGCAGGTCTAGCCACTTTAGCCAATCTCCATACCTCTGAGTCATTGCAGTCCTGCCTTTCTTCCCCCTGGTAGTGCAATGTAATTACTTGACTGCATTACAGCCCGCCCAACCTGCCTGGCCTGTCAGCCCTGGAACAATCATGGTCATTACCCACAGACAAAAGGACATGGATCCCATGCTGGAGCCCACATCCTCCACTTGATGTTTTTGGAAGAGCAGGATCATGTTTATTTTTCTAATACACAACATTATGTGCTTCACTGTAATGTTCAGCACTCATGAACTAGACTTCCATCATCAATTAAACTCCACTACAGAACTGTTCCTGTATTCAAGACTAGTATTTACAGGGAAATAAAGGAATCTATGTTCCTTTGTGAGGATTTACCTATGACTGCTGGTATTATACGTGATTTTCTTCTGATGCCAGGTGGAATATGAAATCAGTGTAGCTGAATGTATCTGAGGCAGTCTAGACACTTGCCGGATCTTTAATCCTCCTGATTCAAAAGGATGCATGCTGCTGGTGTGCGAACATAAACCCTAACATCTAATATGTATGTTGTCTAGAATCAAAAAGTGAATTCAAAAAGTGCACAACAAAGCTGTGAAGAATTCACAGATCCTATTTTGTTTTGTTTTTTTTGTTTTTTTTAAGTATTGCAGACTGCAAAGCTGGTACTAAAATACACCCACAAAGTTTGAAGTCAATCAGATAAGCAGTTGATGAGCAAATCGCAATACAGAGAGATTTCTCCATTTATAATTAGATATGACAGTAATAATTAAGGTGTTTACTGTTCAAATGTCCATTGCTGAGATAAACATGAGACCATCACAGTGTTTTCTGACATATTGCTTTTCAGAAGAAATAGTGATTTGCCTAAATACATTTTTTTTAATACAATATATTTTATCATAGACATTATAAGCTAATATTTTATCAAAATCCCTATTCCATCTCATATAAGTATGAAATATAATGCAATTCTATAGAACAGCACAAACTTCATAGTATAATAAAATATATCATAATAGTAGCTTAATTTAAAAAATGCACTTGAGGGTTTTTTTTATTGGTTCCAAACTGAGGTTTGATTTTTGTAAAATTTAACAAAAAAGTCAATTCAACTAATTGCATTCTTTATCTGTCTTTATCTATCTGTCTGCTTTTGTAGCCTGCGATAGGGGGTGGGACACACACATACAGTAGAAAAGAGACTAGGTATTTAAATGTCGACCGGTTAGAGGAACATTCTCTTGTCAAAGTTGACAGTCAACATTTTAACCACCGTCATTGTGCCATGACTTCACACCCAGTAATAACAGTGTGGACACAAACCATTGTTGTCCAAATATTTATGGAGTTCAGTAACAGATGTAGAGTTCAAACTGCTTCATTCATTCAGGAAGGCTGTGTAAAATTATCAATCAATCAATCAATCAATCAAACTATTTTTTATTTATTTGTATTGCACTTAAATTAACAGGATGGCCGGTCAGGATGGAAAGAGGTGAATCTTTCCTTGGCTCGCTCATACTTCAACCTCTGCCTCAACCCTGACTGTCACATTCATGCTGGGAGAAAATGAACAGAGAATGAATAATTCAAGCTCTGCCAGGGTGGTCTATGGAGAAGTGTAGGGATATGCACATGCCATACATTAAAGCATGTGAAAGTACAACTCAAACACACAAACAACTACCGCCTCCTGGTTGTATGCCTCTGCCAACCAGCCAGATTGCAGGAAATATAGTCAGAAGCTCCCCTTCCTTAGTTACAGCATTGAATAATGGCCAAAAGTGATTTAGCAAGAAATTATGATGTCACAGTGAATTTGCCCTTTGACCGTTTGGATATAAAATGTCATCACTTCATAATTTTGACCTATTAGAAATTTGTGTTAAATTGTGTCATAATTAGCTAATTGATTTGTGAGTTACGGCCAAAAACGTGTTTGGTGAGGTCACAGTGACCTTTGACCTTTGCCCACAAAAAATCAAATAAATTCATCCTTCAGTCCATGTCAATGTTTTTGCAAAATTTAGCAAAATCCCCTACTGAGATATTGCATTTACAAGAATGGAACGGACAGACTGACGGATGGACAAACCAAAAACATAATGCCTCCAGCTCTGGCTGTCGCTGATGCAGAGGCATAAAAATTTTGTCTCATCTTGTAGCCAGCTGCAAGGTAGCACTGGTAGACTACAAGGTAGTTGTAGAGGGAGGCAATTCCCTGCCCCTCTGCAGCAGAGATTTTTTACAAGCTTTGAAAGCTCTTCTGAACCAAGCCACAGCAACATAAAACAACACAGCCAAGTGCCATGCTCACTTTATATCAGGAAAAGACAAGGAGCTTTTCACTTTTCTCCGGCTGAATGTCAAATAGGTTATCAAACACCAAAAACAAATAAAAGATAACAAGAACAAGCTGGAATCATTTGCATGGAAAGCCATTATTGACAGTCTCTTGGCACTGAAGTGTTGAAGGAACAACTTGTGAAAATCAATCAAAAATCAACTGCATTTCAGACCAAGAGTATACAGATGCTTAGAGAATGTGATGAAAATAGTTTAATGCAGTTTAAAATAAAATGTATGACATAAATTTGCTATTTCTTAAAAAAAGAGGTTGTTTAAGAAAAAGACTACAATCATTTCATTAAAATCCCCCTTGTGTGTGTTTATGTGGGTATGCGCATGTGTACTGCATGTGTGTGCACTAGTGTGTATGGTCTCAGCACAGTGATTGATAGCTCTATTATGGTCTTATTTGATCTACTGTGTAATTACTTGCATCAACACAAGCTGTCAGCCTCAATCTGCCCAACATCATGAGGCTGCTGTGGAGAATGTTGCTCAGTGAAAGTGGGAGTAATGTCAACAATGCATCCTTCTTAGTCACATACACTGATCAATTCCAGACAGCATTGCAGACAGTGCACTGCTAGCCTAACCTCTGCAGGGTATGTGCATATTCAACCAAACTGAACTACTCAGCTGGACAAAATATGAGGTTTGTTTGTTTGTTCCGTGCTTTCGGTAGAACTGTGTGGATTAGTGACCCAGTAAAATCAAACATAAATGAGTGTGACACTGTAAATTACTACATACAGGACATGCTGAGAGAATGTGCTCTTGGACCTTTATGGATAGAGCTGCCAGATATTCCAGTTTCAATCATGACCCAACATATCAGTGAAAGCGCATAAACTGTTTTTCTTAATTTAATGTAATACATGAATACCAGATTTCACTCTTGTCTTGACAATGTTCTACAGAATAAACTGCATGCATACTGTAAAATTAGAAAGGAACATAAAATACTTTCTGCGGCGGCCTGTGTGATAAAATGATATATGTTCCGGTGATAGACACTTAATCAATAGCAATAAGAAAATTGTTGATTTGAAAGTCCGATAGTTTTACAGTTGCACGAACAAACGTCAAGCTCGCTCCGTCCCTGGCTCATATCCCCCTGTGCTATGAGTCACACCGTAACAGCCAATCATTTAACGGATGTGTTGCATGATGTGATAAGTTGCACCAACAACAACCGAAGCGTGGGGTGAGAAAACGAGTACAGCCGGTGAAGCCGGCGAGGAAATCGTTAACAAAAAGGACATGTCCACTCACCAGTGTGCCAGTGTTTTGTTTCTCTGTCTGACCGATATCAGAGCTGCATTGTGTGTAGACTGTGAAGGAAAACTTTCCTGACCAAGAGTGTGACTACAACAAAGTTATTTTATCACCTTAGCAGCTTCCTCTCTTTGGAGTATGCAACATGTCATCATTCACAACCATCATCTGCTACATCTCAAGAAACAACCCACAGGCAGTCCACGAAGGAAAGGTATTCAGCAACAACACTGTATGACAAAACATCCAATCACTAAAAGAAAATAACCCATGCAGCAGCGAACTGCTTTGCTCAGGATATGCTACCACTCACTGTGGTTGAAGTCTGCCTTGGTTGATTTCAACTTTTTGCAAACGTAGGATTGAAATTGTTTGCAATTATCTCCGAGATATGAGCATAAGCACATGTGGACATTTATTAATCATAGATGGAGTGTGCTGTGGTGGAGCAACCCGAGTCTAGACAGGCAGACAGAGGAGCCAGATGGCTGTGAAACAGCAGAGTCACCCCACAGTGCCAACAGTGGAGTTTGCCCACAGCGTGAGGCCCTTCACATCATCTGTCCCTAAAAAACACAGCAATTACCCCCTGAAATGGTGGGGGAAAAGCAAACCTTGAATGCTTCTATAATCACATCATGGGCAAAAGGCCACTAATTAAACAAGTAAAAACTTACTTAAAGTTAAATGCCTGCCAGCTGAGAACATTTAGTTAAACAGGTGTAACTATTTCTTTTTTTTTTTTTTTTTACATACAAACAACATGTCAATTCTTTCAGGAGCTCAACTGTTATACTGAAAGGTTAGAGGCTGAAACTCATTTATTTAGCTGCATTGTTTTCTTAAATACACAGGCGATGCATGCACAGAAGGGCCCACTGCGTCTCCTCCAGGATACAAGCTCAAAATGGCACAATATAAGCTTCCTCCCTGGGGTCATTGGCAATAAACCAACTCATGTATTCTGTAGTCTCTACTGTCTCTATTGTTACATGTTTTATTGTTTTGTATTGATTTTGCATTGTTATGGTTATTTTGGTCATTTATGGTCCTAATTTAATGTGTTGTGTGTGCTATAACTAGACTCCATTAATGAACTATTCAGTGATTTTTAGATCAGTGACTACTACAGACAAACAGATATTGAATACTGAAGTTAAAATAATTACATGTGTTTTGTTTTTTTGCTTTCTGTAACGTTTTAGTCGTGGATGTTTTGCATTTCCCAAAGAGCACATGTCAATCAACACAGTGTCCCATTATTGTTTTCTCTGCTAAAAAGAAATCCTAAAACATGTCGTTCTTCTTCTTGTATAGAGAAATGAATGGATGCCAGGAACTAGTATATCAACTGTCTATTTTCCAACAATGATCTTTCTTATGTAGTGGTGTCCTGCCAGCTATGCTTACCAAAGTGACAAAGAGGTGGTCAACAGAAGTGTGTAATATGCGCTCATTCTCTCATTAGTGAAAATGGTGCCTCTAAAGGATTCGTGTTGTTTAAATGTTACATTATTTGCGATTGACACCAGTACATCTAAAGCTAAGAGCCTACTAATTACCATGATAGACTCCAAACAGAGCTGCTTTAATGCCGATGTGAAGTGAACAGTATTACAATTGGAGAGTGTTCAGAATACCAGCCAGCATCTTAAGACTCAGAAGGAAAGGAGAGGAGAGTATTGGGCAGCCAAGAAACATGGTCACTCAGGCAACACACACACTAATCTGCAGATGCCCCGAGTGAGACTTGGCCATGCTCTCTGACACATGGCAATCACACGGCTCAGTGCAGAAACACAGGCATATCGTCCACAACACCACCGACTCAGTGACGGACCTGGAAGCACCAGCTGCCCTCTGACTGAGAATGAATGTCCTGACAGGGACCGACTGTCTCCCCCCCTGAAGTGTCATTCTGGAGCCCTCACAGACACAGAGACAAGAGGTAATTTGGAGCTGAACTGAGAGTGTTAAGAGCGAGGGTTTGATTCAATCAGTGGCCACACTTGCAGGCATGGAGAATTTCATCCTTAATCTGGTTACTCATTTAATCCAGTTTTTGTGCGGCGTGTGTAAATGTCATAACTTGTTTAGATTAACCTGGTTAAACTCTGACTGCTGTCATGAGGATTAAGCTGAATTTCTGTGAATCAGTTTTTAAACTGTTTACTGTAGCATGACCCGTAAACATCTTACTGCTTTTATTTTTGGTAAATATCTAAGGCGATATGGCTTTTCATTCTTCAGAGATTCTGATGTTAACAAGAAACAAGTCATCACATGTCGGGACTTGTGTAACTAACTACTTAGTTTATTCACAGCCAACAGAGATATTCTGTCATTTTTATTCTATGAAATATTATCAACTCTTTTATCAGTGAATGGATATATATAGTGTTTAGATCATAGACTGTATATAAAAAGGTTTGGATCCATAATTTAAAATGGGAACATACAAAGTGACAAATTAAAACAATACACTGGGGTCCAGCAATGCGCAGTCAAAGGGCCGTGGTCTGCCTAAAGAAAGAAATACAGCTGAATATGACATCAGAGCATCATTAGTCTACAGTATTCTGCATTTTGAATTCACAGGGAGTCTAGCAGACTTTTTAGAAAAAACAAAAGTAATGTTCATATAAACTGAATGTTTACAAGCAAACAAGTATCATTAATGTTAATGATGTCATGCATGTAGTATTTGTTTTAATGGCAAAACTTTCAGCTCTCATTAGTATATACAGTGTTTTTGATGTGAATCAATGTAGTGCTTTGCAGGACTATAACTGAACGTGTGTATTTAACTCACACTGATGAAGCTGAATAAATGTGGATTGCATACTAGAGGCTTGAAGGTCATGACGACAGGTTGATTAACTGTGTAGAACACATTTTCTCCTCTTCTGCTTACTCCATTTCCTGTCACCAACTACTTCCCTCTTTTCCCCCTGCCTCGCTCAAGCTCACCCCCAGCTACAACAGGTCACACTCTCAATCTCAAACTAGCAACAGAACACTGATTCAAACTCGAAACATGCTTGACTGCTGGAAGCAAAGTAAAATCATTCCCACTCACTGACAAAAATGACAGCTGTCAGAGGGAATGAATGAACAAGACTTCACTGACATAACGCAGCAGCTGAAAACTCACAAAGTCATAATGGTAGGCTGTACAGTATAAGCAGCAGAGATGCTGAAATGTATTTTTGCTATTGTGCAATGTGAACATGCAGTACCATTTTCATCACTCTACATTACATTTAGGTTCACACACATACAGTGAGTGACAGAAAAGTCATTTGTGGCATCTCGTACAAAGCAGGTAGCAGCTCCTCAGTTTTAGTTGGCACTGTACATCTATTTCGCCGGTTAGAATGAAAAACTGCAGCAGTAGGTCACATCAGTGGTCGCTAATTAACATGAGCAATTTGGCTGGTTTCAGGTCTGTGTGCTCTCTGCAGCTGGTGCACTCAACTGAAGGCTGGACGAAGTGCATTTGTAGTTCTGATAACTTCAACACAGTGATACATCCTCCTAACAGTCATGTCAGGTCAGTTTCTGGAGTCACATTCTCCCACTTAAACCTTTATTCACATTAATTCTGTGCTATTGTTTTTTATCATTTTAAAATGAACAGTTAAAAGAAAGCTGTAACTTTTGTGGCATTTACATTAATGCAAGGTTATTAATTTATCAAAACACAGTACTAAAACAAAACTAACATCTTAGCTCTCAAGCCAAGCCAGTAAATTAAACACCTGGAGAGATATATTCAGATACATTTTCACAGAAATCTGTTCACCAGACTGAGAAAGTGCAGACTCCAGAAAAGGGAGAGAAATGATTGCGTAGTTTCTGCTATTGTTTCAGGTTGAGCCAGTGAAGGAGACACCCAACTGACTGTCCGTTAGATACATAGAGATGAGTTTACCTATTAGTTCAGACAATGTCAGTCAGTGGGGACACAGTTGGATCACAATGACATTTTATTCTGCACACCCACCAAACCAAAACTATTAACTTACGGCTGGCTAGGTTGTCATTCACATTGTCATTCAAAGCTACTGATTGAAACTGTGCCAAAACCTGCTGCTAATACTCACTATAGACTGACACCCAAGGTAGACTATAAAAAAAAAAAAAAAACACATTCATATTTCATGCAAGCACCCATGATCCAACCACCAGACCTACTCTGCTTGTGTATGCATCTCATTAGTCAATGCTGAAAGATAAAAACGTTGACCAGCTTTCTTCAGAACGCCACAGACACAGTCACCAAATCACTCGCTGTCACTCTCTTGTACTGTTGAAATGGCAGATGTTTTCTTCAATGTGTTTCACTTACAACACTAAAATGTGTTGGATTTTATCCAAGAAACTACTGGATGAAGTAGCTCATTTTCACAGACTTTTATGCTCTGACATTTCTGAGCAGAAGTTTAAAATGAAAAGACTGATGCTCAAGGAGCTGCAGATTGAAACGATAGACTGACAACAGACGTTTATCTCTTCAAATGTATTCAGAGTGTCACTGTACCTGCAAGCTAGCCAGTTCCGCCTTAAACATTAGATTAATAGTTTTTCCATAGTAATAAAAAAATCTCTCAGGATCTACAGGTGGCTCTAAGACAGAGAGAAAAACTTGGTCAGCAATGGCACAGGGTCACTGAAGGTTTTAGGAGTTTTGGATTGTCAGCCATTTGATGTACAACGCTGTTCGACTTGGCAGTGCAAATTTACTTTTAAGCCTCAAGGACATTTCTGGGCTAGTAGTGGCTCACTAATTTGTTCAACACTTTTGATAAAGTCAGGCAGGTAAAACTGTTCCGACAGAAGTGGCTCTGACTCCAGTGCAGCTAGCAGAGCAGACTACCTTTGACTCCATTGGTAATTGGTCGATTCTCATTTGGTGACAACATGCACATCAACTGCTTTTATATAATTCAATCCTTCTGACGTACTTTGAGACTATTTGGCTGTAAAAACACTGGTTTAAACAGTAAGGATAGCACTAGAGAGCCCTTCTTTAAACAGTTGAAATATTAAGACAGCTACACACAGTAACCTCTGACTATGAGTAATGGACACAGAGCTGCACAGCTGATTGGAAAAATTAACAATGATCACTGCAGGATTGTGGCCACAGGGAGACCTCCTATTGTTAGCCGTGAAGAGCAACTTGGAACAATCTAATCATTGTTAATGCCTACATTGTGAACACATTGTTGTTATAAAGTGCAGGCACAGCTGCCACATGGATTTAGCTTGGCTGTCCTCCTGTGCCCTGGAGTAGCGATGAGGCTGTCCTGAACTTCTCCTCACCCCATTCCCCATTTCCCATCCTCCATCTACTACCCCCATGTGGTGAAACAGTGGTTTCTCCAAGGTCAACAGAGCCCTCCATCAGCCATGGCTGGCAATGTGCCACTAGAGAAGAAAGCACCCCCAAAGAGTGCAGCAAAAATGTTTCTATTGCTCTGGCCCAACCCAAGACTGCAAAAACCAGCTGCCAAAAACAAAACAGGCAGAATAATACTCCAAAAATAGAGAGTTAAATGCATATTGTCTTGAGATTTTTCCATGTATTATACAGAATGTCTTGGTACTCGCACCTTCACTAAGAATTCCTGAGTGAGAGACCGACCTCTGTCTTATATATTCATTGTCAGCTGCAATGCTCTATTTATCTGTCACACTGTGCAAGTGATTGCCAAACAGAATTATTGCTTTTCATTCCAGTCAGTCAATCGACATATCGATTTAGCTCTGGGGCACTTGGTAAAAGCCATTATCACCCTGGTAGGAGTGGAAAACCAGCAGTCCCACTTTAGGTTTGTGATGACAGACTGAATCCATGGTCTCACAATACTAGTGTAATGCAAGTAAAATAAACAGTACACCTGATTTCTCTCCAGGAACCTGAAGCCACATATTTACACTGTGTGGAGACAACAGTGTGCCTTCTAGGAAAAAATATGCCACCTCCAAAAACTTACACCTGGGATACAGAGACACTGTGTTCAGTAAGCACTTTTATCCTCCTTTGTAGAGGCATAGCTGCACTATTCATCTAGCTGCGGTCTGGTCCCCTTGAAATACTACGGATTCAGAGGGAGACTTACTTGGTGTATCAATTTGGATGGAAATATACACTGTGCATATAATTAGGAATACCTGTACACCTGCTTATTCCTGCAATTATGCAATGGTCCAACAATCATGTGGCAGCAGTGTAATGCATAAAATGATGCAGATACAGGTCAGGAGCTTTGGTTAATGTCCACATCAAATATTACAATGGGGAAAAATGTGATCTCAGTGACTTGACCATGGTATGATTGTTGGTGTCTGACAGGCTGGTTAGAGTATTTCTGAACCTTCTGATGTGCTGGGATTTTCAAGTACAACAATCTCTAGTGTTTCCATTCAGAATAGAAAATATTCAGTTAGCAGCAGTTCTGCAGACAGAAACACTTTGGCATGACGAGAAGAATGGCCAAACTGCTTCCAGCTGACAGAAAGGCTAAGGTAACTCAGATAACCACCCTTTAAAACCATGAGCAGAAAAACATCTCAGAATGGACAACACATTGAACTGTGAGGTGGATGGTTTACAACGACAAAAGGCAACATCAAGTTCCACTCTGGTCAGCCAAGAAAAGAAATCTGAGGCTGCAGTGGCACAAACTCACCAAAACTGGACAGTTGAAGACTGGAAAAACAGCCTGGTCTGATGAATCTCACAGATGGTGGTGTAATGATGGGGGGAATGTTTTCCTGGCACACTTTGGGCTCCCTAATACCAATCATAGTTTGAATGCCACAGCCTGTCTGAGTATCGTTACTGACCATGTGTATCCCTTGATGGCCACAATGTACCATCTTCTAATAGCTACATCCAGCATGATAATGCACCATGTCACACAGAGAGTCATCTCAAACTGGTTTCATGAGCATGACAATGAGTTCAGTGAACTTCAGTGGTCTCCCCAGTCACCAGATCCAGTAAAACACCTTTGGGATGTACTCGAACAGGACACTGCAGCATTACTGTGCTGCTGACAAATTTACAGAAATGATGAGAGGAAATCATCAACATGGAGCAGAATCTCAAAAGGAATGTTTCTGACATCTTGTGGAAACCATGCTACAAAAAAGAGACTGTTTTGACAGCAAAAAGAGGCCCTGTCCAGTATTAGTATGGTGTTGTGAATAAAGTGCTCAGTGAACATAAGTGCAGTAACGCACAAACCTAGACTCAAAACATAAGAAAATATAAGTGGGAAAGTGCGTCCAAACTTTTAACTGGTGCTGTATATTAACTACTATCTACTATGTAATGTAATTATTGCACTATGAATCAATTTCATAATAATCAGTACAGGTGTACTGACATGTATTTCTCCTCATATACTGGATGTAAAAGATTTTTTTCTCAAGTGAATAAAGCTTGAGGGGAGAGATGAGGCCTGACAGGCAGTATATCGATACTGTGATAAAATCAAAAGCAGCCTGCACCTTTGAAAAAGCTACATATGACCATGTTTCTGGTAAATAAAATATGCTCAGCACAATTTATAGAAACAAGCAAATATAAGCTGCGTCCAGAGAGGGGATTTTCTGCCCAAAGCCAGTGAATGTGAGCTAAAGCACTCAAACATTAATCAAAACATGTATTATCAGTGAGAAGCATGATGCTGGGATTCAACAATCTCTGCAGCCTTTCACCACTCCTGACACCCTGTATTTATATTAACAAGAAGAGTAAGACTGTCACACTGTCCCAAGCTGTTCCATATAGGCCATCTAATTCCATGCTGAATCATCTTCAACCAAATGCCATAGCAGTAATCCTTCTCTGCTTGAGACTCTGGAGCAACAGTGAGGCTCTCCAGGCAGATGTTCCTTTCAAAGCAGTCCAACTCTCACAACTAATAGCATTAGCCCGAGACACACATTCAGCATCTAGCCTTTGCTTCAAATTGGGCTTCAATATGCCCATGCGTACAACATACAGAACTGCTTCCTCAAAGCTACAAAAGAGATCTGCAGTTCAGCATGGAGCAGTTAAATGTATCCACTGTTGTGCTGTCGTGTTGAGCAGCATTTGGACACTAGGTATTTAAATGTCAGAAATAAATCTGAAATGAAATCTAAACTGCTCAAAACTGATCATGAGTTTTTGCCATTTTTTTGGATGCAGAGAGCATGAACGGGTGGTAAAATTGGTTACAACAGTGGCCATAGTACACTGGTTCCCAATTCAAATCAAATTAAATCAACAAAAAAGTCATCTATTGGGCATCGTAAATCATTATTAGGTCTACCATCCCAGACAATAGAGGGCAAACACTGATGTGCCTGCAAATGAAAAATAAACACAATCTGAAGTGGTTGAGAAGTAATTTCCAATTCATTTAATTAAGCAGGGGAAGCAGAACATATGTTGTTTCCTTCGTGTCATGAATCTACACTAAGTTGGCAGTTTATTATGTACACCTAGCTACGACATATACAGTCCAATACAACAGTCCTGCGGTAAGTCCTACCTTCATGAAGTAGTGTGCTTTTCCAGAACATTATGATGTAACATGGAAGTTGACCTTTGACCATTTGGATATTAAATGTCATGACCTCACCAAATTGTAATCAGTTGATTCTTGAGTGTAAGTGAATATTTCTGCCAAATTTGAGTAAATTCCCTCAAGGCGTTACTGAGATATCGCGTTCACAAGAATGGGACGGACAGACAACCGGAAAACATAATGCCTCCCGCCACGGCTATGGACGGCAAGGAGGCATGAAAAGGCATTAACTCTGATAGATGCTATATTCAATGGAGTGGTTAAATTTTATATTCCATATTGGAAAAAGAATAAGATATGCATGCACACTGTAACATATCCAGCCTTTTATGTGGAAACACATTTAGATACTCCCACTGGAGCTTGAGAGGGCCATTTAGGATACCACTTGTTTCTCTTAATACCAGAGGATCTATCAAAATATTTTACTTAATTTCAATAACCAGGACCTTACCAGAGATACGAAATCCCCTCTATTCCAATGAACATATGGAAAATATGTTTATCCTTTATTTCCTGACACAGGATTTCAACAACCATGGAGATACAGAGGCAAAAAAATGTAATCCTGAAATGGACGTTTTTGTTTTTTTTTGCCATCTCAAATCTTTGTCTATTTTTGTACAAAGGAAAAATTGAAGGACTTTTGGTCCTATGAAAATGACCAAAATATGCTACTGTACCTTGTTACGCATGCCTTGTTTTATTCAGACTTCGTATAGACTTCAAATATTGGCACAAAATTAAGTTAGTAAAAAAAAAAAAAACTGTATTTACAAAAGATATAATGACTGATATTATATTGCTGTAAAACGGTGGGTTTATAGTACCCTCAATATCACTTATTCATTTAGGAATTTTGCACTGTTTCTAAGGCCTTATAAAAATAAAATGACATGCAGTACAGGCTTTTAATGGTTTTGGCATACAGAAAACATGTCTGTCTTCCATCCTACAAAGTTTTGTGAGGCTACTTGTCAAAATATCAATGCCTGAATATGGCTTCCCTAAAAAGGAATTTTTGAGACTATAAATGAGAAATGAAAAAAATATGAAAACAGGATTTGAACAGAAATATTTTTACATGCCTTGGTTTTGGGACCTCTTCATCATATAGACAAGGTCTGAACAAAATGAGACGGTGCTGCAACAAGCTTATCTGATTTGACACAGAAAGACCCTGCTGAGGAAATCTGAATCAAAAGTTATGCACCACTGATGATTCATCAGAGGCATACCTAAGTATTCAATAGCAAACTGATGAGAGCCCACCAAAATGTTTTTTAAAAGTTAGTGCATTGAGCCAGATGGAAAATCAAGCGGACAGCAGACAAAGTACATCCAAAGTGACTAATTATAAAAAGATAGAACGTGTTAGAATGTGGCAGGGAGGATAATGAGCCATAAAAATGGATGGTGTCTTCGTTCATTACTCTGATCCCTTAGTATTAATTGTAATCCAAACCCCTAACTCTCAGTAAGCCCTCAATTATTCCCCCCTTACTTCAGCTACATTAAATCAGTGTGTGATCTAGCTCTTACAGAGTCCTTCATGCTTCAATATCAGCAGGAAATGGAAACATTCCAGCTGTACTAGAGCAATAAATATAAACATCTAGGAGATTGATTACACTAACCTTTATCAAAAGCAAAACCTTCACATGATTGCAAAAAAAAAAAAAAAAGCAGGACAGCAGGATGAACACAGCATCCTGGCCTCAGTCATCTAATGACAACATACTGCAGGCTACAGAGCTGCAGCACTTCAAGACCAAAGGGAATGTAGAAATCTGTATTCACAGCACACATCATTAACTGCCTAGTGGCTCATGTGCAACAGAGAATTATAAATCTGTCACTTCCTGTAATACGGACCTCAGATGTCTTATGTTACACCAATAAAGTGGGTTACTCTCTGTTGTGTGTGTTCTGTCACTAGCAGAGATGGAAAGAGAAATTGCTTATACAAAGACCATATTTTCCATGGGGAAGCTACCGTTGTAGGACAGTGAACATGTATTGAAATACCTGTATTTGATGGTGCAATGCATTCAGAACAATATGCAGACAAAGCCCACAAAACAGACAGGTTTATTTTTTCACTCACACCCTCAGGAAAATAATAATAATAATAATATAATAACAACAGGTGCACAATTATATGGACTCTACCAGGACTTCAGTGAAATCATGTAATCATATTCAAAGAGAAATATAACCACATCTACAAGATCAGGAACTTCTATAAATTAAATCAATCAAGCTGATATCGTAAGTGCCAGTGGTGTGCAGTGACTTTGATACACCTTGATTAACAGGGAGGAAAATATATTAATATGATAACTAAAAAGCAGAACAGAATTAAAGGCTTAGGTATTATGTTACATGGTTAACTGTTAATATATAAACTGAATAAATATGTCTGTGAAAGCTTTCCTTCAAAAGGAAATTATTAAAAAGCTGCTCCACAATACACCCTAACTCCTCATCATCACACATGTTGACTGAGGTGATTAATAAAAGGGCTTATACTAATTTGAGATAATGAATCACAGTGTAATCTGCTCGTTCACTTGCTAAGGCTGTCTCTTAGTGCTTAGGAAGAATAGACTGTTCAAGTTATTTTCTAGTGCTCAAGTACAGTTTCACACACATCTGTTCATGCGTATAATAATGTGAGCATTATCATAACTGATCTCAGAACAGTCAAAGCTGTGTCAAGGGCAGCTTGACAAGCCCACTTGTCTGTAGCTAGCTATAGCTAGTCACCCGTCAAAGATCCCAGGATTATCCACAATGTACATGCACAAACATTAAAATAAAAAAAAAATGCCGCTTCCCACTCTGCTCGACTAGCCCCAGCCTTTGTCAACACAACGTGGCCACGTCCATGAAAACGACAGAAATGATAGATGCAATGGCTGGTAGCCCACTGCAGCCACAAGTGGGCAATAAATTACAAGATCAATGCAACGGGCAAAATAGCAGATCCTTTATGGGACAGAAACACTGTTCTTTCACTTTGGTATCGTTCTCATTAATGTCTATTTTTAGCTTTAACTGGTCAAGAACTGCTTGCCTTGTTTGTCCTGACAGCAACCTATTGCCAGGGTCTGCTGAAGTCTCTCTTTTCTTTCCCTAAATTGTGGGCTATATGCAAACTTTTTTTTTTTTTTTCTTCTTTACTTTTTTTTGTTCGTAGCCTTTTTAATCACAACGTGAGTAAGGGAGCTGAGAAAATGTCATGATTTACCTTTCCAACATGATTTGAATAAATTTGAATAAATCACATTTTCCAATGTTAAGATAAAAACAGGTGCAAAAGATGAGGTCAACATGTGCCACGGTGACATGGCTGCTGGTATTAAAAGCAAACACTGTTGGTTTTTTGCTTGTTATCCACCCAGAACCATCTTTTATGTTTCATGACATAAGGATGTACAAATAACTTCTTGACACAAAGACAATTCAAATATCAAATCAATCATACCCTGACATCCAATTACACTGCTGACTGCCTCTGGATTCATTTGTTGAGTGTCAAACACAAGCTGAACCAAAGCTAAAATTATAGCACATAAAAAGGAGGCAGGCTTTCATCTGTAATGACTCATATGTATTCGTGCATTCATTTATATATTCAGGTAAGATACATATTAGACAAAGCTTTTCGTTTCAAAGCACAACTATCACATAATGATTGCCAGGAAGAGGGCTACAGATTTTCTTTGCACCTTCACTATCTAGTTATCAAGCAGTCTTTGCTTTTGCTGCATCTACACTGCAATGTTAACACTTTGCTACAGTAACCGGCTGTCACTGCGCTGCAGCAAGAAGCATTATGACTTTGCATGTTTGCCTGATCAGAGATGCAGCTCATCTCCATAGAAATGAGCATGTGTGCGCACAGCCTTGTCCCAATGGGGGGAGACAACACATTAACACCCAGGCTGGGATTTGGTTTACTGCCAGTACCAGCTCCACCCGGGAGTAAGCCTGAGTATTCACATTGTTATTTCTGCTGATGATGATCCAACACACTTGTCCCCGGCTGTAAACAGGTCTTAGTAACACTGACTCAGTGACTGACCACTGCTAAGCAATGCTAACAAATCCTGCTGCAGCTTAGAGGGTTAAGATCCTGTTGTGCTGTCAGTTGTCAATTTCTACCAATAAATCTACTCAAGTGAGTGAAAGGAGATGTAATTCATTATTTTTTCTAGCATATGTAAAGCACTGCTATCCCAAAGTCCAGCATGTACAATAGTCTAGCTTAGTGACAGACTTATCTCAGAGGACATAATATAACATACAGTATACTGGTTTGAACAGACTTTCTTGTAATATGCCCTTCAGAGATTAGTGGAGGATGAGTGATCCCACATTAGATCAAGTATCAATGGAATGTCATCTCAATGTAAAAGAGAAATATCACAGTAAAACCACAATCAAACATCCTTTGACAGATACAGAGTGATAAGCTTTTGGAAATACTTCTAAGTAGCTCAGCAAGGAACAAAATAACATTTAAAATGTAAATAAGACTTGTCTGCCTTGTTGAATAAATAGTTAAATACACAAATAAATTAATATATAGAAGCAAATGTTCATGTTTTGTTGTTTTTGTGAGCAGACAAATCTAAACTGAGTAAGGTCACAAACACAAATAACCTTCAGCTGATTCTAGCGAATGTGGCTACACTGTTTGGAGTCTGAGGTTACTTGGAAGAATTGTATCAGAATTTTATTTCTACTATCTCAGTCCATTTCATTGTCTCCTCTCTCAAGAGGATTTTTGAACATCATCATCCTGTAGAAAAGCAACACATTTAGATAAAAAAAAAAGACAGGACCTGAGAGACAGGGTCAGCTACTGCTAAAGAGTCCTCACAACCAGGAGTCAGTTGTGCCCCGGGTAAAAATTATCACACTAAGCTGGAAGATGTATCCCAGAATGCACCCTGACACAAATGTAGGCAGCAGCCAAATAATATACCATCAGCATCTCTCCAGGGTAAAACTGCATGAGCAAGTAAGAGGGATGAGCATAGCAAGAGAAAGTAAAGCCAAAGGGAGAACAGAGAGAAAATAGATCCATGGCTTTTGCGCAGTCGTTTGACCTATCTCTTTAGCATTTCCCTAAGGCACTGGCTGTTGGTTATCAATGAAACCACAAAGGTCTATACCCAACAGCATTTCCAATTTGCTGCTCTTGTTATCCAGAGGAAGCTGACTTACAGAGCTCGCCTAAATTCCTATTTAGGCAACATTGTAAGCAGTGAACAATGGACAGAGAATAAAACTTAAAGTAGAACTTTTTTGATTTGCCAAGCAAGAGAGTAGCAGCCTAAAGAGCCACAAGAGTAGCAGTTATGAGGGTCAACTCCTCCACCACAAATATTGCTGTTTCTCCATAATTTTGTGTGATAAAAAGGAATATTAAAAAAATTTTAAATATTTTTTTTAAAAATGAATCAAGAATTTTTTTTAAAGAACCTGGTGATCCCATGACAATTTGAAATATAACAATTGCAACAGTACTTAGACATCAGAGAGACAAAAAAAAACGGAAAAATATTTGCAGATATGGCAGTACACAGAGAATGTTGAAAATGCAGTCCTTCACTTTGTCCTTGGTTGAGGACAAGAAAATGCATATCAGCACACTCCCCGAATCAATCAACAGTTCAGGTAAATTACTTTTAAACAAACAAATTTGCACAGAATCAGAATTTCAATTTTCCCTCAAATCCTAAGAAGATTATCAGAGTAGATCAGAGGAAACTGCTGTTGGCAGAAATTGAATGGCTTAGCAGAGAATAAAGTTTACTGAGGAAGCACAATTTTAGCATACCATCTTAGCATACCATAGACCCTTACACTGCATACAGTTCAAACTGGAAAGGATGAAAGGCTTAGTAAAGAATTCATGAAGATGAACACTGCTATTTCTAATGAATGCTGACGTGTTAATTCTCTTACCATATAGAGCATGTAGCATATTTGGTATATCACAGATATATTATCAGCTTTGTAATGCATAATTGATCCATGCAGGCAAATTTTTTTTCATTGACCTCTTCTACATAACAGTCTGAGTGCACACATCTACAGAGGAACATCTCTGGCCCTGATGTAGAGGTTCATGATCAAGGACATTTCAGAAGGACAGACTTAGGGGCTGGGAAAAAAAAGAAAAACAAGTTTCATATAATATATAAATGTAAATCAGTTATACAGAATGTCTCATGGTAATGCCATACATACACACATGCATACATGCATGCAGTGGGTCTGCAGTAAAAGAAAAAAGGCAAAGTCCAATTAAGTAAGGTTTCAAGAATGACACAGAAAAAAATTTGTGGTAAAAAAAGTTTAAAAAATTTAAGTGTGATATTGGCAAAACTGTACCAGTGCCTAGAGGAGATATTGATCCAACATTGATCAAGGTTTGCCACTGACTCCACAGCAGCAGAGGGATACTTACAGTGAAGGCCAACCATGACTGAAAACAGATTAGGGTGCACACACGTCTCAATCTCTGGCTTTTATCTATTATGCATTTCCAGATATACTGATTGTCCCTTGACAGCTGCAGACTAGAGTAAGTTTTTTATTTTTTTTGCTTGTTTTTTTTTTTTTTTTTTTGGAGGGGGGGCAGTTGATTTTCATTCAATACTATGAAAAAAAGTTAATTTATTTAGGGCAGCTTTGATTCTATTTTCAATTAATTCCCTACGCAGTTACATGTTTTGCAAAATCCAATGAACATTGTTCAAGTGCTTCAATGGCAAAATATCTCTGTTCAAATTATTGCATGGCATACTCTTTCAGTGTGGGAAACCATGAATTTTAGATTGCTTCTGAATAATTAATACAACCTTCACCTTCGTCCTTTAGCCATCATTAACCAAAACAAGAAAAAAAAAATAGTGACCAAACTCATCTTCTCCTACCACATTTAACTCAGTTCAAACAGATGGGATGTGAAAGATGGCTTCTGGTTTATTTATAATCTCTTCTTATCCCTCTCGTGAGACCCTGGTAGTTTGTTCTGTGGCGAAATGCTGATCTCTGTTATCGCAACAAACTACGAAAGTCTCATGAGAGGGATGGGGTACCAAAGAACAAACGTATCTAAAGTGATAAGAAGTCATAAGAAAACAACATACACTAAAGTAAAAAGTATTACAATATATAAATCATAATAATATACACAAAAGAAGGGTGGACCAAACTTCCTCCAGAAAACTTCACTGTAAAACAGCACCCTGACAGCAAAGGCACATCACCTTTGTTTTTCATTGTAGACCTTGGGATGACAAGCAGTGTTAGGCAGGATGATCTAAGAGAAAGATGTCTGATGATCTATAAAAATTCAGATGGAACCTAACTATTGAGACCAACTTCATTAGTTATCTAGAGTCTGAGAGGTGTAGTATGAGCCGAGGTCAGAAAGGTGATTTGCTACTATTTTGTGATGTGTTGTAATTTACTTCTTTAATATACTGACTTCCCTTGATCCTGCATTGTGTACTTCCACTTCAGTTAGAAAGCAGCTTCCAGAGAGAACTTGAATACAGTCACTTTTCAGACACTACCACTGCAGATTTCATTCATTTCTTAAAAAAAAAAAAAAGAAACAACAACTGAAGCAGTCTATTTCTAGTCATGTTTTGTATCCAAGAGGAACGATGTTAATACTGTATGCTGAAACAAGATGCCTTATTCATTTGTTTTCTGCTTCTGACAGGTGTGATAGCGGATCTATAATTTTAATCAAGGCTATTGTAATCACAAGACAGAATGAATTTAATGCCTCAGAGAAGAATGGTGTAAATTAGTGGGCAACATGAGCAACTTTATGAGTAGCTGTTAGCAGCTTCATTTGGTGGAAAGCAAGCAACATGACATTCAGTATGTCATGGCAGAAAGCAAAACTAATAGTTATGGCAATATCAACATGAAGACAGCAGTTTACCCAGATGGGCAAAATCCCCTTTGTCTCAACACGCTCTGTGCCTGTACTGTATTCTGCTCCGCTGAAGCAGCTGTCAGTGGAGGAAGACTTATCTATTGCTCTGCAAAAACAGACTGTTGTCAGATCTGTTTTCCAGAATCATACAACAATCCAAGCAGAAAATGCCTATTACTGTTTATCATAATCATATTTTCCCAAATGCCACTCTCAGCGGGGTAGCAATATTATACCAAATTCAACAGTTACAAATCTGAGTGTCAACTTTGACTCATATTTGAAGGACACATCGACAACAACATCACTAAAGCAGCTCCATCATATTGCCCAAGTTCACCCATTTCTGACACAGTCAGATGCAGATATTGACTCATTTATTCATGGACTCATCTAATCTAGATTGGACTACTGCTACTCTGTAGCATTAATACTATTCCAACTACTCCAAAGTGTAGCGGCTAGCATTCTTATTAGCACCAAAAAGATTTTGAAAAACACCATTTCTATCCTCACTCCAGACTACAAACTGCTACTCATTACCTACAAAACTCTCCATGGATTAGCACCTCCCTGTTTCACAGAACTCCTCAGACCTTATATCACTCAGATCACAGGATGCTGGCTACTCATTATTCCAAAGATTATTAAGCAATCCATTTTGTCTGAACATTTTCTTATTTGCTCCAACACTTTACCTCGCCCAGTCCAAGAAGCAAACACCTGGAGAGTATTAAGTCAAGGCTGAAAACGTATTTTCCCTCTTATGTAACTGAATTGTTTAATTTCTACCTTCTTCTGGTTTTTGCTCCTCATTTACAGCTCTCATTTAATAAGCAATATTTGTTTCTTAAATATATTTTATATATCTTTTAAATTGTCTTCTTCTCTTTCTGTAATTGTCTTTTTTCTTTTGTAAAATGTACTGAGACAGTGTTTTTACACTCAAAACAAACTTACTTACTCGAGGGGTATGCATTTCATATGACAAATCTCTATTTATTAATTACCGTTAATCACTGGGTTAGTGATTACCACTTTCAGTGTGTATACAAGAGACCTTAGTACACTGATGCATATCTAATACACAACGACATGCAAAAGACCAACTTCAACAATACAGGTTGGATAATGTATCAATGTAAAATGGCAGAGCTCAGGCTCCCTTTTGATTTTCCATTTAATTCCTATGGAATTACATCAACCTTGAAGCCAGGACTCCACATCCTGTCTAATAACACATTATCTTAATTACAGCTTTCATTTAATGACATTCCCTTTAATTAGTTTTGATAAGGTATGGTGGCACAAAACTGTAGCATCTTAGTATTTAGTACATTCAAATACTCAGTCCCTCAAACAAAATTTTTAGGGTCATGCGGACCAATGATGTTCAATTCTTATTTAATTAACCTGTTAATGTTTACAGTGATGCTGTGTTCGGTAATGTGTCAAACTGATGCTTACCCGAGCTTTTCTATCAATCACTTAAATGGAATATACAGGACATTATTTAATTAACCTCAGGCTCATTGTTACTTACAGGGGGCTGGAGCCTATCCTAGAATTTAACAAAGACTCTCCGGACAGATTGTCAATCCATTATTACAGTTAATTCAGACAGACAGAAAGTCACTCACTCTGACTACTATTAGTGATTCAAAACATTCATCACACCCAAATCTCTTTCTGTAAACAGTGGACAAAAAAATCCACGAGTTAACAATTGAAACTCTTCATGAGACTGGTAGATTGGACACAGTCACTTCTTGTTTTGAGCTGACAGGTAGCTACTACTCTTTCATGCCACTGATTTAAAAAAAAAAAAAAAAAAAAATATATATATATATATATATATATATACACAACTGTGGAATAGAATACAAAAAGAACATAAAAATCAAAATTGTCTCTCTCAGAACTGAGCAAGCCAACAGCCTGTGGGATAAATGACTTCTTATATACATTCTTTACAGCCAGGGGAATCCTGAGTCTAGCTACTTGAATCTGGATGTCAAGGTTCCTCTGCAATACACAAAGCTTTCCTAACTCTTTGTCCTCAAAGAACCTCCAGCTGGCTCTGTGGCCGTCTGATTTATTTACTGGCCACACTGATGACCCTTGCCAGCTTGCTCCCATATATATTGTTCAGGTTAGCTTTCCAAGCAGAAGTAGCTGAGCAACTGCTCTCACTGCATATGTTTCTCGAACACATAATCCACATTCAGAGAAACAAAGGTCATGAATATTCCTAGAAAACCTATCTCCAAGAGATTGCATTAATGTACAACTAATTTACAACACCAAAAACATTTTGAAGGAAACGTAATGCCAGATTCTGTTATCGAGTAACTTAATGAGGAAATATTAATTAACGTATCTGGCAATCACATCAGTAAAATGTTCACTGACAACGTATTTCATGTGTTTTCTGACAAAATATCATGCAATATGACTCTGCTATTATTAAAGCTTCTTTATGAATACATTAAGGCACTGGCAACCATGAAAAGATCATAGTCTTGGTTAAAAACAAAAGAAGTCCACAGTGGCTTAAATCACCACACGTTTTTTAAAATTTAACCAAAACCACAATCTTTCTTTAACCTTAGGCATTTGTTGCCTAAACCTCATCACAGACAGGACTCATCATGTGAACCCTGTGCTCTGGTGGTACGTGCTTTGTACACCCATCCTCCACCACAACCACCTCCTTGTTACTCTAGTGTGGTGCTTCATTCACTCAGAAAAGGTTGCCTCTGAACAAAGCAGCTATGATGTTTGACAGCACAAAATGATTGAGAAAACAGTTTTGTAATGTGTATTGTGTAAACATAACATCTAGGACACAGGGTTGATACCGAGTGCTTCATGTTGCCCACAGTTTCAACCGGTTGACCATTAATTATGACAGGCTGAGTGTCAGAGTCATGTTTAGAGCAGATAATAAGTTAAGCTCCAGTGCATTCAGCTGACACCAAGTCTGGAGAGTACTCATGTGGTTCAGGTATGCCAACTCTCCAGTCACATCACCCTTTTATAAACAGCCCGAATCCTGACTAATTTGGCTTTCAATACAACAATAATTCTCATATTAAAAAATTGATTCATGTTAGAGCTTTTCCTTTCTTTTTTTTGACTCAGTAAACATGCTCTCGAAAGCATCTTAATCACAAACAGCAAGGATCAGTGATTACAAGTCATATTCCAATGTGCATCATTACACCTGTCATAAGGATAATTGTAGAAGCATGTGTAATGCCATTACGCTAATGAAAATGACTGATTTGGCAACTATTGGTGATCATGTATTTAATGAAGCAGTAAGGGAAAATGAAATACTGAAAATCTGTCAATTCTTCATTCAAAAGTATCTCAGCATGCTGGAGTGCTTTCTGTCTAAGCTGGCAATACAAATTCATGTCAAATAATTGATAAGTGGGCCTCCCTACAGTAAGGACTGAGCAAGTAACAGAGGATTAACTGTAAAATCACTGACACAGAGGAAAAGGGACTACTGTAGTAGCGAGAGTAATCTGCTTCTGTTAGTAGAATGTTTTCTGGAAATGTTTTTACTAAAAGCCCCGTAGAAGATTACATTTTCCCCTCTACAGAGCGCTGGTCAGCAAGGTGAAGCATGTCATTAAAGTGATAATCAACCAAAAATCTTTTTAGTTTCCAACACTCACCCCCTGTAGGCTTGAAAGACCATGTGGGCAGTTTTGTTCTTTATGGAAAATAGTAACTCTGGAAAGATTCAATTCATATCTACATGTCTCTGTAAATGAATTCCAACATCCACACTGCAGAAATGTATCAATCCCCTCCTACAGCATAATCTTCTTGTCCCCTGTTCTTTTACATACTCAGTGGCACCCCCACTCATTTTTTCATCCAAATCTGTCAAATACTGCAGACATCACCTGTCTGTAGCTTTGCTTATGCAGTCTCTTGAGACAAACATAAGCAAATGTAGACGCAAGCTACAGATACAGTTATTTTGACATATTTGGTAAAATAGGAACATATAACAGGAGCATACAATAGATGATGGATCAAATTCATTTGAGAGAGCCGACAAGGTTCTATGAGTGATTTGATAAGTTTTTTTCACCATGAGAACAACTGGTAGGAAATAAAGTTAGGTCTGTCATGCACCCACCTTTCAATTCTACAGGAAGGTACTGATTAATACTAAAAGAATAGAATTTGTGAGGAGAATCCTTTTACAGAAGAAAATAAGTTTTGTGGTAACTCTGAGCTGAGATGACAGTCAAGGATATCTACAGTTTATTTTTTTGCTTTTGTGTTAATATCAACCAGTTGAAGATGGCACATGAGAACTCCATTATTCCAAAATGTCAGGATCAAGGTGAAGATGTGGTGTTAAAGCTTTTTCCTAATTTCACAGGTCACACTAACTTCTTTTCACACCATCATGCATCAGATCATATTTAACTTTGATCATGAAGAAGTAGGCTGTTGAGGAATGTGACTCTCTCTTTCGTCAGATAAGTCTTCCTTTAATGAGTCACACCAAGTGACAATTAGCAAAGTAAAAATATCAACTTTCTATTTTCTCATCTTGGAAAGCGCAGTGAGTCAGCTAACAGATAACAAAAGGGGGTGACTACTGTAAACTGCACATCTGACTGTGAGAAATCCACTTTGTTTCCAACTTCATAGTTTGAAGACAACAAGCAATATTGTCTGGCTTATACCAAATTTGATTAGATGTATAGCCTACTAGTGGTCAGCTCTTAGAAGCAGCCATCAGCTTATGGTTGGTTCTGACTGGAAATAGTTAAAACTAGTTGGTCCCAGTAGTTTTTCAAGCTTTAATCCACTTTGATCCAGTGCTTTAATAGGGAAAGTAGCACAAATAGGTTGTCATACACTAACTACCTAATTCTATGCAAGTAAGTCTATCATTGCTGACTACTAACAAAAAGTCAACACATTATAATTCAATATTATGTCTGTTGATTCTGTTGATATCATAATATTATGAAGAAAATGCTGTAATGAAATGTTTTTAGTGTATTTCATATTATACGATTCACATTTTTGTTGTATATAATTAGTGTATCTTTATCAATCCTGAGATAAAAACACAAACTGTCCAGTGTTTCAACTTCTGCTCATAATATGTTTGGAAAGGCCCCAGATCCCCGTGGCTCTAAACATGAATAATGCAGTGAATAAATTGCTAAATGTACATCTGATGAGACCTAAACACCAGTATAGAGTGAATTGTGTAGGTACAGAGTTGGTGGTTGTGGAACATTGATATTTAGTGATTAACCTTCAGAAGATGTTTTGTGTCTGATTCAGTACACCTTTCTAATGTGCCTGATTTCTTGAGGCAGGTTTCTCAGAAGGCTGAGAAGGCTCTCATTCTAGTATTGGAGCAGTAATACCAGATCCATTTTATTGGGAAATTTCCCATCCTGGAAGCTCAAAAAGAACCGCAGCTAAATAACAAAATGAAAAAAAAAAAAAAAAGAATAAGACACTATTCATTAAGGACGTTCAGACCAGTATCCTCCAACCACAATTTTTCCAAGATGCTCCATGGAAATGGAGAAAAAACATTATTATTTCATTACACCACAAATTGGACCCCATGAGATACAGTTGAGGATCCTTCAGGATCTTCACACTCGCTCTACACTTCAAAAATAACCTCAACTTATAAGCATAAAAAATCCTGCAGTCATAACATCTTACAGATAGGAGGGTTTGCATGACAGCTTTCTCTTGCCATCTTTCATGGCTACTATTATTCATGCAACTTTTGTGATTTAGATGAAGAGGCAGATATGATAACAATTACTGTGTCACATGGTCCCAAAATTGCTGTATTATACATGTTTCATTTGAATGCACATAATATGGATGGAAGCTGTATTTCTGCTTGCAAACAAGTCAAGTAGAATCAAATTTGACTGAAACCATAGCATAGCATTAAAATCTCTCTTATTTAAATCTGTCATTCAAAAGTTTGAGACCTGTATATAACTAAGAAGTGTTTGGGCAAAGTGCACTCTACTGTTTGTAGCATGCACACAATACTGTGAAACAAAACATGCACAGAAGAGCAAAAGGCAACTGTGACATTGATGGTCTGCATTCAATTCAATAAGTCATCATAATAAAGCAAGATGGAGAAATTACTTAAGATCAGGATCTGGTGTAAATAAACAAGCAATCTCTTGTCTACACAATCAGTGATGAAAAAAATAATCACGGTACACTACAGCATGTTGTACCTTACGCACATTTCCTGTGAAAATAGCACGGTGCACAATAGCAAGTGTGAGGGGGCAAGGTGTCAGAGAATTCAACTACTGCAGTACTACTCTCATGTCTGAACATGCCGAGGGCTACAATTTGTCCCACTCCACAAAGTGGATTTCTGTTGTGCCAGAACAGGTCGTAATTAATCTCTAGTGTGCTAACAAGGAGAGGCCAACTACTGCGAACAGGATCTGCTGTTGTACTCCTGCAACTGGTCAAAGCAAAGGTATGAGCTTTCTCTACAGACTCCTCTCTATCATGTTCAATTGTAACAATGGAAGAAACTAGCTTCATTTGCTAACCCTGGCTCAAATCCCCAACCACCTTGTGTTGACAATCATTACTTATCAATCTCCTCTCTCTCTCTGCTGCAGTAATAATAATAATCATCATCATACAATGATATATGAGAATGAACCCTAGGTCTGTTTAAAGAGTAGAAAGAGGGGGTACAAAACAAAAAATACTCCCTGGGGCAATATACATTTGGGGAGAGAGTGATGACCACCATACTCCCACAAGTACTCACACTTTAGTTAGGAGCAGGTCCAATACACACCAAGAATATAGAAGCTGCACTGGCCAAATGCTCATCAAACACTGAGCAGTTTGTGAACCCTCTATTTAGGGATGTTAGCCATTCTGGGCTCCAAGAAAACATCTTAGCAACAGCTGTAGTCCCTGGCACATCCACACACAGAGAGACAGAGACAGAGACAGAAGCTATGCCCCCTGTTCTCTGCTCACCTCCATCACTCTGCATCAGCATATATGCCATTTGAATTATCAGCATAGATGCCATTTGAATTCAAGCTATGAAGTACTCACATTACACTTTAATCTCAGCAGGTATGCACTTTACCTTCACTGACACCGCCCACACCAATGTGTCAATTTGCAAGCAAACACCATGAAGTTGAGACTTTGTTGAACTTCGAAACTTGAAAACTGCCTTTGTTTTAGTATCCACTCATCCCTCAACTCACCTAATGGGCGAGCATGTGTGACTTTTGAATGTTTACTGCTGTTCACTCTCTCATATCCCGGGGCACTAAGTGATACTCTAAATAAATTAATAATCACTGACACTGTCCCGAGGTTAAAATAACAGTGTTTTGTCATTGTGTCAACAGTATGCTCTGTTATTTGATGACATTGAGTAAGGCAATAATATCCGATCATAGAGTGAAAGAAGGAAAAAATGTTTACTTACCAAATTCAGCACCGTTTCAACAATATCCCGGTTGCTAACCTCTCCAACCTGGATCAGTCCGATGAGAACAGCAAATTTCATCTTGATATTCCGGATTGGAACCGATGGATTGATAATCCCAGCCGGGAGGACCACTGAACCTGAAGCGGACATCATCATTGTCTCACTGGAGCCAGCGGAGACTGCAGCCGTGTGCTGCCTGTGACCTGGAGGAGGTTGTCGGTCCGAGAGCGACACCGAGCCCGGCATTGCCACCGGTCTCTCGCTTGTCATTTCCACCAAGAGGCTTCAGAAGATAGTTATACGCTTTCTCCTTTTAATATATTTAATCACTGCTCTGGAGCATCAAGAAGAAATGAAGGAGAAGAGGAGCCCCTAAAAACAAAAACAAAACACACACAAGAAATCCCTCTCTGTCAGAAAAATCCACTCTCGAGAGTTCCGGTGAGTGAGCCCGGTGTATTGTCGGTGTCAGCCGGTTAACTGAGCTGACTGACCTGCGCTGTGTGCACAAGCCTGTGTGTATGTGTTTGTGCCGCTCTCTTGGATGCGCGTCTCCGTTTCTGTGTTGCTGTCACCGCCATGTTGCCGCCCCCTGCCTGCGGTTCCACTCACCACGCCTGCGCTGGCTGCGATGGTGGAGCAGCAGATCTGGAGGCTGACCGCTAGCAGGTCGCTTCCCCGTCCGGTCCACCTGGCGACTGGGAGCAGCGAAGTGCAGAGTTCTTCCTGTAGCGTATCGCATGGCCACATTCTTAAGGACAATATGTTGTCACCTACGTCCGTTTTGTAAAGTTCGTGTCTAGTTTAGTGAGTTGAGCCAGCCAGGTTAGGTTTTACCGAGTAGAGTTAAACTAAATAAAATATCCCGATTAGCGCAAATTTAGCCGCAGCACAGCAACTCATTCCGAAACAAAGATGGAAGCCGGAAGTTACCTGAGTTAAGGTTTCCGCACCGATGTCAAAAATATAGGTTTTAGAAGCATTATTGTGTTTACGGGAAATATAAAATAATTTTAAATAATACTAAAATAGACTGGATAAAAAAAAATCTAAATGCGAAATATTCATAGTTAACTATCGTTTGTCATTGTATGAAGAGCACAGGTGTACCTAATAACTTAATCACGGCTCTGTCGCATTAAGGTTTCCCAGTACAGTGAGCTTGTATTCTTACACCTGCAATCCAATCACATGTAAAAACTTTTCCGCAGGAGTTGGATCAGCAGAGACAATTAATAAATCACATTTTAAAATTTAAAAAAAATGTATAGATAAAAAAAACATTGACAAAAAAGTTTCCCAATTTGTTATCATGATGGTAATTTGACTTAAGTACCACCATGAAACCATATAATACAATTTTTGTCTTTTAGGGCCAGTTGTCTATCCAAAGACGTAAAAATTGAAAGTTGACATAAATGTAGCCTATATTTTTTATAGTTTAGTTTTAGTGGTTATTAGACTAATTATTATTTTATTATTAGGTTACTTTAAACATCTTATTTAATCAAGACACTGTAGACACCAAACCTCTCAGGCCATTTTTTTTTTGCCTAAAGCCATGCATGAACCTGAACATTATGCAGGCACACATGCAACCATCTGACTTGTTATCATTATCTTATCATTTCGTCCTCTCTTCACATAATGTGTGCTAGTTTCATTACAGTTTGAGCTCCAGGTGTGAACAGTTCTTTGGTCAGTCTGCCAGGCAAAAAGATGACCCTGGACAGTCATCTATGCAATACAACAAATCCTGCTACAGCTTCCCTTGGTCAACTACAAGTGAGGTTTTCTCCCAATGTTGCTGGTGAGTTGGTATTAGGGTCTGTTTGTTGACACATTGAACCGACATTTGTGAAAATTCACAAATTGCCTGGTTTATTTATTTAGCTATTTTTGCATCCACTTCTGTTGATCAAGCATGTTAAGTATTTACATATTTTTATTACTCTCCAAGCCAGAAAAATGTTTGCTTTCAAATTAATTATTGCTTTGAATTTTTTAATTAACAAAATGCAAAAGAATTGCATGATAGAAGTTATTCATTATTACTGCCTTTTGTCTTAAACTTCTCCAGTATGTTATATGTGGTTTGTTTATGCGAAAAAAGATACAATGGTAATGACAAGAAATATTGTATTTATGTAGTTCGACTTTACACGTACAATAAAACATGGACAAATGTAAATATATAAATAAATTAGAAACACAATTTGACAAAAAAAAAAGCCATCAGGTTCCAGTGGTTATATAAAAGAGACTGACACTGACAGCTTGGCAACAATCCTGTCCATCCTCCTGACTGACAGCCAGAAGCTGAGCTTGCATTTCATGACCTCATTAAGCTGATCTGTGTCAGCATGGCTTCAAACGATGTAAAAAATATTGTAGGGCTTTATACAGCTGTACTGTGCACTTTAAAAAGTTAATTTAATTTGTTGTAATGCAGTGCAGAATAATTGACAATCACATCATTTAACCTACTCACCTGCGTGTATCTTTTGACAACTGTTGTAAATGTTTTCTCAGAATGCTGTATCTTTATAATGCTATAATGCAGACCGTATTAAATTAGTCCTAAATACTTTATAGCTATTGTATCCTTACGGAATTAGTCCTTTGCATGTTTTTATTCTGTTGTCCAAACATAGCAATGTGTCCAATAATGTATTTTTAATCAGTGGGAAATAACTACAAGGAACTCAAACCCTACTATCTTTGGCATTAAGCTTACTGGCCCCCATTCCAATAAGAAACATAAACCCTGGTGGGGCTGGATAGAGGTCAATGGAGGGGGATTGGCTTTGCCATTCACACACTTAGAGCAAATATAGGGAACTGAATCAGACAAACAGATCCAGACTCATGCAGCCAAAGGATTGTTGATTTCCGTGTATTTATTGTTTCGGTATGGTCTACTATATTCTGTTACGGTTTGGGTGAATGATCCTTTTACACACTTTAATTATGTCTGAGCTGCCATCACCTCTATCTTTATCTCAGTCAGGTTTTGAACAGATCCCAGATGGTGATAATATTTCATGCCATCACCTAAAATTTATTTTATTATTTTTCCTTGTTAGATGTCTTAGCAGTGGATATCTATCTTCTCATCCCTACTGTCTGATGAAAGTAATTAAAAATACCCATGAAAAAAGGAATTTAATTTCAGTAGCATTGTCACTGGAAAAAATAAATGTGGCCACAGTAAAAATGAATATTCTACTGATAAGAAAGAGCCATCTAGTGGACAAAAAGGACAATCAGGTTCAAGTGTTCAGTCCAAGTTTTTCCCTTTGGATACAATTTGTATGAAAAGGCCAGACAAAATGAATTGCAGTCTTCATTTGCTTTTAATTTTGAATCACTGATGTGTTTGCATTACAAATGAGATATAGGTCAAATGAGGTGTCTATTTAAGTCTATTCACCCAAGTGGGTTGACTGCAGTCATGTGTTTCCTTCAAATGGCCAGTAGAGGTCCCTGTGTCCCCAGATCAGAGAGATTTGTGTTTTAAGTTAGATTCTTTGGCTGTGTATATAAACATTTTTGTTGAAGCTTTTCTGACATTTTTTGTTATTAACTGTCCTTGACAGGTATTTAGAATCCTTACACAATAAATGCCATTACTGAATCGTTTACATGTAGTGTTTCTTCTCTTTGAAATAGAGCAAGATTAAGAAACAGTCCATACTAACGTTTTACAATTTTGATATTTTTTATTAAAAAATGATGTCTATTGTACTTGACACTGCACAATCCAGTACCCTAAAGCAGGTATGATCAAGTCAAACCTTAAGTCATTCTTTTCACAACCATAGGAGGTCAAAGTTTAATAAAATTACACCCATTAAAAATGGCAATACTGAAGCAAAGTAAAACCAGCTTACAATTTTGTACCATGTGTATTACAGGAAGGTTGACACAATGAAAGAATCAATATATAGGAAATTAACATATGTACTATTTATCGCCTCACATATTCACAATATATACATTTTGTTTGCATGTACAGTATATTCACACACATATATACAGACACTTGAGTGTACATCATAATAATTATAGCTTTAAATCTAAAATGAATAACATGCTTCCCAGAAGCATTTAAGAGCTTTAATGTCCTAGACATTGTAGATTATAGCAACAGTAAAACAATAACATTATCAAAGATAATAATTATTATAGTATACAGGTTTAGCAACATCAAGGTAAATAAATTCCTAATACTAACAATATTGGCAGGATGATTAATTTCCCAATGAGTAATTATGCTCAGCACCTATAAGATGTCCTTTTTTTGTCCTTGTGCAAGTACAGAGGAGCTCAAAATAATTTTCAGAGCATTTGTACTCTGAATAAAAAAAACTGAATAAACTGTGCTTTAGTTCTGGGGTCCTGTCTATGCCTTGTGTCTGCCTGTTAGCAATGTCTTAAAGGCTCACTCTTGATCTCAAGCCTGAGCAGACACAACTGGCAAATAGTTTCAGATTTTGGTTTCTGGCCCGTCCGTGATTAGTGGCTGGAAGGAGTTGCGGATCCGGGCAGCTTCTGCGGCACAAAGGTGACCAAAGGCTTTGTTATACCAATCTGGAGTCCTTCCTCTGAAATCAAAACAGCATATTTAATACAGCGTACATGCGCGTATAACAAGCTTCAAATAAATATGAAACTAAAATCTTATGCAATATATATTGATACGTTTTATATGTGTCAGAAAAAAAATTAAGCATTTGCTAAAAGATCTAAATCTTGCAACAAGATTATTGCAGGACTTACTTTAAGTCCACTCTGCAGATATGAGTTAGTCTGGACTTCCCAGAGCCACAGGGCTCAAGCAGGTAGTTGGACTCCAGGGCAATAGCTCGTACCCCTCCAACAGGAGGACAATCCTCATGCTCTACAGACACAGAAACAAGGGAGCAGGCACCTTTGGGCAAGTCTGTCCTCCATGACCTTGAATAAACAGAAAGAGATTGAGTATGTACCCTAAAAGAAAAGAAATTACAGCTACTTCCAAACAAAGGACAATGTGTTGTTTGGTGTTTTTAAACCACTTACCTGAGAACTACAAAGTCTCTGCTGGGATGAGGGGGCATGCGATTGAGAACATACTGAAACACCTCTGTCTGCTTGTCTAGTGTTTCAGACACTTTCCACTGTAGCAGGTCCACATCCCACAGGTGGCGCTCTCGCAGCACCCGGTTCAACACGACAGATGGTGGCGCTTCCACCTCCACAGACACTCTCCAGCGTCTCAAAGGGTTCCCATCTCCCACCTTGATAAGACACAAAGACACAAACCATCATGTTAACTTACAGATCTGAAAGCAAGATCCATGCTTGAGGTACAAAAGAGCATTTTATTTTCTGCATTACTGATTTGCTGTTGTAACCCTTTGGAGTTGATACGAGACACTGGGATCATTCTGATGTATTATTATACATGAAAAAAAAAAAACTTAACACAAACCTTCTTATAGTAGAGCTCTGTGTTATCAGAGCTGCTGCATGACACCCAGGACTTGGACTTTTCCCGGGCCTCTTTGAGCAGGTTCTGAAGCCTCCCCTCCATATGTGTTTGGTATGTTCCATCATCATCTTCCAGCTGCTTGCACAGCTCGTCTATTGTTGGTGCATGCAAGTCAGCCTCCACATATGAATTACGCGACTGAGTAACCATCTCATGAGGGATCTAATGGGTGCATAAAAGCATGAGGTAAGACTCACAGCAATATAAACAGAGGGAGGCCTGTGGATATTGCATTCAGCCTTGAAATTCTTGCATCATCTCAACTACAGGTTCTCGTACCTCAAAGAGACGGTTGCACTCAATGATCATATGAGCGAGGCCCTGTGTTGCTGCTAAATTTTCATTCAGATCCTTCTGGTCTGGCCTGCCAGTGGCATACTTCTTCTGCATGGCCCTGGGGATTATGGATAGAGAAAATTTATTAGTCCCCAGGTCAACATCCCCACCAAACACAGTATATAAACCCTTCCTCCGCTCTGCAGGAAACCCCTTTGATCCCTTTAGCAACAATTTCAACATGGTAAATTAGAGAGCTTTGCTTTGTTTGTACACAGCATGGTCTCATAAAACACGGAGCTTTAAAAAGAGAGCCATGTCCTTTTAAAACTGGCCCAGAGAGACAGTAATCTACTGCACCACTGGGGGCTGACCAAGCTCTGTAACCCGTTTTATGTCTGTATTATGGAGTCATAGGTGAAGATAATCATACACGAGTTAATAGAGTGCATGCATGTCTTGTTCATTAGGCTTTTTTGAGGCACAGAACAGCAGGAAATGGTCCTGCCCCAAAATCACAGACACCAAGTTAATTACAACACTAGAAGACATGAGGAAAAAACATGTACCTTGGTGAGAGATTGTCTTTCTTGAGTATGTTGAGATGGAAGAGGGAGGGGGCCAGGCAAACGGCAATGTTCATGGGTGTCATCTGGTTCTCCTCTACAGAAGAAGTGACATCGCTGAGGAAACAGAGCAGCGTCTGCAGCACCTCTCGGTTTTCATCCGACATCAGCATGATGGCTGCTTGGACAGCTTGCAACCTTTGGTCCTTTGGCACATCTGCACATATGAGAGAATTGATTTGTATTATTTCTGCTTTAAAGACACAGTGAAGAGAAGAAGAGAGAAGAGCATCCACACTGTCAAAGGTCATTTACTTTATTTTAAATTATATTTTCACGCAGCCACATGTATGTTAGTTTGGTTACAACTGAACAATAATAGAGCAAAACCAAGTGAGACAATAAAATGAAAACCTGCCATGGGCATAAAAAAAACACAGAAATTTATGTCCTTACATTGGTAGATATGGAGGAACGTCTCCCCCAGTTTGCTGGTGAGCAGCGGCTCAGGTAAATCCCTGAAGAACTGCTTCACCATGTCAGCCACATCATAGGCAGACTGATCCTCATAGTTCACATTGTCAGGGGAATTCTCATTCATCTGCCTCAGAGCTTGAATTCGAGACTTCACCCCCGATTTACGAAAGAGACCCACCTGGGAGCAAAGCAGGAGCGTTAATGTTAGCGTGACAGCTGGAAGTAACATGTAATCGCATTGTACCGCAGTTCCGCTGACTGTATTGTTATTATACAACTACTGTATCTGTCGGCCACCTGTGTCAGTCATTGTGCACAGAAACCTTACACCACGTTATGCGCATTAGATGAACCCAACCATTTGTTACATCACATGTGAAAATGCAAGTCACACGTAACGTGAGAGCATGTATGCTGCGACCTACCTGGTCAAGACACTGGCTCCTCAGGTACCGCAGGGCCTGCTGCAGGCCAAGGGGCAGGGGTTGTCCAGAGCGCTGCACATGCACTATGAGAGGCACTCCGAACACATTCTTATCCTTATAGTCTGGTACCTTCATTCTCTTCATAAACTTAGGCACAGACCTAGGGAAGACATCAACACAACATCTTTGAGAAGTTGCTAAACCAGAGAGAGCAAAATATACAGTATATAGGCATTGACTTTGAAGCTTAAAGCCAAAAGGGAATCTGGTTGCAATAATTAATTGAGGCATAATAAAACCATACTTGACAAACATTACTTATACACTAATAGAAAAAAGAATCACACCTTTGGAAGTTTAAATGAGACTTACCAAGTCCAGCCATGCTTGTTGGACATGGAGTACTTCTCCATGATTGCAGTAAGACATAGCAGAGAAAACTTCTGCAACAAACTCAGCTGGCCTGCTGACTGGTTGGTAATCTGCAGGGATGCCACTGAGTGACTCAGGCGATTAGAGATCTGAAAGCTGGGCCATCGTAACCTAATACCATAAAAGATGAAAAAGAAAAACAGTTCACTTTGTGGTCAAAGAAGAGCTAAACTTGTGTGATCTCAAATGTTTCAGTACTTTCAATACAGTTCCATGAGTCTTACCGATTTGGTCGTGTGAGTGAAGCACCTACTCCTGAGTCCCTCCTTTCCCTGAGCCTTGTAGATTCTGTCTCAGCCAGTGATACCCGGTCTCTGTCCCCATCACTAGGGGTGGTCTGGCTTTCTGTGACTGAATTTCCCTCAAAGTCCAATGTGATCTGACTAGAGGACTGGAGTCGGACTGTATCTTCCCTCTCGCCATCCACCTGTGCCAGCCCTTCTCCTCCAGGCAACACATTCTTAGACCAGTGGTCCACTATCTGCTGAAGGCCATTGACATGCAACAAGATATCATCCAGGTGAGGAAACAGGTCCTCTTTCTCTAGATCTATGAGGTCTCCAGTGCTGGCGTACAGATGTGAGCCAGGAACATTATCATACACACTGATGCGGCTACCTCTGGAGCAGCACTGGGTGACAGGCCTGGATTCCCTTCTGCGTGAAATTAGTGGAGAGTCCAGATGCATGCTGCCGGTGTGCCAGTTAATAGAGGCCCCATTGGTTGGGGACAGGCTTTCTATGGACAGTGCTTTGGGGAAGGTTCCTGGCTTGTGGTCTTTAGGAATGTGGACCACCAGGTCTTCATAGGAGCAGAATTCATTCCTGCGGTTTTGTTCTGCGACTTTATTCACTTGGGTGCCTGAGAAGATGTCTATGTCCTCTAGATACATGCCACTGCGCTTGTGGTCAGCCCGATGAGGCTTGCGCTCTTTCAAGCTGGGTGTGCTAACAGCGCTGCCACTAGAATGGCTGCTGCCCTCGCTACTACACTGGGACGGATGAACTTTGTTGGACAGTGGTTCTTGAGCCACACCGTTTCCATTTATGATCTCAACACAATGCAGCGTCTTCAGTGCCCGGGCCTCCTGCTGTAGCACTGGAGAGCTGATCACTAACGCCTTACGACCATTTCCCAGAGTTCCTCGGGAGCGCAGGGTCTCCATGCGCTTCAGGAAGTCTTTGGCACGGGTGCTGCTTGTCTTGCCGTGCTTGTCAGGTAGTGAGCCGTAGTGAGCAATTTCTTTGGGGATGTGAGGCATTGTGAGAGAAGTAGAGTCTGGCATTGCTGCAGAATCCGAGCACGTGCGGTTGGAGCAGTCAGAATCCTCTGTACTGAGGCCCCTGTGACCGCTGCCCCCGCTGCTCTCACTGTGCAAAGAAGAGACCTCTGGCTCACTGAGGTCCGTCAGGACACTCTCGCTGCTGGTGGTGGCTCTCAGAGGTAAGCTGTCCCTGGAGGGCTGGCCCTCTCTGTGGTTCCCCAGCAGACAGTCAATGTCCTGTAACCTGGACCAACGCCGGCTGCTCCACTCAAAGGTCCATTTGTCACTGATAGCAAACAGGTCGTCTTCATCAGAGTCTTCACTCTGAGGAAAGATAGATTATGTTACACCAGTTACTTTGGCTGCTATGATTTAATTTGTTTTCTTTAATCTTCTTTGTAGTAATGAATGTTTCTATTTAGGTGCGCACATACAGTACTTATTACCATACACTGAGTGGAAATATAATAATTGAGATTGGTAAGGTAAAATATATACATGAAGGTGTCACATAATCTATGCCACAAAGACCAGTTAAATAAGAAATGCAGGAAATGGCTGAAGGATGTGCCTGCTCAGAATTAATAACATTATACAATCAGCCAACAGTGATATAACACCAGACAAACGATTCCTTTGACTTGAATACTTTTCCATAAATAGACCAAGACAGGAAAAAGTCATTAATGTCAGCCAGCAGGCTACATTCCAATGTGGAGACAGATAAAAAGTAATAATACTCAACAGGGACGAACACAACAATGGTGCAATCTCAAATATCGTATAATCTAGGCTACGCCGATGAGGCCAGATTATATTTGTGTTGATGCATGAAGCACATGCATAACCTCAGGCAGTCTTTGTAAGAAAATACCATTGATGTTTGTCTCCAAATTCTCACAACTTTCAAATGAAAACTTTTTGGGGGAATGAAACTTTTTGAGGGGTGACAGCCACAGCAAACCCAAAGAACCACATACAAACTGTTATAGTTCAAAACAGAGAAAAAGCATGACACTCGCTTCAGACTAAACTCTTGACTGAGCAAAATATTTTTTACCTGCTGAATTATCTGTCTTTTAATATATTTATCTTTTTAAAGTTAGTAGTGTGTTTCCCCCCCAAAAAAAATATGGTGTAGTGTCACAGCTGCCACAGTGTTGCAATAATCCACCTTAAAAGTGAAAAACTGCAGAAGCATCACTTTGACGAAAAAGGCTGTAATCTAGTGTCGACACTTACTTTCTTCTTCGGAAGGTTCACGTCAAGTTTCATAGAGGCACACTTATTCAAGGTGTGGAGGCGCCTGAAACAAAGAAGGACCAAGGATGAAAAACAAACAAGAGAAAGACCAGAATAGTCTCCTAATGACCACTCCAGAAATAAATCCCATTCTGTTTGCTATTTAAGTGTTAACCTGATCAGTTTTTGTTCTGGATGCACAGCCAGACCCAGAGGGAAACTCAGTTTCCACACACACATTATCCTAAACCTAATGAACACCGGTAATTGTCGGTTGCTCTGTTCTCTTTCTCTGAGGGTTGGATCTAAGTGATTGTGGCTTGAAGGGTGCTGTGCGGTACTTTGAAGAAAGGTGAATTTGAGGGCAGCAGATGGAGTAGCCACATATACGTTCTAATCACAGCCTGGCTCATTATAGTCGCTATAGTCATTATAGTCATCTGCAGATCTTAATCTACAGATGAACACGTCTTTAATGCCACTTCACACTTGTGTACACACATGATTTGAGAGACAGCTCAGTTAAACAAAAGTCACATTAACACATTAAAACTTGCTGCTTTTGAAATACTAATGCAGATTTCTGAGCTCAGTTTTACAAATCTCCCTCAGAGAAGTAATGGAACATTTTCAATATTTGTAATAAACATTATAGTCTAAGCCTTGGAACGTGTGCTTAGCGATTAGAGGTTCTGTGGGTGTTCAAACTGGGATATATAAAGTAATGGCACTAAAAAGTACATGAAAGTACATGAACCATTAATAGCACAGGGGAAAAGATGATGGCATAATAAAATACACTGCAGCTGACTGTGCCTTGGCTGTAGACAAAAAGAAACTCATTTGCGGTGAGATAATCACAAACTGTAACAGCTCCAGATATTACTAACAGTCTTTTTTACAGATTGACAGTATTGTTCTGTGACAGTAAATGGCCTCAGACGGAGGATACAGCTTTCCTCTAGTGCTGTAGATGACAGGGGTTAGCCAAACAAGAAGTTCCCATGATTGTTATTGTAGATAGTAGGACTCAACTGAAGAGAGGATTTCTAAGCTGGGGGCCCTTTATTCCACAGGCCTGAAGAGCTTTGAATGTGGTTTCTAAAACAGGAGGCTGCTTAGCCAGAGATCAGAAAGAGCACTCGCATACATGAAATATCTATCAGTTACACTTTTATCAAAGACACCCTCAGTATGCAGGGTGGTACTTATTTTTGCGCACAAGGCTGTGGTGGTGTAACTGACAACAAGGCCATCCTTATGTTGCCATAGAGATGGTGGAAAGTCATGGACAAAATCACGTTGGAGGTGGAACTGTTTCCAATTGTCCTCCATTTATCCCGTGGCTAGTTTGGAATTTAGATGAGTTGCTTTAGGGTTGTTTAGAGTCACAGTATATTGAGCCGCTCGAGGCACCCCTCATGCTACTCTCTGCTTGCCTCTCTGGAGGGTTGCCATAGTTACTGTGGTAACTGAAGTGCTGTTTTCATCTTGGCTTGAAAGAGTACATGAGCTGTCTTGCCCTATAAGGGAGTGATGTGGAACCACCAGTTGTTGGCTCTGTGTACTTTTCTATTCTTTACACCCTCTGGCAAATTAGGAAGAATCACACTCATCCAATATTTTTCAAGCAGTTATGTCAGAGTGCAATTCAACATCTTGAGGACACGGAGATTCCATGGCTATTAAAGCATTTATTAAATCACCATGTCAATATGTTGCATTTCAGTCCAGACTGATGAAGGTCTGATGAAATTTGACTGATTTATTAAATGTTTTAAATGTAACAGCAGTGTGTGGAAAATCTTATTTTCTGTACAAGCTTACCTAAGATAAGAAAACAAAAATTTGCATCAGATGAGACATGTGTTTTTACTTTAAAGTTCATGTAGGGATTCTCACATAGTTCTACTTGTTTGGGCCAAGAAAGTTATTTGTAGCATTGACTCATGTACGAGTCTTTTCAGTCTCAATGAATTGTCTGGTTACCTGCAAAGAGGTTCCACGAGATCTTTGTCCAGAAAGTCATGATCTCTTTTCACAGGCGAAATGTCAATGGGAAATTGGGAATCTGTGGAAAGAATTGTAACACCAACATTAAAGAAAGATCTGGAAAGCACATTCTTTCCAGAAGTACACTGAAGTTCTGGGAGACCATCAAACTTGTTTTGTATGTGATGCTAATGAGAAGAGACAGAATTTGCCCAAATAACAGCACTCAGGCTTGTGCAGGCATTACATCTTGCTCTGGGTATGGGCCTCCTCTTACATAACTTAAGAGACTGAATCCAGACCCTCTGAATCTAACATTCCACTGCATTCATGTGAGGTCATTAACTTTTTTATGAAAAGCAGAAGCAGCAGTGAGCGCTCAGACTGTTCTTTAAGGGGGCAGACATTCAGCTATACTGTCGGCTTTGAAACATGATTACACCCAAATAACGGATTTCATTATTAATGTCATTTCTAAATACACAACCCCCAGCATCAGGAGTGAAGCTCATGCTAACTTCTTTACGCTCCAACGGCCTTCATCAGTGCACAACGCTGGAGTTTCTGTTACAACTATCTACAAACTGTCAGTAAACAAATATACTGCACCAAAGCACATCAAAAGTCTGGCTTCGACACAAAGATCTGAGGGAGTGGAGCTACTTAAGCGCTGATAAAACCCATTTCTTCCCATGACTTCAGTCTTAAAGCACAGAAGACATGTTTATGTAGTAACCATAGCTTGGAAAAGATTAGACTTTAAAAGCAGCTGATGTTCCGCTTGTTTTGTGGTGTCTGGGTGACTGGAGCCCGAGCTCTGAGGCTTCCTGAGGACAGTTGTGTAAAATGAGGAACACTATGTAACCCATGAACGTGTGGTTTTGTTTGGTGTTGGGGACGAGGGTGACAGACCAGATGACACTGTGTACCATTATTCACTCATCATCTCAAAAATACCCACATTCCAGCTATGGCAGTGTTTCGTCTCACAACAAAAAAAAAAAATCTAAAATAAAAATGCTATTTTGGTTTATTACAGAGTCATTTTATTGGTGTGCTACTTCATTAATCTCTGTCTTTTAACCAAACAACATTTCCCTCCTTTGTGATGAATGTGTGTGGGAGTGAACAGAGTGCTTTTATTACCTTCAAAGAGCTGAGCATACTGGGGAAATCCTGCTGCCCTCAGCCAGTCGCACGCCTCTTTCGCCTCGATTTCTGAAACACAAGAAAGTGCGCACATCAAGAATAGAAATAAAAGGTAAAACTCAAATACATGAAGTCATAGTCATTTTGACAAGCCCACCACAGCATCAACAAAGCAGCAAAAAGCCTGTGCACCTGGTATCTTACAGACACAACAGACTTGGCAGGAGAAAGACCAGAGTCATTCTGAAACTGAAACCCCCCCTGTCTGATTATTCTGAGAGAGCATGGATGTTATGATAAACCTGCTGCTCTGTCCGTCTGGCTGCAGGAAACCCTCGTTCACTCACACGAGGCAACGTGGGGCCTTATATAACCATCTGTTGTCTTTTTACTTTTAAGCTAACGTATATTACAACAGACTGAAGACTGTAGATAAAAAAGAGACCATCACTCTACACAGCATAGAGCCCAAGATACTGTTATGTATAAACCACATTTTCCAACAAAATGGAAAGAATGATACAAAACTATAGATCAGGTTAAAAATAATCTTTATCAGAGTTCTCTGTGACTCCTTAATAGAATAAAAGCAAGCAAACACATTAACCCCAGCAGCCAGGGTCACAAACTGGCCCAGCTGCCCGACAGAGTGAGTCGTCTGCAGACTTCAGAGCCGCTGATGACAAGGAGAGGAAACAGACCGTTGGCACCTTTCCATTAATGCTAACAGAGTTGGGTGTCATTTACCGCTTCAGCGATAAGTGACACAGCAGTGCTACAGTAAGTCTGCTTTATGTTGCAAAAGAAAACAGAAACTTTAATTGAATAAATGACTGAATGCAAAAAAACAAACAAGCAAACAATAAAACTGAATAAGAAAAGTAACATAAACCCAATATCCAATATTTTACCTACAATTCTCACACCAGTAATGTCTAAATTTATTCTTTGAATTTATACAGACAGTTTTCAGTCTCTTTCTTTCCTTAACTATATTTTAACAAAAGCAGAGCTGAAACAATTAGTTGATTAATAGATAAGTCAATTGATAGAAAATTAATCTGCTAAATTTTTAGCAATATATAAATCGTTTCAGAATCAATGGGAAAAATGACTGCTTCCAGCTTCTACTCTGGTTCCAGATGTGAATATTTGCCGGTTTTGTCGTCTTCTATAATAATAAACTGAATATCTTTGGGATTTGAACTGACAGTAGAAAAAAAAGATTTTTAAAATGTCATCTTGGGCTCTAGGAAACTGTGTAGTGGCTTCCAACAATAACTTGATCAATTGAGAGAATATGGTGAATGTGATGAAAGATGATGAAAATAAGAGTAAGTAAAATAGTAAAATACACAATAAATTATTTCCATCACTTATCATCCAAAGTCAGTCAAGCTGTATTATTGAGAATTACAAATCACAGTGCTTATATGGTAAATGACATTTATTATTTTATGTAAAAAATATAAAACACAGACTTTCAATTTGACATGAAAATATTCTTACCAGTTCCAGTGCTTCTTTAAAAGCCACACACAGCTGATAAATGTCCAACTGCCAAATATCATCACACACACATCTGTGCATTAACCAGCTCTCCACAAAGTAAAGAATTCCACAAGAAAAGTTGCACGTAAGTTGCACCCGCGGGTAACAAACAGCTCTCCCATCACACATCTGAGGTCTCAGTTCCACTCCCGGTCTGTGCCTGTCACACTGTGGCTGAAACATGAACCGCGGTCATTCATCACACAATACTGCGTAATTACAGCGACTGTAGCCTCGCAGTGAGGATACTGCTATCACCTGTTTTTCAAAAAGTGTTGATCCAGGACTCACCTACATGTCCGAATCACTGAGAAATCAATGAAAAGTGACTTTGGTCTTCAGACCGACCAACAACTGAGTAAATATTAACAGTTCCCTGTGTCCTTGGATGACAAAAAAAAAGAAAAAAGTCTACTGTTTACCCCTTTAACCAGCAGTTAAGTCAACATGTGTACGCTGCCAGGAGCCTCTCTGGTCTGTTCCCACCTGTATCACCAGGAGCTGATGGCTTTCTGTTCAGCTAGGCTTCCCTCCCAGGTGGATAATATCAGGCCTGTATTATTCAACTGCAGCTCATAGTGAGAGCGCTGCCAGGTCCTCTTGTGTCCCACAGCCGCAGGTTGGACCACTGGGAGCAAGTAACATGAGCTGGGAATTCCTCTCTGTTTGGCATTCTGTAACACGATACCGAGACATTCTGTCCTCGCATCCTCTCTCTAAGGAAATCTCTTGTGGATAAAAGGCTGGGCGGGCATCATGCCAAAGAATGAGAACTTGTGCTTGCTTTCCACAACCCACAGCTTTAAAACTGTGTACAGTATAAAATTACAGTTTCACAAAGAGATGAAACCCAGTTTGGCCGTGACACAATGGCCCAGAATGTCAAAAGCTGTGTGCAACGGAAAGTATCTGTGGCGAGGGCCTTTAAGAATCACTTCATGCAAAGTTCTCAGCAGTGAATTGATTATGCAAGATATGACATGTAACAATTTGCTGCAGGAAGAGATAGGGCACACTTTGATAGTCCTTGGGCTGTGCAGATACAAGCCCTGTTAAAATTTTGACAGTTTTAAAGGCTCGTTCACATTCCACTCTTTTAGAAAATATTTACAGCTGAGTACATGAGTAAAAACTTTCGAGGATTTTATGATGTGCTTTGTTTTCTCCTGATCTCCATCTGTCTGACAGCAAAGCTTTAGGACTAGCAGTAATCCTTTTCTGTTCATATTTTTTCACAAAACAAAACAAAAATCCCGGAATCATTCATTCAGGCTTATTGTGAATGAAAACAAGCCATCATCATCACTGAAGCACAGGCCTTAATACGTCTGCTCTTCAAAATCCTTCAATCAACTAACACCAAAGCTTGTTTCCGCTAATAAATGATCATGTACTTACGGGATATTTTCATCATACAGCCAGAGTGTTTCATATATCCATCAAGACTTAAGAGTGTCTCTCAGCATGTCAGAGCATCTTCATTCCCACGCTGAGCCACATTCCTGCTCTCTCTCTGAACACAGCTTGCAGTTTGAACTCAGACCCACAGCTCCCTCTTTCTCCTTTCTCTTTCCATCTACCCCCAACCACCATGTGCCGGTCCCAACACTAAATCTCTCCTTCAACCCACCCCTTTCTGTGGCAGGCTCCCTGACGTTTACCCCCTCTCCCTCCCTCGTCAGCTCCTTGTGCCCGACCCTCCTACCCAGCTCTGCCCACGACAACTTTTTTATACCCCACTCAGCACATTTTTGGCAAATATCTGAGCTGCAGCCAAACGGTGAGCATTTCCTCTCAATTCTGGGACTTTCTTTTATTTCGAGACACTCTTTTTCCCCCCTGATATGATTCTTTGTTTTCAGACATTTTGGCCAGATGACACAACGTCAGATTTTTATCATTTCATCAGGGAAGTGTTAAAGCTGATGTGGGAAATGTTTCATTTAAACATACAAGAGGGAAGCGTGGTTTTGCAGAGTCTAGATGTTGTTCCAGTAGGTCAACGGAATGGAAAAACATAGGCAGCTGAATTTCGGGGGAAAACCATGACATAAACTGTCAGCAATCAGCAGCGGTGAATCATGCTGAGGCACTCTGCTCACAAGACGCCACACTAACATCATCTGAGTGATCTACTCTGCTTCACCTCTGTCTCAACCTCTTTGTCTGAGGTACTAATCAATGAATGAGAGAAATTGTGTGATGTGTGTCATCTGAGACAGTGGTGCTGTGTCATTTGACACAAAACAAAGTTATTTCCAGAGGATTTATTTAAGTATAAGAAGGAAAGGAAAAGTGGCTACAAAGGAATAATTGTAAATAGCCAAATATAATCATATTTTCCAAACTATTTATTTCTTATTTAAATGACATTTAAAAGATTCTCAAATATTTCTAGGCAACACATTTCAGCATCTATCCAAGCTTACAGTCCAAATTGTTAAGAAGAAAAAAGAAGGAAAAATATAAGGAAAAAACCTGTAAGCAGGCACTCTCATAAATCAAATCCAAGTCGATTACAGTGAGTGAGTTCACAAATACATTAGGGTGAGACAGTAATCTACTGTCTTCTTTCATTATTTGGCAAGTTATATACAGAAGAGATCAATTTTCATCTGCAAAGCCACTGTCACGTTTTCCCAATTTTCTCTACTTAATAGTGAACTTTTACATTATATAATAAAAGGTGAGATCACAAAAGAATATGTTGTATAAGGAAAATCTATTAGTATAAATGTGTGGATAAAATGAGCAGCACTTTAAATTTCTGGGGTTTGCCGTGGCTCTGCGATTACGTAAGGACATCATATCCGTCCATAATTTCCTATAGGGTAAGTAGAAATCCAGATGCCGCCTGCTTCTGCTGTGCCTGCCTCACTATGTGACCATTTCCTCTTGTAAAACACTACTCTTCTGACCTACTGGGGCCAGGACTCAGTATAAAGCTGCAAGCACAGACAGGATGACGTAGGCAATCCACTTTAGTCACCATCACAAACCATTTAACAGTAAATACCCTCAGCACATATCAGAGCTTTAAAAGCACTCTAAAACAAACTGCTTAAAATTTATAAGCACTAACTGTGCGGACCCTTACAGATGTGTCTGGCCATTACTCCCCCACACTACACTGCTGCAGAGACAACTGAATGAATCAGCCAGACAAGCCAACCAAATATATCAGTCAAAAAAAACACAGACTGTAACTGAGCACTGAGACTGTCTTTATCAGAAACACCTGGAGACACTGAGAGCCAGGAATATGGAAAAAAAAAAAAAAAAAAAGATTCCAGTAGTGGGCTGGCTGGCGGAGAGGTGTCGTCACGCTGCGAGGATGGAGGAGAGGCCTCTCTTCCCCTTTATGATGCTAATTGCATACAGACACCCACTCACAGTGAGCAGTCAGCCTTACTGTAAAAGTAAGACCAGACAGACAGACAGGGGAAACACAGTGCCCCCCTCCCCCCCTTCTTCTAGTCTGCCTGAAAACCACAACAACTGATGTCTCATGCCCAAATTAGCCTAACATTTCCTTCTGTCTCACAGTTTCAAATTGTGCACAGGGGAGCAAACAGGAAGCACCAATAATGATGAATGAAAGCCAAAAGACGGACATGATGACCGAGAAGCCATGTGACTGTAGATACAGGAGACACAGGAGATCTATTCTTTGTTGGTAAGAGGTGAGGGAAATGCTGGGAGCTCACGGGCTAGATTCATACTGCAGTGTCTCCAGTAATTCACCTAGTGTGGGAATAAACTCGTCCTAATTTCAAGAGTGGGTTTTCCTTAACAAAGCTCTGCATGTCACTCGGACTGCAACAACCGCTGCTCAATATGTCACAATCACCAGCAGAGCAGTCGGTGCCTCTCGCTATTATCACAGCACGTCTTCCCTTCACAGCATTCTCATCATCTACAAACCAACAAGGTGTTGAGACAAAGGACAATAGTCAAAGACTGTCTGTCCTCAAAGGTGAGTAACAACACAGTGTCTTTGTGGATGTGACTTTGTTCTTGATGCAGTGATTGGCACATGAGCTGGCTGGCTCAGCAGGCCAAGTAATTACAGAGAGCCTGTGTTGAATCACCCACAGACTTCCAGCCCCCTCATCTGATCCTGAGGGGCACACAGGGAACCCGTCGTTCACCCCCAGTCATCATGGGATTCAGATTCAAAACGATCAGCTCTAGGCTACGTTGCTAAGGCACCAAAGCAAAATTTCCTCAAATACTAATGAGGTAGTGATTCCTGGGCCTGCCTGTGCCCTGTGGTCCACAGTGACCTGTGGAGCGGTCCTTTCAGTGGTCCACAGGTCTCCTGTAACAAGTGAATATACAAAGCGGACCTCAATGCCTCCTGGAGGACGGGGACTTGAGGGCAAACACAGTGCCAGCCCAGCAAAAGCCCCTGCCAGGGTGGTATTTTCATTTCACATTCTGAGCCTGTGTCACAACTAACTTTAGAGTCACTATATTCATTACGCACCATCACTTTAAATGTAGCACACACAATGCTCTTCAGTTCTTTTTCCTTCTCTGTTTAAAGACTGATCACAGACATGCATAAATATAGTCTAGATTAAGAATCTTAGTGTTTTTAATGACTCCGATGGAGAAACACTGAGGTCCACCTTTCATTCCACAGCAAACACACACACTCACAGCAAGAGCTTATTGATTCTGAGAGTAAATAACATAACTATGTGAGCTAGGGAGCTGCTGTTGTTGACCATTGCCAAAGCCTGCTGGGTCAAAAGTCATCAGGGCTGTGTTTTTCTCTTGAGGTCCTGTATTGAATTTAAACAAGAGCATCACAGCTGTGGTAACACTCTCCTTCACCTCTGAGGGACACCCAGAGAGAAGGTTCTTTTATCTTCAGGGGCAACAGCCCATCAACTCTCTCTCTCTCTCTCTCTCTCTCTCTCTCTCTCTCTCTAAAGACTGGAAATACTAGTCACATTGTTGAAACATTTACAGGTTACTAATGATGAAACAATGCACAGTGACAGAATTAAAATACCGAGACGTTCATTCACATAATAACAGCCCAAGCTGATTCATTTCTTTCACACAGTCCAGCCTGAGAACACAGTGGAAATCAAGAGGGATGTCTGCTTGAAGTGGGGTTATACTGTTAAAACCATAGGGGGTCAGAATGATGCTGTAAACATTTTTGAACTATGGAAAATCACTTCAAGTTGTTTCCACAAGACATTATACATGTTCCAAGTCACTACACAACAACCTGGGGGAGAAATGGGAAAGATTATCTGCGGGTCGCTGTCTCATTCTTCCACAAATAGCCATTCAGTGAGGGATTTACAAATTATCCCAAACTGCAAACAGATAGCCCGCTGGCTCTGGTTGGATATCACAGCCAGAAGACAAATAATGGCGCATGAGGTTTGGGCTGCGTGGCCCCTGAACAAGCCAAAGCTTCAAAGTTCAAACTGTTAGCTATGCAGTGTTTTCATCCAGCTCGTTACAGTGTCTCACATTCACTCAGTTTTGAGAAAATGTTCTGACAACCACACAGTGATTCCCCGGGGTTGCTTAACAAACAGCGAAAAAACCGAGGGAAGTGTTGAGTGTACTCCAGCTTCACAGACAGGTGCTCTCCTTCTTCCCCTTTGGTCACACTATACTTGAGATACTCTGGCACGTGACTTCCAGCAGACACTTGAAGTGTCCTCTACTAAGAAAAAGGACCTTTGACCTCCGAACCTCTTGGAAGGAGGAGACATCTCAGCGATGTCCAGATCCCCAAGTGCCTCCGCTTGACTGCCATCAGCTCTGACCAGAGAAGAAATCAATCAGTGGAGCTTTCTGTGAAATACATACTGCAACGACTTCCAAGACACGACGCACATGCTAAACACTTCCAGACACTGGACTGCAGCCATGTTCCCACGCATGTTAAAGTGTTTTGACATCCATCATGGTGGCCTTTATGAAGGCTTTTGCTTTCTTTGGTGATAAAACCAGCAGCTTTGGCTTTTAGAGATTCCCTTCTTTATTTCACCCAGGCATACTTCACTAAAAAAACGGGCTATTTCTTCAACCCAGTGTTGATCTTTGCAGAATAATCAATGTGCTAGTTGTTCAGTTCAAGTTATTCACTCTATCCACAGATAAATAAATAACACACTTCAGGATAGTGCAGGCTACAGTGATAACACACATCAAGGGGTTTGCTATCGTCTTTCAGAAATCCTGATTTTTTTTTTTGTTTTTTTTTTTTGCCAAATCTTATCTCTTGTTGTTTTTGGTCTTCATACTGAAATATGATTTATTAAAGTGAGCTGCTCAAAGTTAATAAGAGCATGACAAATCTTCCCAGGCAGTATATAAACAGTGAGATAGCCTGATGTAACAGATAAGGAGAGGTATTGTACCTGTGGGCATCAGTGTTGCCGTCACTCCAGACACAGAGTTGAGAAAGAGAGGATTTAACTCTGGGCCTGTCTGATTTTCCTCCAGCTCAGTTTTTTGTCTACTCCCCTCTGTCTCTTCCTCCTCCCTCTCGCTTCTTCTTCTGTCTTCCTCCCTCTCTCACAGCAAGACTCTGAACTGGGCCTTTTTTTTTTTTCAGATGTCTTTTCAACTCCCACCTCCGCGTCCCTTATGCCATCCCCCTTTACTGCTGGTTTCTACAGTGTCCCATGTGGTCATGTAGTTAACTGTAACCCTTCTTCAGCCCTACGAACATGTGCCACAAGTTCCCTATAGGTGTGTTTTTTTCTCTGTGTGCCTCCTGATTTGAATCCATTCATGTCTTGTTTTATGTAAAGCTCAGTAGGCTGCGTGCCTCGCCATGTCATGCTGTTTTCCCATTCATAATATATGGTTGTGTGGCTGTAATTCTTGCCTCCCTTTGATAGCCTATGTAAACACTGTAATTTGGTTTTCCGAGAGCGCCATATAACACAAATGAAGGGGCATAACAATGAATTACTGTCAAACACACTCAGCCAGCTGACCTAAAATCTAGACTCAAACATGGAAAAAGTTTGACTGGAAAGTTATCAACACATGTTCCATAAGTCCTGGCACCCACACAAATCAAACGTCTCACAATGAAAGCCCTTTTTAAGTTCAGAGGAAGCCGGTGAGTACAAAAATACTCTACACTAACAAATGATGTTTAATGTGTGAACACGGCTATGTAAAGTACAGGATACGGGTAAAAGAGGAGAAGGAAAAACATCCAGAAGAAACTCCTCTTAAGTCGAATCCTGCAGAGCTCCATTAGATCCACCTCCCTCTCATCTGGACTGGATCCCAGAGGGGACTAAGTGGGGTTCCCTCCTTCTCTGGGAATGGCCTCCGAGAGTCAGAGAGTAGAGAGGGGGCCAATGTCAGAACAAGGGCCCCTACCGTGAGAAAGCCCTCTCAGGACCTCCACAATAAAAGCATGGAGCCATCCCTCGGGACGCTGGTCCTAATTAACGACATCAAAGTGAACGGCCACAAGAGGAGCCTCACAGGACTCATGCAACAGACGTGCGAGTCGCAGCACAGATAATGATACTGTCAGCACGTACGCTTGTGTACGATGAGGTGCGGCGTGGCTTATCAAGAATGCTACACATAGGCAGAGTTAAGTGTTTGTTCTGCTTTATCAGAGCATTCACAGTCTCTGCTTCTCACACACACACACACACACACACACACACACACACACACACACACACACACACACACACACACACAGAGCACTAATAGAAAATACAGGGCCATTTGTCATGCCATGTGACAGGCTGTGTTCAGACAGTCACCCTCTGGCTGAAAGGCCTATAAAGTGAAACGACAGTAGCTGAGTGTCTGTGGTCTGTATGCATGCTGCCTTTGTGCCTCTGTCAGTTTTTCCAGCTAATGACATGCACTGTACAATTTTACCACAGGAGGGCGGCTGAGCGCTGAACTGTTGGTTTATGTGCAGATGATGAATACTATTAATATTAATATATTAGAACAGAAATGAAAAGAGCTCAACAGGCTTTAAAGTGGAGCCTGAAACAGCAGTTATCTAATCAACACAGATCAGTTCGGAGCATGTTATGCGCACTTATCTACACTGTTTTTTTTGATATTCATACAAAACATATTTATTTTGTAATGAGCAGATGTGGATGTTTGGATCCATGAAATGTAATTAATTTAATTCAATGTAATTTAATATCTCTACATTCTTCTTTTATTTTCAAGACTAATTTGCAGCAGCTTCAAAGGGCAGGTTGGATCCCAAGACCAAAAGACCTCTCTTTCTCATGACTAAGAATTGTACACTAGTACACTAAATACGTTTTGACCCTCTTTGCTTTATGTAGGTTAATAAGGCTTTTTTCAGTGAAGCAGCATTTTCTAATGTGGAATGTAACAGACCTGAAACCAGGACAAGTTTTCCATCGTGGCTTTGTTAATATGTGACTTTCCGTTCCTGTTACAGTGCAACCGAGGCATTTCTGAAATCTGCACTTAGTAAATGATTAGCCCTGCACATGTGGCAGCTGTCAGCTACTCTGACTGCAAAACCACACTGACTCACACACAGGAGAAAACCCTCTCAGCAGGGATTATGAGCTCAGCCTGCCACCTACAGGCAAAAAATGGGAATCTACATAAGAGCTTCATGAATGTGACCTTTAGCGGAGGCTGGTTGGATTGTGTCAGTTTGTTCCCGGCTGTTACAAGATTTTCAAATCATTTACTTGTTCTTTGTTAGCAGGGCGGGAATTTACCAACGGCTACCAAACAACTGTTAGTACATTTTGGCTTGAGACACAGAGGCTGGTGAACTGTGGGACGTACAGCAGGAACCACTCAGAGGTGTAGAGACATCAGATCTGTTCACAGCTCATCTGTGTAGGCATGTATCTAAAATAAAATGTCGAGCTCTGTTAGTTTTTGTCGGTATTTTGTGAATTGAATTCAGCTGGACATCTTTTTTTACTCTTTGCCTGCTCAGCAAAACAGGAGATATGAGAGATATGAAAAAATATCACAATAACCAAAACTAATTCTTACAATATCAAAATGTCATGATACAGTATCTGTTTATGTGTATCGGTGTTAAACAGGAGGAATTTGGATCTGTAATTGTGTTGCTACTTTAGCCAAAGATTTTGAGAAAGGACGGAGACAGTTGTAATGATACACATACATGCACTTTCTATATTTCTTCCCCTCTTCAGTGTCAGTCTGCCCCACGTATAAACATTCACACACGCTGCAGTTACACAGGGAGAACATGCAAACACCGGCATGTGTGAATCTGCACAGTATGCTCTACATACTGATTGTCAGAGATATTTACTGCTGCAATTAGCACGCAGAAAAAAATCTGCATACTCTTCTGTTTTATACTAACAGGATATACAATATGTGAAACTGTGACCTTGGACTGTAATAGCTCAATAAACAACAACAACACGTACACTCCCTGTTTTTCCTTTTTTTGTGTGTGTTTACCCACAATTTGTTTTTTTCCTTTGAGCATTGCACTGTGGGACATTGACAGAATCCTTAAACACTCAGTGGATTTAGTGTGCTTACTGTCTAGTTTGAGCTTACTTCATTTTCTCACTTATTCACAGTGTAAACACACCACATACTCAAACTTCATTAGAAATCCTGTATAGTGTGGATTTATGACACAGCAATGCTATGACTGAGCAATCGCACAGCTGACGTGGTATTAATCTCTCATTCTTTTAATATGCATTTAGTATCTGCTAAACAGAATCATCATGCAACTTAAGCAAGAAACAAGAAAACGAGCCATAGATTTAATTATGAAGTGTGATGACTGGATGTAGACTACCAGCTAATCACATTTTCAAAATTGCTTTTGTCTCCCTGTCAGTGTTATTTACTGCCCTCTGAAGGTAACAAACAAAATCTGCATAACAATCCCGTCAACAGTGGAGAAGTTCATGAATAAAAGATAATCTGGGTTCATGTGAACTAAGTAAACAGTGTGTAGGGCTACATCATCACTTATCATCAAACCTCCGTTTGAATGAAGGAGCAGTTATATTTGTTTCACACTCAGATGATCTAACGTCCCACACGTCGTAGCAGATCGCTGATGAATAATTCAGGGTGTTGGAGAGAGGAGTCTTGAGAGGGAAAGGGCAGAGTCGAACTAGATTCCTTACATTGAAGAGCCTTTTTACCGTTGCAGCTTAAAAAGACAGAACAATGCAAACCTCTTTTCAGAGCTGGTTTCGAACAATTATCCATCCAGAAGGAGGGAGGGTAGAGCTTGTCCTCTGAACAAGCTCAAGTGCTCCTGCCCTCTCTGTGCTGAGCATTTAAAATCAAATGTGTTAGTATTACTCACATTGTCCCTCTCAGAAGCGTGTTGCTTCTCTCCCTCTCTGATGATAATGTGCATTTAAACTTTGCAAGAAAAGTCATTAAGCTTCTCTGAACCTTGAGATAAAGCAGTTGATCTTTATAAATCATAAAATTTCCAGTTAAATACACCTGAATAAAGCAAAAAATATGTCTAGTAGTGAGCATGTACAGTACAAACACTGATATGTGCCAGCAGAAGAACAAATGTGGCTGACAGCATGTCAACCTGAAAGACACAGGCCTTTCAGCCATGACAGCCAAATAAAAGGCACGCTTTGTAACTCCAGGACACAAGAGAGATTCACTGACGAGCACACAGCTGCCACGCAATAACTTGTGTCATTTGACAAGAAACACTCAATGTCCTCAACCAGGGCAGAAGGCACTAATGACCTTTCCAGGGCAGAGATCACAGCCCACTGGCTGCACCAAGGTCAATAAGGCATGGAGGGCCATGGAGGGGTCACACTGGACAGAGCTTCTTGTCTGACACACAACAGCTCCTCAATGAGGAAACGGACTAAACATCCACAGTCAGCGAGCGAGCTTTTAGTCACGGTGTAGCTTTCAGCTGCTCAAGGTTTCTACTGAAGCCCAGAGGTTCCCAGGACTGTTCCATGGCTAAACGCAAACACTCCCAAAACCTAATAATTGTCTGTGTCAGTGATCTGTCACTACATTCCAGCTTGGTGTACAAGAAGAACAGCTGAAGTACCACCATCTAATGCAATAAACATGTGAGTTCTAAACGATATATGGGCATATTATGAACAAAATTATTAATTCATATTTTGACATTTACTGAAATCCCCACTGAATCAGTCAATTTCCCTGCATGAAACACACGTCAGTACATTTCAATTTATCCTAATTCCATAGCCAGTAGCAAAACACTGTCAAGATTTTCAAGTGCAAACGATGGCCCCTATGAGACCTGATTAATATATATTTATTAACTATAACAGCTTTATGCACAAGCATGAACTGCAAAGATCAAACATAAAAGTATATGTTAGTTTTGCTATGAAATTGCTTTAAAAAAAAAAAAACAGTGATTTGTTAAAAATCTAGGTAACAAAATCAAGAATTTAAGATAAGATTTTTTCTCTATGATGCCATGAAGAGCTCATTGACCTACAAGCACTGGCCTGTGTACGACCGGTGTAACACGCATAAATTAAAGGTATACTGAACACATACAATATGCTAAATATGGCCCTGTAACATTTCTTTTTCTGATGCAAGAGTAGCAGCAACAGGGGCAGAAATCCTGAGAATCTGGAGTCCAGATGGGCTGAGGAGGGAGGAAGTGGGGTGCAGAGAGCAGAAAGCTGCAGAAACACAGTAGCGCTTCCATAGTGATGAAGTCTGGAAAACTCCTCCAAAATCTGAGGAACATTTTCAGCAAAGGACACACATTCCTCCACAATAAAAAACAAGCCCTTTCTCTTGCACAACAATCCCACTGTGCAGCGCTCAAACGTCTGTTTCTTTCCATCTCATCTCACACACAGCCGTGCATTTATATCCACTGACTCTGAGATATACTGTGGTCAGAATTTTTCAGACAGTAGGATCTTCAGTCAGTCGATGGCTAATCATAGAGGACTGAACAAGAACCCACACACAAAGCTGTGGTGGCTTTGAAAGGCCATCAAATCGGAAACATGACTAAGACCCCACAGGCTTCCCTGGAATTTGGGGTGAAACAATACATGAGTAACTTTGTCCATCACCATGGCCCCCATTCACTTTCAACCTGCTATGTCAACAGAGCCGGCCAGCTGGAATGCAGGAGCCACTGCAACGCATGGAGATCAATCCTGCAGCTCTGCACACTCTGCCGTCAGTCCCTTAAAATACTAAAAACGTCAGCATCACACAAGGTGAGACGCGAGGTACGAAAGGGAAATAAGATCCGAAAAGTGACAAACACTGCTCTCCTGGGGAAAATTAAGAAAAACTGCCACACTGCAGGAAAATTGCTCCATTGAGGCATTTAAGGCAAGTCAGATAAAAAAAGCTGTAATAGCCAAAATTAGGCAAGAAGATTGCATAATGGCAGTACTTAAGAAAGCAGATAACAATAGATGGGAAACATGTTAAGTTTCTCACAGCTTTTTTTTTTTTTTTTAAATCTTTTATATTCTTAGAAACTGTTACCTTGGAGATAATTGTAGTTGTTGTGTTCACTGTCTTAAACAAACTGCTTGATATTATGTGGGATTAATTCACTGGAACGTTAACATTTACCGTGTTTTATCGCCTGTGTTTCTCATTAGTTACTGTAAGCACATTTCTAACAGTTAAACACGTCTACAAACTGTCTGAACATAACACACCTCGGCACATACAAGTTTCCTTATGCATGTATAACAATTTGACGTTGTGATTTCTCCTGCATGTATCTAGTTGAAACAGCTAACATTTATATGGAAGTTGAGGATCATGATCATATATACACTATCATATAAAATATTAACAAGACTGATATATGATATTGAGGAGAAATCAAAGCCTAATGTTATCTTGGTCACTTTGAAATGCCAAGCTGTGCAACGACATTTTTCAAGTGTATCAATATCAATGATCCCCTGAGACGGCAGTGAAATCAAAGCATGTCATATTTAGAAGTATTTAAAATGTCACACCTGACAATAACCAAGCAAGTAAAAGGTGTTAAAATGACTTTTACCTTGGATAAAAGAATCTGAAAACCCTCTTCAAACATGTGGATATTTGCTGTCCTTGTCACAGACGACTTAAATTGTTGGTTTGCTGTCAGACCAGACATCTGTAATCTGAAAACACATGCCAGGTGGCATGACTGCACACGCCTGCAAACATCAGATCATGGAGATTTCCCCCCTGAAAACAAGCGAACGCACACACAGCTCAGGGACATCTTGACACATCAATCCAGCAGTAAACTTTGTTTATTCCTCACATTGTCACTATCACAAAACGTGGCTCGTGAGTTGCCTCCATCCTCTTTCCCCACACAAGGAGCTGCATTATCAGACTCATGCTCTGGTTTGTGTGGCTATGAGAGGAGAGCTCAGTGGTGGGTTGCCATCAGTTTCTTATTGATGACTTTTCTGTTATGAAATGCGGCCAGCCTTTGATCCAGCACCAGGGTTCTCACACTTACAGGAGGGAGCGGGTGTAGAATGAGCTTTGTCCTCTCTATTGTTATGCGTGCCCTGCCCCCTCCCAGGACTGACATCAAATTTCCAGGTACTTGCAAAGACAAGAGGTTACAGACCTTGGAGAAAGCTGAATGAAAGGTCAGGCCCTGCTCTAGTAAAAAAAAAAAAAACCTACTGCTCTCCTGCCACATCCAGCCGTCCACATATGAGCTGAAGACTTGTAAAACTGTCAGGCGACACTTTTACTGATATATTTTGTTTACACTCCGGGCTTATCTATTCTTATATAACTGATTGTATAGCTTTTCACCTCAGTGTCCGTTGTAGTCAGTGATACCAATTATTTACCACAACCGCACCCTTGACTACTTATTGGCTGAAGGTCAAGTTTGGCTTTGTCTGCATTGACACACACACACACACACACACACACACACACACACACAACACCAATACACCACACCCACCACCCACACACACACACACAAGCACCCTATGTTACCATTATATTTGTCTTCCAAAGATTATTTCTATTGAGTTACAACTTTATCAGGAAACAAGCGAGCAAGGTGAAAAGCCAGAGATATGAACTGACATTTGACGAAAGTAATCAGCTGATCCCAAACAAACACAACAATGCCCTTGCTCACTTGCCACCAGGTCATCCTGCATTTATCCTCTCACATTCAGATGTATGTGTCACATCTTACTCACTACGTGTTTTGACTACCAGCTTGCTTGGCCGTTACTCCTAGCATTCCTGGGTGTATGACGAGGAGGAGTGAATTTAAACAGAATACCAAAAGGTTCAGCCAAAGCTAAAAAAAAAAAAAAGGCTGATTTCCAACCAAAAGACCACAGTCTGAACTGTCACTATCCAAACACCTCTCCTACCTCCAGCAATCCTCTTGAGTAGCTGCTGCCTGGCAATGATCCTGCCCAGCCTGTACCCAGAGCGTCTGCGGTGATGGTCCATTCTCAGGTAGATATCCTGAGTCTCTGGGGTCATACTCCCCAGACACTCGCTGCCTGTGGACTCCGGGAGCTCCCGAAACATAACTAGAACACTGTATCCCAAACAAGCCCCTGACCACTGGCTGATACACACTAACCCACACACTGTCCCACCAACAGAAAACTTCACATACAGGCGCAAAGAGCCTAAAAGTGAGCTGAGAGGGACGGCAGAGCAGAGCCTAGGGGGAGGAGTGCCAACACACAGTCTTTCTCTTCGTGTCATGTGACCACAGGGAGGCCAATGGCGAGTAAGCAGTGGGAGTACTGCCCACCTTGCTGAGCTGAATCCAATGTCTGTGTGAACGCTTGTCGACTTCCCCCTGCTCTGGAGGGAAATATAAATACCATTGGAATGCCTGTGAGCTGAGTAAGGAGAGCAGGAGTGGAAGAAAGAGGGGTGTGGGAGGGCTTACAAAAATAGTGGTTTCTGGACCCGCCCTGCACTAGAACAACTCTTCTGCTGTTCCCGGGCGCACAGGTGCCAAGTTTACTGGGCGAGAGTGAGTCTGTGCCACTTTAGAGGAAACTACAGCAGAGAGAGGGAGAAGTTGTTTTCTTGGTTTGAGAATGCTAATTTCTGCTCCCCCACCCCCACCACACAACCCCTACTTCCAGCCGCAGGAAGGCCTCTCAGCAGGTCTCCTCCAAGTGTCAGCTCCTCAGGGGAACAAGAAATTTTAGCTTGAATACATCCAGTGACCTCAATAGACAGGAATTAAAGCCTCGCTGGACACTGTGCCCCTAGTGCCTGCATACATACAAAACATATTTAGTATTTACCAGAGACTAATGTGTCTCAGTGTATAAGACAGCAACGCATGAAGTGTTATAAGATGTGCACTAGCAGACGTCAATCAATCTGAGACTTTGCATAAAGTTGTAACTAGCTTCATAATATGTAACAAACCCTGTTTACTGATTTTTATAGTACACATTTATTTCAGTCAGGAGAAGCCAGTGTGCTGTACCAACAGGAAGTGATATATGGGCTTATGGTCATCAATCAAACTGTGACTTCGGATGTAGTTCTAGCTGGAAGAATTAAAAAAAGAATTACAAAACACTGAGTCAAGGCCAAAACGCATTTCATCTGCAAACAAAAAATGATATCCCTGGCAACATGTGAAATGGAAGCAAATTGTGATGATAATTTCTGCTGAAAAGTAAAACTCATGCTGCTCAGATTGAAAATTCCTCCTGAATCAGCCGCTTTACAACATGGAACAACAATCTCCTCACACCTGAAGTAAAGTGCACAGACCCGCCCAGTGCCAGGCCGGGCGCCTGCCACTCTCCCTGTGACCGTCTGTGGCCTCAGCATACAGACCTGTCTGTGTAGTGTAAGCATGGCGCCATACATGTGAATAGAACACAAACGGGCAAGAGACCAAGTCAAACACAGCCTCTGTCTGTTCCTTTACCTGGCTGGCAAAATCCAGCCTAGCTTAAGCTCACAAAGACCACAATTCAGCAGCACACTTCAGGGCCCGCTGCACATTTTCATAAAGCTCTCCTGGGTTTAATGGCCCTCCCCACACCCTGAGGTGGAGCTATTTTAATACGTGATTGCTGCTTATTTAAGGTACGAGGTGATGGTGTGACACTATTCAGATGATTTCACTGGGCGGTGACTCACTTTTTACACACACAAACACCTGTGTTCATTCATGGAGTGAAGGGATCGCTTAACGTGTCAGATGCAAAAGTGATTGACAGCTTGTCGGCGACAGTGTGGTCTCCCTGACCCCATTTCTTTATTCTTCCCTCCTTGTCTAGACAAAAAAATGCATCAAATGCATCACGTATTGCGTTACGGAATCAATCACCCACTGCTATGAAACATGATAATGAATGAGATTAATGGTGTTTTCCTCTCTGTCAGCACTCAAATACCTCAGCAGGGATTTTGAAAGATCCACGAGATCCCCAGCATGTCTTTGTGTTTAACTTTGTTCTGCATGCCATGAAGAAATGGCTGCGGTTTGTCCTTAGGAGTGTTGTGTGTCAGGCGCAGTGACTCCAGCCCTTATCAAACTTGTTCCAACACGCCTCCGTCTGGGTTTCAGAGCTCAACTACTATACAGCATGGCAACAGGAATCCAGACGCACATTAAACACACGCGCACAAACACATACTGTGTAAGAAGCCGTTCGGCCAGACTGAGTGGCAGTAAGTGTTATTGTGTGATGACAAATTAAGCCAAAGCTGTAACAGAGGCATTTAGTGCATTTCCATCCATCTTTCCTCCTCTGCTCCAGCACTCAGCTCCAGGCAGGTATGATCATAAAAGGAAAACTTAGATTCTGAATCATGCAGTGGAAGCTCGGGACCCACAGATGATGAGTGCAGAGGCAGCAGAGTGGGGTTCAGACACTGCTCTGATGTGGTTTGATTCACCAGCAGACACATGTAATCTGGACTGGGCAGTCCTGGCTCTGGTGTGGCTATGTTTCCTGTGGTTAGGGCTTAAGAATAGCCCCAGTGTGAGTGAAGATTTCCACCTCATGAGCCACCAAATGTCTGAATCCTGAGCTCAGGTCTGGGAGTAAATTGCACTTTAATACTGCAAGCCCAGTTGAGCAGCTATTCAGGTAACTTGAAGCGGTTCGGAAGCCGTTTTAACGCCTGGTTATTTAATGTAGCAGTAGGTGCTCAGCTGCACTACAACTGTCAACCGGAGTCGACTCTTTTAGTAAGAGTGCACGTATAATTATTCACTTTAATCTCCTCTTTAGAAATAAGGACTCCCGAACAGCTGCATGAAGCTGGTGGGTTTTCCCCAAATAGAGGTCTGTCCTAAGATATTCAAGCTTCTCACTCATACAGTATATTACCAAGTTATTCTCTGTAGATCTGCAGAGTAAGTCTAGAAAATCAGAGTATTGAACACAAGTATTAGTAGTGCCTTTTCAGAATCAAGGCATTTTAAGACCTGCGTTGGTCATGGTACAAGTAAGATTTTTTTTGTCTTGTTTTATGTGACTATACTAAACATACACACAGTGTTTCCACTGAGGAGTCAGAGAGGAAAACAAAGAACAAGAAAGTCTCTCAGACCACAGAGACCGCCCGGCAGCTAGAACCTAAGCAGATGCTATAACACATGCAAGAGGCATCATGGATGATCCATGCTACAGTGATACACACAAAATCTTGAATGAACCTTTATCCCTTTCTTCTCCGTCTTACTTTCCCTTTTATTGGTTCGCACGTGGCCGACATCTTTAATCAGTCTTTTTTAACAGGTATAATTCATCCTCACGTCCTCATTTTACAAGAGAGTGGGAATGTCACTGATCTGAGCAATTACCGACCAGTAGATTAAAAAACTTTCACAGACTCACAACCTTCACTGCAGCCACAACACAGCAGTCTGGTGTTCAGCCTGGTCACAACACAATCACAGCTGCAGTTTCAGTAGCTGATGATATTGTCTCCACCCTCTTTACTGACTTCTCAAAAGCATTTGATAATGTTAATCATAAAATCTTACTTAAGAAATTACAATCTTTAGTTCTTAATTAAGCTGCATGTTTGCCTTATAGGGTGAACTCAGACTGATGTTGATGATGCTGCTGAGTCACGCCCACTTGCTACAAGAAGACAGCTTTTTTTCTTTTTCTTTTTTTAAATTGATGCTCAATTAAAATCAGGTGATGAATATTCAAAACTTGCATTTGAATGATTCGGATGAAAAGCCCAACTTTCATCTAAGGGATGAAGATTAAATAGTGATTTGCACTATCCTGAAATTTAATTTATGTGTGAGTGTTGAGCAATTGCCTCAGATTCAAAGTCAAGCCCATACAGAGTAAAGACATTTCATGCATGTCTCCCTGTTATTAAAAAGAGCTTTTTGGTATAAATCTATCTGCAGAGTCTGGCAGTGCACATTTATCAGTATTTGGCTCCTGCTTTACAGTTAAACTGTAATTAACACCTATTAATCACACAAGGGCAGATGAAGCTTATGCTTTTTTTTTTATATTTGCTCACTGCGGAGTGACCTTCAACATAACAGCAGGACACATTCAAAAGTCTGAATCTGAACAATGTATCATAGGTTCTGTACTCGGAGCCAGTGCTTTAATGTGCGAAAAGATTTTATGCAGCTTTCACTGAAATCTGACTTCCTGAGACAGCTGCCCTCCATCAGTGTTTGGCTCTACATGGGTCACCTCCTGTGATTTGACATACATGGATTTCCTTACTGTCTGGCCAAATCCGTTTCAGATGAGCTATGAATTAGCTGTCAGGGGTCTACTGCACTTGACCTAAATTTCACATAAATCCAGGTTCCCTCTCTCTGATTTCCCTAAAATCCATTTTGGAAAGGATACAAACCTTTTCTGCAGCCAGACCCACAGAACACATCAGGTATGCATTCCCAGTCCACAGGATTTACATATACACAGAGGCACAAAAACCCTTGCACAAATATAAATCTATAGCAATCCAAGAACAAAACTTCCTTGCAAAAAAAGTCAAACTTTAAGTCCATCTGTCATCTGCATAGCCTGGTCTATGTGCCCCCCCCCCATTGTTCTGTGTATACAAGCAGCTCAAGGCCTCGGGACTGCAGAGACTGCCAGATGCATGGCACACATCACTGAGATACATACTGTATATGGAAGAGAATGCAAGATTAATGTGTCAAATATCCAGACAACGCAGGACTCAGCTGCTGCATCAGTGACGTGCCTCAGCAGGCTGCACAGCTGAGGCCAGCATGTATCAAACTTCATGCACAAAATACACAGCCTCGCGTGAAACTTGACCAGCAGCCTCGAATCCTGCCAAACACAGACGACACACCGGTGACATGAGATACTTTCTGACATGTCACACACAACATCTGGTCTCTATTTGTATGACTTCAGAGCTTAAAGCAAAGTTTCTGTAATTCATGTGGCTTTTCCACATTAGGAGCTACTGTTCACTGCACCTACTGGTAGACTTAGGTCGCTGCACAAATGATTGCTTTCCACTATTAACACTGTCACAGACCTTTGACAGAATCATTGCTGCAGGCATTAACATCTAAATCTTCGGTGTTTCTCAAAGTAGATTGAAAATCAAAGTAAACATTTTCCCAACACAAAATAATATGTCACTTCTACTTTTGTCTTTTTCCTGAGATTCTCTGAAGCCAAATCTTGCCTTTATTCATTTAAATATTTTAATCCGTAATTCCATTCTTTAACTGGCTGTATCAAAGGGATGAATCCAGATCTCTTGTGCATAATTTCATTTAAATGACTTGCGACTGTGTGTCTGAACAACATGTCTTGTACCCAAGAGGCACAGGTGCATTTGCACATGTTAAAGTAAATATGTATAGACCATTTCATTGGAGTTGCATTGCTAGGAAACTGCTTGTCCAAGTTTATTCACAGCCAGGTATTCATATTAGCAAACAAGGCAATGGAGGACAAACATGGATCCATCTTATCATGTTTATATTTGAAACTATGACTGACAAACAGCTGCAACATTGTCACAGTGAATACAGACTTTAGATAGATAGATAGATAGATAGATAGATAGATAGATAGATAGATAGATAGATGTTTAATTTTTTTTTGTTACGATGAGTAACAGATCAAATGAGGGAGATGATATAGTCCATTCTCACTCATATTTCATGTCGTGTAAAAACTGCCCATCAGCGCCACTCTGCGGTGTTTCCAGGCACATGGTCATCTCTCATGGATAAAGTTTCTGTTAATACGAACACTGCAGCTACATTATTTCTAAGGATTTCCTACACGTGTGCAAAAGGTTATGAGTTGCTTACGTCGTTTAGATGCGGTTAAAATCGGTAGGATTTTAGTTCACTGGACCAAACACAGCAGCGGACAAATTATATAAACTTTTGCAGTGGACCGCATGCACATTTAATATTTATCCATTATAGTAGAACCATGGTTTTACACTGTACCGACCGACTGAACCTAACAAGAGAAAAAAAACAAAAAAAACAATAGTAGGCTGCTAAGACTAATTAATGCTATTTTCATTTGAATTTTCTTTACTCTATAAAAACTCTTACTCCAACACTATAATGACACTAAGTGCACATCATGAATTATGTCATTCCTGTTACTGGCACCACTAAATTAAAATGACTTTGCTGACCTAGGTGTTTTGCTGTGGAGGTTACCCCTCCACCGCTCTCTCTCTCTCAGCGGGCTAGGGTCTGCCTGCAGCGGGCTACTGACCTGCCACTCTCCGCTCTCTGACATTCTTCCAGAGTAAATCCCAGGCTTTGGACGTGGAGCTCCGCAGCTGCTCGCTGAAAGACCGCCGGAGCTTCAGTTTCGCTGAGTTTCTTTTAGATGTCATCGCAAATCCTCCTCTCGGACATAATAACAAAATCCTCCTCGTCCCACACAAACCCGTGTTTAAGTCTGCAACAGAAAATCACCTTTCCTGTTCCCGGATTGAGGTTTTTCCTACTTCAGCAGCAGACCTGACTTTGGTGCCCGGGCTTCAAATACAGTTGTAAACATATTGAAAGGAAAAATGAATTTCCTCCTCTCAATCAGAAATCAATGAAGCAGTCAATAGGGTGAGGAAAAGTAACACAGTGATAGTAAAGCACCAGGACAGGACTTTCACACTTCACACCAGATGTGTGTGTACGTGCGTCTGTGTGTGTGTGCGAAGGGGTCCACGCACAGCGAGCGCTAAACATCGTGATGCTTTCAAGTGCTGCGGGAAATATGGCAATGAACAGCTGGGCACTTATCATCCACAAAAACAAAACAAACAAAAAAACATAACGATTAAAAAGCATTTTCCATAGTGTTCTTCCAACTAAAAAAAAACCCTTGTTGTGTATAAATTGTCCTTGAGATTACAGCTGCAAATAAGCGAAAGACAACAAAATACTATCTGCAACAATTCTGTGATGTAAGATACAACAACCTCTGGATGCTATGTCCAAGGTCAGTTTCTCCCCCAGTCTGCTACTGGAGCAAAATGTAGCACAAGATTACTAGAATCAAACAACCACCAGAGAGAGCTTCCAATCCATGTATGTGGTGAGTTTTACGCAGAACACCTGAAGGCATCACAAGCGGCAAACCATTCAATCCACCCCACAGCCACCACTACACACACACACACCGTAGCTCTCAAATGACACAATTCAAAACTGAGCTATCAAATACTCTAGCCCTGTCTCGCACTTCAATATCATCCCACAAACTATAACACGTGAGCACAAACTACAATAAAGCACTACACTGATGTTCAGTTATAGGCCCAGGTAATTGTCTTTGATGATCAATAATGCACCTACAATTATATAATTTGATATAGTACATTCATAATTTCCTTTAAATTGTAAGAGTATTGTAAAAGTTTGTCTGGAGTATTATTTTTAACTGCAGCAGGTAGGCATATGCCTTTTTTTGGACCCTTTTAAAACATGATTGGCATGGACTGATTTGACAGCTATTATTAGGATTTTGACCTAAATCTCACATCAGGCCAAAGTAGTCTATTATTTTAAAGCTTAATGGGAGTTCACCGAGTTCTCCCCTGGTAGGTGAGAGTCGGTACGCCCTTCAACAGAAAACACAGGTTCAGTTTCAGCAACATTTACTTTTTGTTGTCACAATATCTTGCGCTGCAGATACTGAACAGAAAAAAAAACAAACAACCATTCTTCTATACGGTTGCTGCTGCCTGCAAGATAGCAATGTCACTAATCATTATACCACAATTATTTTAGGAATTTCCTCCGATTATTGAAAACCCATTGAGCCAGTGCATGACCTAAGAGTGATGATATCATATCATGCTGTATTAATTTCTTGGTCACCAGCTGGGGTTACTGTTATAACAGGTTTAATACCATTATAAACACAGAGTGACTGGCTGGAGATTGACAGTTTCTTAAATGAACAAACCTCCGCTGACCTCAGTTTGGCCTCTCCCTATGAAGCTGAGCTAACATGACTTCATTTCAATAAAGACAGAGACCCCATTTGCCACCGAGGGGGTGGGTGATTTACACATTATTACAAGGTCACATAGTGAGATATCCGAGTGCCAAAGGAGTGTGCAGCTGAGGGGAGAATATTAATGAAGGGCTCAGTTTTCCATTTGCTCTGTCTAAAGCTGAAATGATGTGTCAGTCAGGAAGACCCGAAACCTGTGTGTAAGAGACCCAGAGAACCTTTCTCTGATCTTTAGTACATCTGTCCTGAAAAGATTTACATCTTCATTTTTCAGGTTTAAGACTCAAACGACACAAACATCAAAGACTGAAGCTTCCTATGAAGCAAAAGATCAAAACTTTCTGCTCGTTCACAGCGAGGGAACTAAATAATTCTCAGAGTGTGACAGCTTTTCATCTGCATTTAATTGGATCTCACTGAATTTGTCACTGTTATTCTGAGTCACAGGAATGAAAGATATGTGGGGAAATATAGATGCTTTTTTCAGCCTGGGTCACAAGTGATGATCAGCATGATACTATTTTCAGCCTGGCTTGTTCTGACCTCAGGCTAAAATGCAGCTTGGCGGACAGAAAATACACACACACACACACACACACACACACACTCTCTCTCTCTCTCTCACACACACACACTTGTCTGGAGAACCTGTTTCATTTGATCCTCTGACTTTTCAGGAAGGGTGAGGGTCAGCACCTTTTCTTCTGCTGGTCACGTGAACCAGGAAGCCCACAAAGAAAAAAGGCTGAGCGTGAATATAATTCTAATTAAATGCGAATTAAACCCAAAACAGTCAACACATTCCAACTTAATTCATTATAATACCAGCGGTCCATTTCCTACAAAAGTGAAGACATTAACTTACTAAAATAACACAGATTCAAAGAAGAACGTCAAAACATCACCTGTCCATCGTCTTACTAATCCCCCGACTGGTTTGGGGTGACATGAACTGAAAGCAGGATAATGAATGAGTGTACTAGATGTCAGAGTTGTAAACAAGGAATCAATCTCCAGGCTCAGTGACTGACAAGGCCGGAATGGACAGACGGACAATACCGTCCCTGTCAGCCATCGAGAGTAAAAGTGATGGAGGTAGTGCGGCAACAAGGTTCTGACCTCTCTCGACATGAATCACCAGAGAGGTAAACACAGCCCCACCGCTGAGCCTCCTCTCTGTCCCCTCGAAAAAGAGAAACCTCTCGCACAATAAAGATGGGCATTATCGCAGCGAGGATCATTGTGGCTAGACGATGACTTAGCCTCTGGAGGTCCTTGGCAGTGGAAGTAATAGCAGATGCAAGGAGAGGAAACATCAATCAGCTTGAGAATGTTTTCCCTTCGCTGACTCACCCACTTGTTTGTTTTGGCCGGGCAGGTTTTTGGAGAGCGCTCGTTTTCCCGTTTTTGCCCTGAAAAAAAAAACTTTTGGCACATTTTCTGGGCTAGTTTTAGTCCATTCTCTCTCACTATCTCCCTCCCCCCTCTTTCATAAACACATGCAGATAAACACACATATTTATTTGTGCACTAAATTCCAGAGTTTGTGTCTGTGTGCGCTGCCTGTGTCCGTGTCTGGTGACTGATGTGGAATGCTGTCCCGTAGCTGCAGTGGGAAAATCCCAGATGTGAGGAAACTGATTTCTCCTCCGCGATTGGGTCATGATGTTGGCCAAGAGGTCTTACACCAGGCCCCCTTGAATAGTCTGTGAGATTGCTCTTCCTTGCCTAATGGAAACAAGGCTCAGGGAGCGGGGAGAGGGGAAAGCTCCCCTCCACCTCCACCCCGGCCCCTGAGGGCTCGTCCCAGGCATGTGCTATAAATTTCCTGACCATATATTCCCAAGTCGAGTTCATTTTTCCAGAGGAGCCACACATGTGGTGTATATCTGGGTTTAGATTATGGGGTTGGGGAAGGAGGAGCTGAGTTTGGTCCCAATCCATTAAAGTGGCCACTAATTCTATTTTCTTAGAGGACCGTCCATTGTAACGTCATGGTTTCCTCCTAGAGTGGAGGTAGTTCTTTATAGAATCATTAGTTTCCAAACAGATAATCAATTACATCAAAGAGAAGAAACATAAAAAAACCTGCAGATTTTCACATGACTAAACCATTATATTTATTCCAAATCTTCCCACTGCAGCAGTTTCTTACATAACTTGACTTTTTGTATTAAACCACAACACAGCGTGGTGTAAAAATAGAAAAATTCAAAGGTTTGTTTCAATATCAATATGAAACTTTTCCTTAAGTGAGCGCTTGCAGGCATCAAAGTTTGTATAAAGAGGCTACAGGGATGTAAAACTGGCATGACAAGCGTATGTGGCTATTGTTTAATTGAATGACAAAGCATGTAATGCTGTCAGGTCTGAATCTGTTCAGGCTGCATTGCCCACAAAAATGCATGGGAAAACATTTACACCACTGTCCAGCACCTGGTTTCTATTAGAGCAATGAGGATTTAATCACAGAGGTACATTTCTTTCTCAATCACTCTCACTCCCACAGTTTCTCTCTTTTTCTCACAGAGGTGGCAGATGTAGAAAATAAGCTCATGTTTTATTGATTTTAAGTCATTTTCAAGCTGGTTTTAAGTCTCTCTCTCTCTCTTTTTTTTTTCACCAGGGACTAATTTCCATCACCTTTACAGTGATGTGAAATACACATTAGGGAAGTTTTGCTCTGAGGCTCCTTCACAGCAATCACTAATAAATACAGCAGACAAGATACAGTATACTGTACTGACATTAGTCTCCATGATACAAATTCAAACAGGAAGTTGATGTTTATACTTCAAGATGTCCCAAGATAGAAACTGCAGTAAAGAGCCTGACAAAGACCAAATGAGAAAATGACAGCTGCTTTAAATTAAACCTACAGCAGGGCTTGTGGTTTCCCATCCTATGACAAATGTCTTACATAGAGTCCTGTTTGAAATCATCACAGTTTTGCCTCCAAGGGTCTCATGCTGCTACACATGATTCTCAAAAAACAAAGAGTTATACAAAACATTTCCATTTAATAGAAAACAAACTGCAGCTATCAACATCTGTGTGAACACTTTAAGTGTTCCCAGACTACTTGTTTACGAAGCTGTGTTATGTTAGCAACACAGAAGAAAAGTATTTTTGAAAGAAAAGAAAATCTGAATTGTACTTTCAGCATCATCATCATTGTCTCTCAAAGTATCAGCAATTAAAATTATCACTTTTTTTAAGCGATGCATGTGTGGACTCACTGTAATCACTTTGTCCATTGCCAACAATTCTGCTCAACTCATCAGCCGTGATAAGCTGGAAGTACAGTGCAGGTATTGTTTTCAAACTGAGACACAAACAAGTCCTGCTGGGCCCTTAACTTTTAAAGCCGGTGAGCCAGAGAGCGGAGAGGATGCAGGAAGTCTGCTCTGCCTCTGCCTGCTACTGCTCTTTGATTACTGAGCCAAATTGTTTAATCAGGTCTGAAACCACAAGAAAGCCGCAGTGCTACACTGCCCCGGGACAGAGCCTCTGCTGTGTTTTTTTGTTATCTGGGTACAGGTGGAAGTGCACAGCTATGTAAATCTCCAGTAGCATGGTTACCCACGGGTTTGCTTGAGCGCAGAAAGACACGGCGTTCGGTGTGAGCTGTGCCACGCGCTCAGCCAACCTGAGGATGTGGAGGTAAGGGCTGCAGGCCCAGCGGAGGCGCAGACTTTTTGCCTCCCTGCAACATCTGGAATCTCCGGGTTTATGTGGGAAATTTGGGAGGCCAGTGACGGAGCCAATGTGGTTACTGTATCTAAACCGACTCTGCGGAAATGTTCTTGGCTTGCAAACTGTGTGTGTGTGTGTGTGTGTGTAGGTGTGTGTGCAAGAGTACTAAGGAACTGTGAAGTGGAGCACCAGATTTGATAAAGCTTTGGATGAGGAAGGAGTTATTGTTTGGATTCATTTCCAGTAGAGTGGTGAGCAATCATAGAAAAGGTACACACACACACACACACACACACACACACACACACACACAAGAAGATAACAGGCTCGAGCCTGTTGACTGTTTAGTCACTAACGTCCTGGTGTGGGACCCTGCAGCAGTGTGGCCCTTCCTGTCTCATTACTTCCTAAATCTTGTTACTGCCTTCTTCTTCAGTTGGCAGCTGAGTGCTGGACCAACCTGTTAGCTTTTGTGTTGCTTCACACACGTGCACTCACACACACACAGAGTGCTTGTCCCCTTGTGACTGGCCTGCATCCTGACACGGCTGCCCATGTCTCCTTCCACTTAGTTTACAGAACCCAGGCCTGAATTCCTCAAGACACACACATGCCAACACACACACAGAACACACTCTCACCTTAGTTGTTTTGAGGAAGTTGTTCCCCAAAGGGTTTATTGACTACCTCTTGTCTAATTGGCAGCGTGGGTATAATTGGGAATCAGAACAGTAAATCTGTTTCCTCTCACAGAACATAGAGCATAAAACTGGCAGCTAATACATTTTCTGTATGAACACACACTGTGCACAATGACAGGATCAAACCAGATGATTTATACTTGGCAATAAATTATGTTCAAACATGACGGGAATCGTTCAACATGATGAGCTCATTCAGTGTAAGGGCCTTGAAGGCATTATTAAATGATATTATGTGCTATTTTATGTGTGATCGCTATAATAATTGTAATGAAAATGTTGAAACTGCAATAAAAACGTTAAAAGATTTCAGAGTGGGTTAACCAAATAGTTTCTCTAATGTTTTCACAACCTTGACAAATTACTGTATACACAAAGAAAAGTCTAGAAATACTACCAGGCTTCTTTTTTTCCCCTCTCTTTCCTTGTCAAACAGCCGGGTTGGCCTCTGCACTCAGGAAACCACAAGTCATTTTCCATCTTTCCATGTGTGGAATTTTTCATGCACTCGTCATGCCAGCAGCACCCTTTATAGTCTGAGCTGGATCTACAAATGACGACTTGCTTATAAATTTAGCGCATGATGTCACTGATCTGGCACCTGTTAGGCAGCAAGTAGATGGGGAGCGAAAATAACGGCACAATCTCATGAAAATGGATTTTCCTGCAGCTATAGGCAGCCTTTAAAATCAACATCTTTCACAATGTCCACGTCCATCTTTAAATAGTCAAAGAGCTGACGAAAATGCTCGACCATATTCAAACACGGGGGCGAAAAAAAAAAAAGGTGCTACGTTGCCTTTTCTTTTCAATACCAATGCCACATCTAATGCAGCACACATGTTCTTCGGGCAATAAAGAAGGAAGGACAGATTCATTGACAGGTCTCCTTTATAAGTTTGAAAAGACTTGTAATCGTCTTCTTGTCCTATTCGCTTTACACAGTAGAAGAGTGTCTCTGCCCCATCAGTGCACTTGTTTCCTAGGGCTTAAGAGAAACATTGGTTCTTGTGACATTTAAGATTTTCTTCCCTGCTAACCAAAGAGCTTTGCAGCAATGTTAATGTCTTATTTATCTCTTTGCATGTAAACTGAGGAGCAACACATCCTCAGTTGCAGGATATCTGTTAAATCTAATAGCAGCTATGCTAAATTGTATGAAAATATACCAGTAGACTTCCAGAGAGGGACAGCTGGCCTAAATGGATAACAAGGTGTAATTTGTATAATTGAAAAGTCTAGTCTCATTCGTGTCATACAGTAAGTTTTATACTCTAGTATACAGTTACAAAGAGCCGCAGTAGCAGAAATATTAGTTTCATATGATTAAGTTGTACATTATATGACAAAAGTTTGTGGACTACTAATTATTAAAAGTCTTCAGGTCACAGCAGTCAATGATATTTTAGACTATATTGTGGAAATAGTTTATGAAAGCCCTTTACTGTTTTAAAATGACAGCACCCTGTCAACAAAAGTCATGGTGCGTAAAGAAATGCTGTTCCCAGTCTGGTATGGAAGAACTTGACTGGCCTGTGTGGATCCCTGTCTTCAGCAGCATCCAGCACGTTTGGGATGAACTGGATCTCTGACAGTGAGTCGGTCCTCATCGCCCTGCATCGATGCTCCACCTCACTAATGTTCTTGTGACTGCAAATCCCTGTGGCCCATGGTTTTGGAGATGTTCAAGAAAAAATGGATTTCTACATGATTTTGATCATATGTGTACTTGTTTTGGATTTTGGGTGTACTACTGGACTAATGGACTTCCACAGACTCAGCTACACTCACCATTTAATGTATCTTCTAACAGCACACAGCAACGACATACAGTACAAAGCCATCTACAAGTGTAATTGTGTAATTCTGGACAAATAGGAAAAAAACAATACAATCCTTCTAAAATGATCTATTCCTTTAAAACCCCATGGCCTCCGCTTGGGAACTATGTGACACTTAGCTAAGTTTGGACCTTTTCTGTCACAACAAAAAGATTTCCTAATAAAAACCGCAGCAACAGCAGTGAGGTCAGAACCCAACAGAAACCAGCGAATAACAACAGAGTTAATAATCCTGCTTGGAGCTCAAAACATCCAAGGCTACATCTGATTTCAATATTCACCCTGCTAGCCCCCTTCTCACGTTCAGCATGTTCTGATATCAACAACGTAGGTGACTGGCTATTTCATATGTCCTCCTTCGTTGCTAAGAAGCTCTCGTGATGTGTATATTAGGGTCCCTAACAGGCCTCCAGAGAGACTGCAGCTGTCCGAGGTCACAGTCAGCCCTCAGCACCAGGCAGTGACCCAGGGTGAGACTGCATGGAGGCCTGGGCTCTGAGAACAGCTGAGGAACATGCGGGAGTCAAAAACAGAAAAGATAACCCTGCTGTAATGCATTAGTAGTCATCGACATTATACAATACCTTCTGGTGCTTCATCTGTTGCTGCACTGATTTATATAGCAGTGTATACTTATAGGGGCCCCACAGAGGAGTCATTTCACAGGGAGATGGATGATCATATTGGCCAGTCTCATACTGTGGGAGTCACGAGTAAAATCCTGGTGAATGGCTCTAACTCTACAGTGCGATTAATCCATCTCATCGAGGCCTGTATTATGTTTTCTCTGTATAAAGTGAAACTGTCCAGGGAGCTGATGTCAGGCAGGTGTTCCCAGGAATAATCCTCAAGATGTGACATGTCTTCAGGTACTGTAAGAAAAAACCCACCGTGGATAGACGTATGAAGAAATGCAGCATCTCCAAATCTAACTTAATCAACAGGTAATTCAAAGGAAAGTACGTCACAGCACTGTTGACAGTTGGCCTGTGATGCACACAGTACATCCAGTGCCAAAACACCTCAGGTCGTACAGCTCACCAGCAGAGGTGTTGCCAAAACACAAAAAAATATAAATCTCACCAATACCGTTTTCTTTTTTCATTTTCTGCCAAGTGGTCTTAGATTGACACATTCTTCTTGCTTTACACCCCACACATTCAATATTTAGTTCATCTCACTTCCACAGTCTACCACACATGCCAGAGACACTTATCTCAATGCCAAAACAGTCTGAAGCTTGATTTAAATGACCCTAGAATCAGAATCAATAAAAGAAACAAGGCAGCATTTGGCAATCAATTTGACACCGACTGTGAAGGAAAAAAAAAAAACAAAAAACGATAAAACACTTAAAAACTTCCCAAATTTCCTCCTTTTTCTTCAGCATTTTAATGGGAGTCATCCATGCCAAAGTGTGAGTGAGAGAAGGCTTTACTTTACTTTCCTTACAAATAGAAAGAAGCCTCCTGGGGATTCACAAAGTTTCATCTTTGTTTTTCTTCTAATCAGTGGCAGGAGATTTCCTCACTGAAAGTAGATTAGCATATTTATTCAGAGAGAGGATCTGTGTAAATGCACACAGTCTGTTTGAAACCGCAGGGGCTGAGTGGGAAGCCTTGGCCTGACAGCTCAGGGCCAGAGAGCGCTGTTTAAGCCTCACTTGTGTCATTTTCCTCCAGTCTGGCATTTGGGAAGGTGATGTTTATCATAACAAAAGCACATGAGCATTTATTTAGAGTAACTGCTTCTCCTTGGACTTCATCACTCCTTCTACCCTCTTTCTAATAAACACAAATACATTTACAAACTATATATTATCTTGGCACCAAATCATAAACACATCCATTACAAAATCTTATGTCTGCACTACTAAATTCATTTTTGAGGCCCGACAATAAATGCTAAACGCAGCTTCATCCTCCTCATCTGCTCTGTATCTGTGACAGGAACCTGGCGGGAGATGCAGCTTTCAGCATCACTCTGTCACCGCAGATTCATTGATTCTGTGATTAGCGTCAGTTAAGACAGCAGGGTTTTGAGGATGAACGTAGCTGCTTCTTCTCACCAGAGGAAGCCATTAATTTCCGCACAGCAATTAAAGAGGCTGTAGGGAATAGATTTCCATACAAATTACACTGTGTGAGAGGGAATAAGACACTTTTGGCCCGGCAGCCACTCAAGACTTGAAAAATGCTCTGTAAATGTTGAGTAATGCCTTCAGAAAATAAACATTTGAGAGGGAGGATTAAGTTTTTTTTCCCCTCCATAGACCAAATCTTCTCTGAGCATATCCATATGTGGTTTAAGGATGGAGCCAAAGGAAAAACAAAACAACAAGTCAAGAGGGCTAAAAGGTCTCCTGTTTTTTTCCACTGCTTAAATAAATAAAAACAAGTGAGAAGAATTTTGAAATCCCCTAAACTATTTTTTAAATCTCTGCTCACTATCTCATTTCTAAAATGGTGCAGTGCTTATTATCAGTGTTGACTATAAGACAAACAAGTGGGCCATTGTTCAACAGAATTCAAGGCTGTTAAAAGCACTGCAGTGATGAGTGAAATGTAAAGGAATGAGAGTTTAAAAAAAAAAAAAACCCAAAACAAAACCACTAGCGGCTCCTGCAGGCTGCGCTGCTCCTTAAATGATTGGAACGACTGAGTGGCCACCTTTGTGACTGAACAACCAACATTCATCCAGCTCTTAGGATTCAAGTGTTATATGGTGTGGTAATGTTTGATAAACTACATAACAAGCCGACCATGCATTAACAAGCGTGCAATGCGCATGCAAAATTGTACATGATTGCAGTAAATGACACCGCACTCATGCAAACTCTGCAAAATTGTCACTTCCCTTAAAAGTTCAATCGGAAGACTGTAAAAAAACACATTCATGGTTTTATGAATATACAAGATTTTAAATGGATGTAGTTCCCACACACAGGTCTTTCATCTTTCTATCGTTACCCAGAACGTTTCATTTACCGGCAGCTGTGTGGTGTGGTATGAGAAGCAGAAACATATGAGAGCAAAATAAAAAAAAAAAAGAAAAGAAAAAAGAGGCACATAACATAATACCAACGGTTTTCTCACTGCTGCTTTGCTATTCTGGATCTGGACCCAAAGAATGTGCTTTCCTCTCCTGGACAATGTCATTTTAATGAGGTGGACAGTGTTGTTATGGTCGATACTGAGAACCATCTGGCCGTCTCGTATCCGTGTCATAAAAGAGGTCTCCTCAGCCCAGCTGTACCTAATGCGCCTGACTCTGTGCCAGCTTTGTCCTTTTCACAGCATCACTCTACAAGTCATTCTATCACTGGATTCCAATTGAAACCATATGTTGATTTCATTTTCTTGATGGTTAAATGAAGTTGACAGTGACACTGCCTCTGGTCTGGTTCGTTTAAGTCAAGATAACCACCTAAAACAAAAAAGCATGTGGCTAAATCCACGGTTTGCTACGAAAATCATATGGTGGAAAAATATAATGATAAATGTGTTTGAAGAAACTCTCAGAGCCGTGTTGACAAATATGTTGATGTTATTCACGGTGGTCTCACACTCAGGTTTCCAAGAATTACAGCTCGGAATGACCAGTGATCAGTCACAGCGCATATCTCATACACAACAGCAGACCACACGTTAGTTAACTGCTGCATAAAAGTGACATGGAATTTTTCCAGCCTATAATGTCCACTTGTGCAGTACCATCATACACAACAGAGGTCATGTGAGAGTGCAACCTGAGCCTAAAATGGCATCTAACCAAATCCCACAGCTGCCCCCCAAGGGCCACATAACACCAGGCCAAACATTTCCCCTCAGCAAAACAGAAACAATGATCTGGCACGCTGCCTAATTTTAACTGCATACCACCAAGTGACCAATATGTAGAAAGGCCTTTAAAATAAGAGACTGTGAGCTTGGACATTCCCGAGACACCGGCTGGGAGGGAGGGCGGGAGCTCGCAGACACCTGTGGCCGTCCATCTTATTAACATTGTCTGAGGCCTGAGTAATGCCCCCGTGCAAAACAGGACGCAGCACAGGATCAGCTTGCATGGAGATTTTCATAATGTGCCAGACAGCAGAGCAGCGCTCCTTCAATTACAGTACAGCACTGACTGCACACTGACGCTGAAAAGACTCCCTGAAACTGATCCAGATATAAAGTTCTGTCAAAAACACAAAGAATTCTTAGACCCAGGATGTGAAAAGAAAAATTTCACAAGGCAACAGCATCTAAATTTTAGGTTCCTTTTCTTATAGCATTTCTAAACGCCATTGAATTGCCCTGTGAAAAGAAATGATATAATATACAGGGAGATCTGGTGCTTATCCAGATACATATGTGTTTATAGTCTTAGTTAAAATGGATAGAAACGGGAAGGGAACATCTGCAACCTGAAATCAGTGCAAAGTCTGGATTGAATGGACACTCCTTTTCAATTCCAGTGAAAGTAAATGTAATGGTGAATGGACTGCATTTATATAGCGCTTTTCTAGTCTTAATGGCCACACAAAGATACGTATATGACATATATGCTACAAGTCACATTCACCCATTCAAACAGTGCTTTCTATACACACAGCACATCTCGATGACACACGCTCATGTGCCAATGGTACGTTGGGGGCAATTTTTGGGGTTCAGTATTTTGCCCAAGGACACTTTGACATGTGGACTGGAGGAGCCCGGACCTCGAAACTTGAGCCTCGAACCACTGACCTTCTGATCAGTGAATGACCCACTCTATCTCCTGAGCCGATGACCATTACATTCAATTTAATGCAGTATAAATATGTAGGCAAAGCATGCTGAGGTTTAAAAGTCTCTGCCAAACAGATGCGTATTGATTGAGTTTTCTAATATCCAATTAGTCACTAATGTTACCACATTTACTCATTCATTTTCTATACCTGCTTCATCTTTTTAAAAAGGTCCATGGGTGCTATCCCAGCATGCACTGAGCAGAGAGGAAGATAAAAACCCTCTGGGCAGGATGCCAGCCCATCACAGACTCAAGACGGACAAAAAAGACACACACATTTTAGACTCTCCTCTCTACCTGAATTGCTTGTTTGTGGAGGGTGACATCTACACAAAGATGGAGGGTTAGCTCCAGAGATTAAAACCAGCTCATTCAAGTGACAGTGTGAACTTCTGAGAGCAATATCACCACACTGCATCAAAGAACGGGGGTAAAAACACAAAAGAACGTAATATATAATGATATATTCTTACCTGCACCTGCTGCGTTAGTCATCTTATTGAACATCTACAAGACAAAAGAAACAACAAAATGTCAGTAACTGTCTCACAGTAAGTTGCTGTTTACCTTGATGTCATTTTGACCGAGGATAACTGAAACCACTGAGGAGAGGAATGTGAGTGGCGACAATAACATTGAGATATTTGGCTTTACTTGAATGTAGCTCCACTCTGAAAGCTCAGAAAAGCAATTCACATTATTTGGCTGTGGAAACCATTAAGAGACACACACCCAGTTCCCTAAATTCAGGGATAGAGGATGTCTCTGCGCATTCTTCAATAGTGGAATCACTGCTGTAATGAGAAAGTCAATAAAGAGTCTAAGCAGCAGTAATGGTGGCATGATTTAGCACTTGTTAACTCTGCTTGTCAGCCTGTTATTCCCACTTATCTATAGTCACTGCAGCAATAATATCCCAGATAATGAACCAAATAAGAACCAGGAGATGGAAACTCATAGGTTGAAGGAAATTTTACAAAACCGTGCACTGTTCCCGGAGAATACTGTGTTAGTATCGGAACAGCAGTGTATCTTTGTGTTATGTGGAAAAGGGAAGAGGTGATTCATACTACCTGTTACGGCAAAATTAAACTGAACATTTACTTTAAACTGCGGGAAGCACATCTCTTTAATTTTAATCCATGATCATAAAATGACTGCAGAGGGTGGAGGAGTGAAAGCGTCTTCCTGATCTGGACCAGTCAGGATCGCTTCCTTTCTCTTCCCTTGCCCAGCTCTCTCTTCCATTTCCCCTGTGTGCCCCACCGGTCTGATTTACGCTCTTGTTTGCTTGCCCTGTTTCCACATTTTTCCCCCGACAGAGACAAAACGCTGCATAAACTCCCAGTCTGCCTGCTTGCGATACTGTTGACCCTTCGTCGTGACAGTCAGTTGGCAATCAGCCCACACGATGCTGATTCAAACTTCTATCAACATATTTGCAAAGGTTTTTTCTTGTTAAGTTGGACTCAACACAATAAGTCGGTTGTGTACTGCATGTTTCATGAAGGCCGCGGACCCACAGTGTTGTCATGGAAGCGGAAACGCTTTGCGCTTTGCGCTTGTAAAGAAGCACTTGGCTGGATGAGCGACCTATATGGCTGCCACTTCGCTGTGACAACAAAAAAGACCTGATTCGTTGGATTAAATAGGACAGGTGGTTTTGTTTGCGCGCTATCCGTCTTCGTTATTTGCTTCTTGGCACTTTTTGGCCACATGGCAAATGAGAATGGAGGACAGTGGAGGCACCTGGCAGTCCTTGTTTGATTTATTCAAATCAAGATGAAGATTTAAAGCAGAGAGAAAGTCGCAGCCAAGAAATTTCTGGCAGGTTTCAGCCCTGAACCACCAGGGGTGTCCGTTAGGCTCCGGGGTTAGCTGTGGGCACACGAACCCAACTCTCTGACTCTTACACAACAGAGAAATGAGGAAAATACAAAAGCAGGTCATAAAAGTATGACTCATACCCTTATATATTTATATATATATACATATGTATTTTTACCTCTGCTAAACACGGTGGAGGTCAGTGGGGCCTCTGAAAACTATGAGGTGCTGCCATTGATGTATTCCTCATTATTGACTGTGAGATTTGGCACAGTCTGGCAGAATTTCATCACATATCTAAATACCTCTGTAGCTGAGTTCAAAGGCTGGGTTTAACGTACAGAAACACTGTGGGTCATTATCTCTGTCCTTTAAAAATCATAAACTACGTGTCTTTGAGGAGAGGGAGATAGGATTGTCGTCTGTAAATATGATGGATCTGATAAGTTAGTCTCCAAAGAGCAGCTTTAGACCCAGTTTCAGAAATAAACTTGTGAAAATTAGCACTCCAAAAACCAGATGCTGGGCCCCAGAGGAGATGTGCCGATTTGACAAGACTTCAAAGACTCAAAAACATCCCTCTCTCTCTCTCTCTTTCTCGCCAGCCAAGAGAAAGTATTTCATACTGGTAAGCCCTGACCCGCTTTAAACACACATTGTCCTAGTTCAGTCCAATCGCAGTCAGATGGTAGACACATGTCCAAGGTTGCAGGTCAGGAAAAGGGACATCCTCCACGGAGGAACAGCACAGCGTCCCATTCAGGGCTGTTGTCAGAGGGACAACTTCCCCTTGCTTACACCAACAAGGATGTTTATATGGAGTGACAGGTCTGTGTGTGTGAATGATGGCTACTGTCGCAGCACAAATGACGCCCTGCCTAAGAGTCAACAGGGCAGTTACACGACCGGTCAGTCCAAATGACAGAGCAGGGTGTCCTCTGTTCTGCCCGTCTCTGTCAACACCAATTAAAAGTAGCAGTCCTCAACCCAAATATGTCTCTATCCAGCAATAATAGAACAACGTGAACAGCTGACCTCAACAAGACTGCTGAACAAGGTCAACACAACTAATTCATATAATACACACACAGAGCCTGAGATTATGCTTTCACAGTCTGAACAACTGTTTAAAACTCAAAGACATTTTATGTACAATGATAGAAAAGAAAAGAAAAGAAAAGAAAAGAAAAGAAAAGAAAAGAAAAGAAAAGAAAAGAAAAGAAAAGCAGCAACTCTCAAACTCAATTTGATGTATTAACAGACTTGTCGGTCAGTTTGAGAGTGCTATCATTCTCAGAGGAGTCAGAAAAAGCACTTCTATTGTGTACAATATAATACTTTTACTAAATTAAACCGAAACTGGGAAATTCTTAATTTTACCTTTCGCTATTGGAACGTTTCAGGACGGTTCCTGTCTGTTGACAAAACGTGCATACCATTTTTTTTTTTTCACTCACTGTGAAAGTGATGATATAAGGAATAAACAAAAACAAGAGAAAATCACATTCCAGTTAAGATTAGCTCTGCCTGCATGATGTGCAGCAGATTGAGGGAGATATGAGGCACATTCCAGTTGTTAGAGCTCGTACAGAGGCAGGAGGGAGTCCAAGGTTTTTTCGGGCAGGTGCCAAAAACTTCTACCAGATACTTCCATAAAACATCTCCCAGTCAAGCTGTAACTGCCTATTCAAACAGGGTGCACTAGCTCACACGTTGGGCCGGTTTATTCTTAGACTCTGAGACTGTGATTCAATCTGTATCGCATTCTCGCTCCCTGCTGTCAGAAGTTTCATAGGGACTCCAGAGCTCTTATGTAAGAGTTAGAGGGTACAGAGGAGAAAAAAAAAAAAAAAAAAAAAAAAAAAAAAAAAAAAAAAAAAAAAAAAAAACTCTCTACATGTGCAATACTGCTGACATGTCGTTTCATCTGTTTTCGGAAACTCCGCAGGGTCACGACTTAAACCAGCGCACAAACTTAAAGGAAGAGGACATTTTTGGTGTAACACACTTTGCAAGCTGGTGGAGAGATGAAGTTCATGGTGCGGGGAATTTTATTAATACTGGAGAGAACCAGGCTAACAGTTCCCCCCTGTTTCCAGTCCTTATGCTATGCTATGCTATGCTATGCCTTAAGCTTGCAAGAAAATATACATAAGCACTGTGATATACATGAAAGTCATTATTTTAAAAATAACTGGAAAATAATTATCATTCGGAAAATCATGAAACAGCAACTGAGTAACATGTGATCTCATTAAACTCAAGGTTACACTGCAGCCAAAATACTCTCGTCTTTAGCATCTGTCAACATTCCCAGCTGTCCTCAAGCCGAGTTTTAACCTGTGCTGCTGTCATTTTCAAGAGGTAGTTATGACTTCTACAAAAGAGACAGGTGGCATCTACTCTGAGAACCAAACTTCATCTCATCTGAAGTACCCGGTGCCTTCAGACAAAACAATCTCTTCTTTGAATCTCTGATCTAATTATGCTCAACTCTGTCTCGCCCCAGTCTTTCCAGCTAAATAAAACAAAGGCTTAATACACCATAGAACTAATATCACAAAGTAACAAGAAGGCAAGATATCATTAAATGATATAAGGAAATATATTGTGAGCATTAGCTTGGCCGCTCGCAGGCTTCTCTTATAAGCAGGTTGTTTGCCATCACGCTGCAGCGGAGCCATGAAGAGAGCACAAAGCACAAGCTGAAAGGCTTTGAATTTAAAGCCGCCTCGCATTCTGGAAATCTCTCAGTTGTCTGTTTCTTTTAGTGCTGTTGAATAGTGACATTTATATACTTGGTCCAGGCGAAGTGAGTGATGCTTGTTTATGAATGCCTAAGCTGACCTTATTCCCAATGCAAACCTCAAATATTTACAGATGTAGCAGGGGAAGAGCAGCTGCAGCGGCGAGACTGTCAGAATTTCAGCTGAATAGTGATGAATTTATCTTAAAAAAGAAATCTTCTTCTGCAACGTGATTTACCCCCCCCCCCTTCTGTCAACACAGTGATTGTGCCACAAGGGTCAAAAATGTGATTGTGAAATGTAGGTTTCACAGAGTGTAACTTTACTCATGAAGAAACTGATAAGAAAGCCTATGAAAATATTTGTAAGAGGATGAATCATCCTTCATTCTGTTTTTTCTTGCCAATCTCTCATCAACGCAAACCACAGTGGTGCCTTAACTCCAGCTGGTAGGTGTGAATGTGTGTAACTGTGTGAATACGATCAGGGCATTTCTGTGAAAGACAGTTTGCCCCTCAGTGAAACTACCCTGAATAAATCAATGTTAAATAAATAAATAGGTGTATAAAGGACTTAAACATTTTGTCTGGATCTGGATGATGATGTACTGTGCAGCATATTTTCAGGAACATAAATCATGTGGCTAAAACTAGGATGTTAAGCAAAGTTCTGCGACAAAGGACTAAAATCTCTAATAAAATGTTGTTTGATTAATTTCAGATGAAAGTAATCCAGCGATGAACGCTTTATATACATGAAATGCTAATTTAGGATGAAAAATTCCCAACAACAGAATTAGCAGGGAGAAATACTTTGTGCAATGCAGGAAGTAAACAGATCATGGCAGTCACCCAAAAATACTAAAGCCAGATTTAAGCTGAAAAAAGAAAACATGTGCAACCAGTTGTGGACTCGATGGAATTTAGCAGCTCACAGGCGTAAAGATGAGAAGTGAACCACAGTACTGTATGGAGAAAGTTTGCATATATTGTACTACACACTACTTGTAAGATTTCTTATTGACTAAGATAAAGTGCTGGAAGCCTGCAGGAAGCTGTTATGGTTAGAGAAACCTACCGTCTTCTTGGTTCTTGCCCTTGTTCCCACTGAGGCGCTGCGAGGGGCAGAAGATCTGCCTTGGCTCGGACATTCCCCTCCGTCTGCTCTTTGGAGAACTTGGTTGTTCGGGGTTCGGTTTGAAGTGGACTTTGAAACAGCACCCCACTGCAACAACATCACAACAACAATCAGGACTTGGTCTGTCTCTGTCTGGCCGAACAGACTGGGACAGGATGGTCTCAACGGTGGCCAGGGGAAAAGAAAACAAGAGGCTGAGGTCAACGGCTGGGGAAGTGAAATCTCCACTCTCAATTCAGCTTGACAGAAGCACACAAAGGAGCCTGTATGTGTGGATCTTCTTTTGAGAGGACAGAGATTATGACCTTGTCAAATATCCCAGTAAAGATGTCTTGTCTTGCCCAGTCGCCTGTCATTAGTTAAAGCAAGTGATAGTGAATGCCTGGGATGGTTATGCAGATGCCTGGGAGGCATGTAAGCCTCTGTCAACCATTCCTAATGGACCAAATCATACAAACTCCCTTCCAACACAACAGCTCCTCTGTGTGACACATACATATGGAGTCCGAAAGAGCACTTTTGTTCCTGAATGCTAACTCCAGTGGGATATTTCATGAAACATGCCACCATGAGAAGAGCCCTGTTTAGGAACAGAGTTGCATGGTCCCAGCCCCAGCTTCAGAGGCACAACAGCTGTCTGTTCCTGCTGCACCATTCAGACCAGACTAAATCACTGTAGACTCCAGTATCACATCTGAGAGCTGCAAACCTACATCATAAAACAGACTCGACTCAGTGGGATACTATAAGATGGCCTGACAAAGCCCATAGTGTCACAGACACACTATATCCCCATATCTCACAAGTCCCAGACATGTGAGAGTCTCACACAAGATCAACACGCTGTATCTTCCGCACTGGGTTTATGGGTTACCACTGCTTGATTTGAGAGAGCTTGTTTGAATCTAGACCTGATGCGCAACACTTTTTAAAACTATCCAGGACATAAAATTCTGATGAACACCTGTCGCTCAGAGGTCCAAATAATCCAATGGGATTTTCTCTCGACAGAGCAAAGTAAATTGATTTAGTGAAGTTTAAAAAGCATGACCAAGTATGCAGCATACGCTTCACAGGAATGCGTACAGTACCAACCGTGACAGCGCACATACCATTAGGTGCTGGAGGTTGAACTTCTGCGGCTTTATAAACATAGAATACACACAGTTCATTCTTGGTGCCAGGCTGAGTGAACACAGTCTCACCTGTTTCTTGCGGGTAGTGCAGGGTGTGTCGGAGGGTGACGAGCTCGCACTCAGAGCCTCCTCTATGTCCAGATTAAGTTGGTCCAGTTTCCTCATCAGATGGCTCATTGATTCCGACCAGGGAGACTTGACCTGAGGAGACTCCTGTGGGTAATCAGGGAAGAACCAAGATGAGAGAAGACAAGTCACCCTGTTGATAGAGTTCTGTGTAAGACCCTGAGCTGATTCTGAAATGTTAATACACTTTTGGCTCTTGTTTTATCCCAGTTGTCAGTGTTTGTTTGCAAAATTTGCAAATTTGATCACAATTATTCTGACTTGTTTAATCCTGTTATTTTAGCATAAACCCAAACATAATTTTTTGGATTTTATTTTGATATTTATTTTATCATTTCCCCCAAATTTGGCATTTCCATATATTTGTGTCACATTTTATCTGGATCTTCAAGTATTTTGATGTTGCCGTTCAAAGCATATCAGCTTTTTTTCTTATTACCTTACTAAATCAAATCAACTACGTGCATAGATTATGCACACACACACATTTTAACATAGGCTACACACACTCACAGTACTACACACAGTTTTTTCAGGCATTAATTTGATGTTAATCCCAAATTGAGCTGTCGACACTTCATTAAAATTGTTTGGCATCTTAATTATATGCTTCAGCTAAACTTCATCAAAACAAAAAATGATTTTTTTTTTTACTTTCAAACCTGCAGTAAAAGTAAAAGGGGAAGAAATCAGCTTCATTGGTTTGTCCAGTAACTGGCTGCCATCCGTGTCAGACTTATTTGACACATGAGAGCTTTTAGGTAAGGTGAGAGCATCTGTCAATTTACTACACTGCCCTAAACTCAAACAAGAGTTACAGGCAAACCCAAAAAAGTATCTTGTAAATTGCAGATGCTACAGCAGTGGACTGTGCTGCTGCCACACATGGAAATGTGATCTCCTCGGCCGCTTCTCAGGGTGAAAGAGCAGAGGAGGAGGAGGGCTCCAGACATGTATGCCATACAGACCATGATGGAATTCCCTGCACTGGCTTTCACTACTCCCCAGACACACATTGTATATAAATAGACCATCCTTACACAGACAGGAGCTGTGTCTGAGGATCTGGAGGTCCAGCCTCATAAATCAGCAGGATACACCTCAGTCACCAAAACATAAATTAACATTGTTTTGAAGCGGAGAGATATCAGTGTGTGTGTGTGTGTGTGTGTGTGTGTCTTCTGTGGTCCTGGAGAGGGTCACATGCTACACACTCTTTAACAGCATCATTGTGGACCCTGTTCAAGAATCACAGTATTAAATCCCGTAACTATTGCGTAGTGAATTTTCTGGGGGATTTCTCTTGTGGGTTGTTCCAAAGTTTTTTACACAGTCGTAACAACATGTATTTCCCAGGAAGCTCCTTGACATTATAGAGCTGTCATCTTGATTGAAATATCCTTTCTGAGTTGTATTCACCAAGGTGCTGTATCCAAGAAAACACCAAGATCTCTCTGAATTCCCTCCAGGCTTCACTGCATTGCCGAAATTTGGATTTATTTGGTTGAAAACAACCGAATGAGAAAACAACATGTGATGCACCAAATTCCAGGCTTCAAAATGTCTCCTGCGGATGACATAACAGACAGCTACTTTAATGTTGATTGACTCCGACCTACACAGACAGTTCAAATCCCAGAAGTGACCATCACTGAGCCAGCACCAAAACAAACGGTCAAAATAAACCCAAAACAACAACAAAACCATTAATTCATTTCCTGGAATTAAAACTAAGAAGTGTGACTGAGCCCTAATTACTGAAGGCCACTTTTGAATCAAGTCATTTTTCCATTTATAACATTAAGCCTCTACATGCACAATCATTTCATTGAAGGGACTTGTTAATAACTGTTCTGATGGGAAACCCCCACGATGTCTTGGACAGGGCGTCGTCCCTGTGCTTTGATTTTTTTTTATTTTTTTTTATTTTGGAAACAAATATGTCACTTGTTTTAGTATTTTCATTAATTCATTGTGGTTTGACTAAAAATATCCAGAGCAAGAAAATAGAAATCGGGTTCCAAATGGGGACAGGCCATCCTTGTGACCTCTTGTGAGAGTGTTTGTAATCACTTTGCAATCCATGGAGTCAGAGACTGTTTGAAAGAAAAGCCATTCATTCACATTAAGAAATCACAAACAGTCTCATGAGTTTGGTTACATATGTCTCGGTAAATATGCCATAATTTGGAACATATCAGTATGCTTCCTACAAACTGCCAAGCATTCTCCATGAGGCAGTACATTTTAATTATATGATTAAGGCACAAACAAACTGATATCATGTTGCATTCTCTCCAAATTATGAGAAATTAAAGTTCTAGACAGCAGACGGTCCATTCAGCCTGCTGACCACCCAGGGTCAGCTGACTGGCAGAGGGAGAAAGTGCCTTTTTCCCCTCAATCCCTGAGGAATGACCTAAATCTGGCCAATCCCCTGCTGACCTCTGAAGCCTGAGGGGGTCACCTGGGGTCATTGAGAGGAAAAAATAAAGCTTCCCTTCTCTGCTCTGTCTGCCTTCGAAGCGTGGCAATGACCAGGGACTGTAAAATGTTTGACACTGGATCAGCGTGTTTAGACAGCTCAATCCTCTGTGTCTGCCAAACATATTAAAAGGCCTAGACATACTTGTATAATTTGGATATGTTGGTGTCAAGATGTAAGAACCGCCCCAAAAACAAATACAGACATCAAAACTTTCCTCAACGTGTAAGATTTAAAATACGACACCAGGTCAAAGAAATTAACACTGATTCCTAATTTTGCAGTTTCCGATTCCATCTTATATTCCCCAGAGAGCTGCTCAACTGACTGTCATCACAGAATGAGAACAGATAGCTTATTCATTTTTATGTAAATCAGAGACATAAAGTTGTGATAAGAGTGTGAACATGACTTGAGCTTGTTTCACAGAATACCGCAAGATGTGACAAAAGGATGTTGATATGGTTGGTTATGTGGTTATACTGTAACGCTAAAAATTCAAAAACTGACCTGTGACCAGGGACATTTAAGAAAGTCACTGGAGTTTCTCTTTATCATCCTGACATCAACGAGGTGTCCAAAACGTTTGGGGAAATTAGTGAAACAGCAAGTTAAAAGACAAGAGAAGTGTGTGCAAATTAAACTCTTTTTTCACGGGTTCTGAACAAATCCTCATGACTGCGCCTCAGTGGGTGTACATTCCTCCAACTAAAGTTAAGCTAGAGACCGGCCGCACTGTTATGAAGCGAGTATAGGAGGAATATGTATTCACTTACAGATCTGGATGTAAGCCACTGCGATGGCATGCACCGATGCTGCTGAGAAGTCTATGAGCAAGAGATTGAAAGGACAATTTAAAGTCTTCAGACAAAGAGCAAAAGGCTCTATAAGATAATTGTGGGGAAAAAAAATCTTGATATTCTGAGCATAAAGACTGAAAACATATAAGAGGAGGAAATGGAAGAAGCTGAGTATCTTGTGAGCTGGACTAATTAACCCCAGGCGTCAGACAAACGCAAATGGAAGAAACAGATGCCCCCATTCTTGCATATGCTGAAGCTAAATCTGGAACACATTCACACTGTCTCTTTTCAGTGACATCCCCACAAGGTGCTGTTCAGGAATGTGGGCACTTCTACTTAGAATGAGACAAATTCCAGAGGAGGCTTGACGCTCAAGTGAGACACTACCCTTGATTCATCTCTTCGTGCCTTTCCCCTCGATCCGGCCCCGGCAATTGTGTGTAGCCCTCATACCATGGCAACTGAGCTGGTATGAGTCAATCCTTTAGATAAATGCATTAATGTTATCTTCATGGGACAACAAAATGTGAGCTGACTATAACTTTATCAGCGCAAATTGGCCACATTGTGAACCCCAACACAGTGGCTTTGACATGGAAATGAGGAGTTAAGTGTGTGAGCTCTGGGCTCGGTGCCTAGTCTGCGCCACCCACAGAGAGTGCCCAGAGATCACCATGGAGGTATCCAAATGTAGCAGCCGGTCATGCGAAAGGGCAACGGCTACCTGGCTACTTGGAGGAATAAATTACACTCTTAATATCCTGCGATGCAAAAACACCAACCGAACGCAGCCACAGACATATCTGCAGAGTGGGACAGATATGGTGAAGAAATGTTTATTTTTGGGGGCATTTAGTCACAGCTGAGCTAAATGATGCAGGCAGGGGGGAGTCATGAGATGACACAGAGTGGAAACACTAGGTATACAGTGCCCTCATATGGTTAATGTTAACAACTACATCCGTGTACTACTTCATGAATTTTGTCTTTATGCCCTCATCTACCTTATCCGGTCTTCTTAATTCTCCTACTTACAATCAAAGTAACTCATTTATGATGAATATTGGTACAGTTGCTCTTATTTAGCCTCTATCTCTTTCTAGGTTTCCACATTTCTTCTTCTGAAATCAATGGACTTCTGTTCTTTCCCAGCATGTTGCCTGAAATTGAAGTCTTTCCTACAGTGATGCCCACACTGCAGTCCAGCGTATGATAACAGAGCCTGTGGCGTGATACTGTGAAGAAGCACTGACCCGCTGTCCTTTGATAATATTTACAACGGGCTCCCTGGATTCCCTGCATTCTTCCACTCTTCTCCAAAACAACCCATTCAGAGCCGAGTGTCATTCTGCACATAAAGCTGGCATTACCTCCAACATCCAACCCAACCGACACACAGAGGGGCTCATCTCCACCAGCCATTTGCTCTACCCTGTTTACATGTGGACTATTATCTGCAGACTGTTTACAAAAGCATGACAGTTATGTGCAATCGGATCTGCTCCCTGCAGCTGTAACGGGAAACATGTAGAACAGATTCGAACATATTTATGAATGTCCATATAGAGAGTTTAAATGGGCAATAAAGAACACGGATGAGGGGTTACAGGATGGTTAAAACCAAGGTCAGGGTAGAGGTTATGTGAAAAGGAGACTCAAATGTGCCTTGACTTGTTGACGAGAAGAGAGACGTTCAGTAATTGAAGGCTAATGCAGCCGGCAATGGGCTCTGTCAAAACACCGCTGCCTGCTGAGGGAGTGGAGAGAAAGCAGAAGCTGTTTGCATTCCTTCTGGATCTGTGTTTCACCAGTGCGAATGTGAAGTCGGTGGACTCCCACACACTTACACCAGCTATCTCACAGTGTAATGTCAGCTGCAGGTAGCTGGCAGAGATCAACTCTTACGATTTTGTCTTTTCCGTCTTTGAACCAAAGACAGTACTGAAGTTAAATAATGTCACTACAAATCCATTTCCTCTATATGTGCTTTCTGTATTTTTATACAAATGCAGACAGTATGTTAAGTTTTATACCCCACTTCAACTGAATTTGGGGTCATTCGTTCCTTCAATGTAACTTTATTCTACCCCTCCTTCAATTTTACTTTTTAAAATGTTTTATTTTCTTTCTTTTTTTTTTTTTAAATGTCCATGTGAATTTATTACATGTGAAATACAATTCACGTATTTGGTGCATGTGGAACGCCATTTCACATGTGCTAAATTCACATATACACACATGGTTTTCTTACATAATGGAAACTGGTGTAATGTGAGATATTTCACATTACACCAGATGTGAAAAGATCAATCCCACATGTGCTTTCAGTAAGGGACAAAAATTGGATGGAAATTGGAAATGGGCTTTGGCATGTAGTAAAATCATAAATGCAAATATAGTATTTGGACATTTCACATGTGATATATTGTATTTACGTTATATTAATTATATATGATATGTTTTGTCTTGTCTTTTTGTGGTTCTAAAATATTTCTCTAATGTATTTCTAAAGCTTTTGTATTTGATAGGTGCTTTTATGTCTCTGTCTGCAATAATCTTGTCTGATTTCTTTTTAGTTAATAAGTGATTATACAACAGTGTGGAAACACCTTTCATTAATTGTGGATGATTTTAAATCAGTAGTCGCGTACCTCTTTGCTGCTGGTTTCCCCCTCTGCTTCGTAACCATTGTTGCTTGCTGTGTGATGACTTCTCCTCTTCGGTTTGTCTTTGCCATTGCTCCTACAGCTGTGATTGACAAGGAGCTCTCTACTCTGAGACAGCTCTGGGAACACATCGTTTTCGTCATCCTCATCACCCTCATCGTGACCATCATCATCCTCCTTTTCCTCCTCCTCCGGTGAAGACTCCCCATCATCAGAGCTCTCATTGGCAAAAGCATGGCTGTCAACTCCGGTGGTACAAGTGTGGTCAGAGAAGGTGATGGAGGTCAGTTTGTGCTTCACGATGCGTGGGAGATCCAGGACTCCCTGGCATGAAACAGGGACAGATGTGGGGCCGATGAGAGGAGGAACAGAGTCTAGTTTGTGGATGGAGCACGAGTCCTCTGGATGTCTGTTGACATGGCCATTTGAGATTGTCTCTAAACTCTGGAAGTCTGTTTTTACACACCCACAGTTCAAATCTACCATCTGACCAGCATGATTATAAACCACCTGGTCTGACTGACCGTCTATGATAGGAACAGAAAGTGGAAAGTTACCGGAGCAGTCTTCATTTGAGCTAGGTGATGTGAACACAATACCTGCTTCTTGAAGCTGAGCTGAGGTCAGTGGATTCGGGTCAGGGGATGCTCCCTCGGGAGCGATTGACACTTGTCCGGGCTCCTCAAAGCACACAGCCTCAGGAAATTCAATGCTGATATGACCGACACAGACAGAACTCTTCTTCAGCTTGGTTTTGTCCTGATCTGGCTCCAACAGCGAGCAGCTTAGGGCTTCAGGGAGACAATCATCCCCTCTGAGGTCTGGTGAGACGTTTTCTGAAGACGACTCCTGTGTCAAAAACTTCTGTGATCCTAAAACTGTCCGAAACGGATGTCCCTCCAAATTCACCACAGATGGAATCTCCATTTTTGTTTTATTCTACAGTTTCTCATAATTCAAAACATAAATCCACAGGTATTTGTGCTTGATGTATCGGATGGCCATTTTTTATCCAAGATGCTCAGTCAAACCACACAGCAGATAACCTGAAACAAAAACAGAAGTGAAAATATGTGAATGGAATGTAACACATCTGAAAAACAGAGAGATGAAGATCATTTCACCACAGTAAAGGTATAACAAGAAAAATCATACATACTCCTCAGAGTGCTTCCGTATGTTTTTGCATCCTGTGGGTTGCTAAGTGTCAGCATGCTACCGGAGTTTAATGTAAAGCTTCTAAATCCAGCTCAGAACAGCTCTGAGTACGTGCCATCCAGCCAAGACTTCGCTGTGAAATTCAACATCTGGCTCAGGCTGGGCTGTTCAAGTCTGGATCTGTTTCACACACGATCACAGTGACATCACTGCACAGAGGAATCCGACTGCTCTTCCCCACTAGGTGATTTACTACACACTACACCATTCATCAGGACAGAAGATGTCCCTGGTCGACTGTGGTTAACATCCCACTCACCCCTTCATTAAGCCCTTCTCTAAAACACACCTTCGACAGGTCTGAGACATCCGAAGTTCACATGGAAAAACAAACAATTCCACTGATGTGACAGAAAGACAGACGGATTATCTTCAACCACAAAGACTTTCCTAAGAAGACGTTTGCAGATGAGATAACAGCGCGACTGAACCAGGCAACTTCCAAAACAAAGATAACCTACATGCGACCTGCAGAGTGAAATCAGCATGTTTTTCCCTGCATGTTGTAACAGCAAAACCCTTGATTGTACAGATGGAAGCTGAGAGATTATTCTAGAAAACAATCAGTTATTTCACAGTCCGTTGTATAAAACACAGCTACAGTAAGTAAATGTTTGGTAATTTTGTACATGTGGGTCTCTGCTGTTACTCTGACAAAGGTGCACTTGGCAGCGCCTTTACATGGCCTTGAGATACTTGACACAAAGCGACACCCACACAAACACGCGTATACGCAAACACACTCTTTTGCTTTCAGGACACAGGCAGATAAAGCAACCTCAGTAGGACAAGGACAAAATCCCACTCGGAGGATATTTGTTATAAATCTGGCACAATGATCTGGCTGTATGGAATTCCATGTATTTGCAGTTCCATACAGCGACATTACATAATAAGTAAATTAATGCTGTATAGAGCCTCCTGTAAAACCTGTCCTTACATGGTGAATGTGAAACCAGTGTACAGGAGATTAGGGTTCCTTCCAAGAAACCCCTCTTTTAAAAAACACTATGCAAAGAAGGTCTCATTATTCTCAGATGAATGCAGAGCAGATTTAAATGGAGGGAAGAAGTCACAGAGTGAAAATGAACTGGGAGTGTTAACTGGCAAGGCAAAAGTACGACTTATTTAAGAGAGTGAAAAAAGGCATCCTGTGTTGGAGAATTTTCAACAGAAAGGTCGTGAACAAGTCGTCTCACGTAGGAACAAAATATAATATAATGTTCTCAACTCAACTCAGAGTAATGAGGAGATGAATTGAGTTGTCGTTTGTTCCTGCACTTGTTTCTCCAGATCCATGTGTCAGATTCAAAGGAAAAAAGAAAAAGCAAAAGACTCACCTGCCGGGTGGAAAATAGTTGTCTGTGTTGCCCTAACTGTCACTGAGATCATGGCAAAACAGTGGCAGTGAGGCTGGTTCCTGTAAGAGCAGAGAGGATTGGACAGCCGCTCGCAGAGCCACACTTATGTCCCCATAGGCCTATTCTGCTAAAAGGCAAGCTTGTCATCACAACTATCACCCCCCCCCTCCTTGTGTGTTTCCCTGGGGGCCTGTAGGAGTGTTCAGCTAGCAGTGACTAAACCATTCAGAATATGCGTAAGAGCGGGCAGAATGTGTACTTGTTGGGAGATGGAAAGGGGGAGGAGAAAGGAGACAGAGGTGGGGGGAGAGAGAGAGGAGAGGGGGAGAGGGATGGGTGGTAGTGGAGGGAGCAGTGATGGTTGGCACTGTAAAAAGAACAAGGTGAAATGGGTTTTCAGCCCTCACAAACAGGCTGTGAGGAATGGCTGACTTCATCGGCCCGAGCTGTGCAGGAGCAAGATGAACCGCAGCCATGACCTATTGCTTCAGAACACCAGGCTGAGGAATGCTTTCAAGTCTGAAAAGCTGTGAAGGACCAAGATTTACTGAGGCATATTACACATAGGTTAAGATGATATCTTCGTGAGAGGATTTGATGCTGAACTGAAACCAAAATCATGTTTCCTCATGTTTTTATTTGCCACTGTATATAGGAGAGCTGCCAGTTAGGAGCAGGCTAAATGTGATTTAGAGGCTTTACAAATCATCAACTAATGGGATGCTTAATTATATTTGAGGGCAAATGACTGGGTATTGATTCACATTTTATTAGTGCCGAAAGAAACAAAAATTGTGCTTGGACAATCAGGGAATAGCCAAATGGTCAAAGATATACTTTGTATTTATGCCATGTAGAACCAGCAGTTCCCATTTGACATGACTGATAAACAAAAGCAAAATCATAATGCAAAAAAAAAAAAAAAAAATCACCATCTTGGAAATTCAAGCCAAGCCGTGAGTAAAAACTGCATGTATGATTGTGGGTGAGAATAAGTGAAAGTGAGAGATAAGCGTGGAGACTAAACATGAAAGGGGCATGTCTCAGCATTTGCTTGTTCATTGGCTTTGGACTTCCTGTTTATGCTACTCCTGGGCTCCTTGATGGGACAGGAGTGTTGCAGAAAGAATCATAATTGTTCAAATTGTCCTTGATTTTATATCATAGGGGGATTCATTCATTCATTCATTTGTTTATTCTCCTCACCAGCAGTGACGTAGTGACGCCACAGCCACATATCAGTCCTTGGACTCAGTTTGACCTCTGGCTTGGTGGTGGTGGTGGTGGTGGTGGGGGTGGGGGGGGGGGACTTCTCTCATTCATAAAATACTTTGCTTTTGACTCTTTCTCAGCAAAGAGGGTCGTAGGTTCCTCAGCCTTTTTTCTTTTGTTTTTACAAGTTGTCTTTAGTCCTGTGTCTGCGACTTTTGTACTTACATATTAACAGTGTTCAGAAATGACATTATTTTGCTAACAAAACTTCAGATGCAAGACATGAAAGACAAAAGTAGAAGTATTTTGATGTATATTGGTAATACTCAAAAATACAGCTGCACAACATCAGTAAATCCACTGTTTGACCAGTGTATCTCACTGGTCAACAAGGTATGTATGCAAACTTTTAATGTTTCCCAATCTTTGGTCAGGGTGAGTGACATTCCTGATGTCCTTGTTGGATATCTGTGTTTGCATTTCTCGTGTGGTTACATAGAAATTCAACTAATCATAAAAGTAAAGTAGTACAACTCGAATTGTCCCTTACAACCAAACTGTAGGCTGTGTACACTTTGATACAGACCAAGTGGGACTATGGAGCAAGTGGCAGAAAACATGTTATGATCTTGTTTACTCAGTCAGCTAAGGGAAACAAAAATGTGCAGTCGTGTGTGACTGAGAGAAAAGCATTAGGGAAAGGATGGAGGAAAAAGAGAAAGAGCTGACAAGAGGAATAGAAGTAGAGAGAAACAATGTGTCAGTCCCCTGTGTCGGCTCCTACAGTGAAAAACATTTGGGAAACACCAACTTGAATAATTGGCTGCACTTAATGAATAGCAGCCTTTTCTCTGCCTGGTCTATCTGAGCTGTGGAGGTGAACCGTCCAAGGCCAGTGGGAGTGAGAACAGTTCAGCTCAAACGCAGCTGGATGTTCTCACAAGCCAACCTGGCAGCCTGTTTGCCCCTGGCCCTGATGGAAAGAAAAAACAAACAAAAAAAACTGCCCCGCTTGTGTCACTGCAACAAAGACACAGACTTTGCTTCCGCAGGGGATAGACGGCAGAATCAGCACCTGGAGCAGGAGGGAGCAAATAAAAGAGAGCAAGGTAGTCACTTTACACTGGCCAAGTGCCAAACCCTGTCTCAGAGCTTCAGTTAAGTTTGATAGACTTTCGACGCCATCCTCTTTTTGTTATGGAGTTGGCAGATTATACAAGTTTCACACTGGCAGGAGTCATTTACTGTGTTCATAAGCTCACTTTAATATAAAAAATACATCTTTTTTATATTACACATATATATATATATATAACGCATATATATATATATATATATATATATATATATAATACATATGTTTTGCTGCTACAACTTTTTAAGATTTGTTTGGGGCAATTTGGGTATTAACAAGACTGAGAGTCTGTGAGGCTGTGCATCAGCAGTAGGCACAGTAGTGCTTTGAGCTAAATGTCAATGTCTGCATGCTAACATGCTCACAAAGATAACAAGTAGCCAACATGCTTATCTTTAGCAGGTATAATGTTTACCACAGTAGTTAGTTTAGCACTTAGTTTAGCATGTTAACATACTAACTGTTGCTTATTAGCACTAAACACAAAGTAAAGCTGACGCTGATGAGAATGTCATAAGTTTAGCAGGTATTTAGTCAAGAAGCAAAGTACTAAAGAATGAGTGTACTAAAGTTCATTACAATCCATCCACATTTTACTCAAAAGCACAAATTTTAACCTCATGGTGGCACAACAGGAAAGTCAGAGGATCACCAAATTCATTAGAATTCATCCTTTCTGAGCCATGAATACCTGTACAGAAGTTCATGGCTATCCATGATATAGTTGTTGACATATATCAATCTGGACTGAAGAGGTGTTTAATTTGGCTATTCAAAATGAATTTATGTGTCTATCACATGATTTTCCTTTCAAGTTATTGTTTCTTTTTTTTTTTTGCAGATTCACAGTTTTCATATTTGTGTGCACTAAGTTTTAATGCCACTTGCTAATCATTACATTAAATTAAAATAAACATGTTGGGGCCTGTGTGTCCATTTCAGCTTCATTCTAGTGGTTGAAATGAAAACTTACATCTCCTCAGTATCAACACTAAATGAAACTAACTCATATATAGAGCTGTGTTGAATTAAACTGCAAATAAGACAAGGCTTCCTGCTGCAGATCACAGCTATGACAACTATGTCAAGACAAGACCTGGGGAACGTGAACAGGCTGCCAAAGCAAAGTGCCAGAGATGGCAGGCATACCAAGGCCCAGATGTGGATCATCAGCAGGCAGAGAAGCTCAGTGCCAGTAACTCAAGAAAGAAGCAAATGTGACTGTAAGAGGATATTATTGTTTGTCTTTGTCTGATTTACAGTGCGATAAGAATGATAATTTCCCAGTCTGTTCACCACTTCAGCTGGAAGCATGTTAGAGACTGACAATGACAGAGTTCATGACCCACTCACTAAAGAATTGCAGCACCTGAGGATACAAAATAGTTTTTCCAATTAATTATTAATCTCAAACTTTGAACTAGAACAAGAACTACCGGCTAGAAATGTAGACTTTTTAGGATAACGTTTTAGTCCATTAAATACGTCTGTTTCTGTTTTGAATACTCTTTTAATCTCTTATTATTTTAGACTTTGTAAAACATGTGACATACTGACAAAAGCTTGTGCATGAAATTTCAGCCCTCAAGAGCAGCCCTTCAGTGCACACAACCACCTGATACACTGCAAAAATGCTCATCAAAACACCTCAGTCCTGTAAATCAGCTACAGTAATTAGACTTATATTTACTAAATATTTACTTTTCATAAATATCGTTTTCACCATATGTGGATGTTTGAAAGGCTCACCTTTTACCTCATTCAGTTTTGATCCATTGAGAACAATATGCTTGAGTAATAGCCTACTTACTTTATGGAGGTAATGTCAAATAAATTATTAGCACCTTGAGTGAAACTTTCAGTTTGAGATTAGTTTAAAAGATCCTGTCAGCAAGCATTATGGAAAGTGTAGGATCCAACTGAGCAGTTAGGATATTTCAGCCTCTGGTGCAACAGTTTTGACTTATCATTTTTAAATCTGTCTCTCATGTGACTAACAACGTTATGGAAGTCAGATATTACTCTTTGTACTCCATTACCTTCCAAAATAAAATAAAAAATGTATAAAAATACAATCAAAAATTGGCAAAAAACGTTAGTACACCAGGAATAAAATCACAGTGATTTGACTCAAAAAGGTTACTGTACATCCAACCACTGAATGGTTTATGGTTTGAGAGAATGTTTTACAGTGTTTGAGGAGAAACACATTCTGTGCTGTCATTTCCCTTTCTGCCTCTTCTTATCAGCGGTATCAACGCGGCTGTCAAGATGGGGCAGACGTCGTGAAGTGCCTGTGGTCTTCACATGGCATAGTGAGATTAAAGTGAGGGGAAAAGAATGGAGCCAGCTGTGTTGCTGAAACATGTGGCTGCAATGCAACATGTTATTGCTGCACAGAACAAGAGTGAGTCTGTGAGGACAGTAAAGACTCACAGTATGGGAAAATATTCTATCTGATAACACTTCACTTTCTGCTGCATTTATGTCTAAGGACAGAATGTGTCAGAGCATAAATATCTGCTTCGGTGGTTGTTATGCTGTTGCATGCAGCAGTCTTATGTAACATGAACAGTACCCAGCTGTGGAAAACAGGCAAGTACAATACAAAACGTAAACATCATTAGAAAACATTCCAGCAATACCACAGTCTGACTCAATATGTCTACTGCTTTTCGACTCCCCTGCAGATTCCCAGCATACCACAGACCGGGGCAGATGTTGTGTATTATCACTTTTCTCTGCAGTCTCACTGTGTCTCTATCTGATCAAATCATCACACAGTCGCTGTGCGTGCAAAGATAATGGCCTCTATGATCAAACTGTTCACGTTGTGTCTGAGGCTGTCAAGGTGTAAGTTCAATAGCTCGTTTTTGTTCCAAACAAACTGCTGCTTTCAATGTTTGAAACATGTTTACATAGATATTATCTCACAGAGCAGTAATTCATTCAGTAACAACCTCGATGTGTGAGAGCACGTAAGAGTAAGAGTGTAAAAACTGAGCTCACAGACAAATACTATAAAACTAAAAAGGACAAAAATTAAACTTTTATCCAAAAAAACGTCCAAGATCCCCTTAACCCATATTTCCATTTGTACAAAGGAGTGTTTTAATGTAAAATTGTGCACATATGCTAATGAGACAACTGTGGTATCATCATTTACATAGAGTTTCCATATTCAGAATCTTAAGACCACCCCCCTATGGACTTCATCATACACTTTGTTGAATTAATTAGAATCCAACTGTTCTTGTAACAACCCTTGAGAGCTATTACTTTTGGCAGCCTACAGATATTAATCTGGTTTGATAATTGGCTGATTTTGCTGATGAAACAGCCCCAGACACAACCATCTTCAACTAATCCTTTATATTTAATTTGCAAGTGATGAAAGTTGTTCAAAATCAGCGCATAAATAAGTGGTGTGATTGCCTAGTGTACTTAAATCTTGATAATCTGAGTTATTGCTTAATTTCAAACACAAATTAAGTGGGTTTTTTTTTTTATAGGTTATGCAATTATTCAGATTTGGCATCAGTATAATGTATAATCAGAATTCTTTCAAACTTCAGTTGTAAGGCAGATGAAAAACAAAACTTTATAACCTCAGGATACCACAAACCACATATCAAATTATTCCCATTCACACAATTTGTTCAATTGTGAGTAAATGTCTGATCTAAAAAATGCTTTGTGTCTTGACAAATATTTGGGTAAGTGTATATTTTTTGGCCTCACTCCTTGTCTTGGCATTTTGTTGGCTCACACACCACCACTTTCTGACAACACATGCGGTCAGCACCCGCTGTTTACCACACAGCAGCCACACGACAGCTGTCAGGGCATTCCCAAATAATGAGGAATGCGAGAGAGTAAGAAAGAAGATGTCATTTCCAGCGATAAGGATAGGAGATGTAAACATTAACTGAAATGATGGTAAATTACACTGCTGCACGGCGCTTTCACAGCCTGTCTCCCCAGCACGTCCGTGATTATAGGAAGACAGGGAGGGATGAGAGGTGAATCACTTCGGCCTTTCATGTGACCGGGGGATTGCCTTGGAGGGACGAGGCAGCAGCCCGTCACCATCACACACACCCGGAGCAGCTACAAATTAATTCATTCCAACAACAACCCCTGTCCTCACCTGCTGCAACACGCTCCGCCAGCACTCGCGCAATCAACCAGCGAATTCCTTCCGCTCTGAGCTGTGAGGTGGAGGGTGAGGACAGGGGGGAGGGAGGGAGGGGGTTGTGGGCTCCATGTTGTGATTGTGATGTTGTGTAAATGACAGGTATGTTTGAATCCCGTGTCTGATGCAAACATCACACCACCCACACCCGTACTGGGGTCGGACAACAAACACGTTTGCTTCCAAGAACGTGAAAATACATGCCAAGATGACAGGGCGATTCAGAGATGACGGGTTATTCATTTGGTTTGGTTAAACACACATTGCATGCAGCATAACATTGATCCACTCCATGTGTGAATCAAAGACATGCAATACGTATGGTCCAACACGTCCTTTAAGCCAAGTCTACGTGTGGCTTTTTTTTTTTTTTGGTCGAATACACTTAAATGTTTCCTTCCAAATAGGGAAACAACTTGGAAATAATTTGACTGCAATTTATGACAACACGGTGAAGAGGAAGAAAGACTGATTGAGACAGAGAGGGCTGATTTAAGGCGGCCCGATGGGAGAGGAGAAAATCAGATCAAAGCTGAGCAGTTGTCAGCGTCCTCTTTTGTCTTTGCTAGGAATGAGAAGCAGAGCTGCAAGGCCTTGAAAACAGCTGCCCTGAAGCAGACGGCTGCTCCCTCCCAGCTGACTGTCAGCTGTGCTTTCTGCCTCACTATTAAACACTAAATATTACATTAAACTATACCAGTGTGTTTGAGGCGGTGTGTATGTACTGGTCACGTATTATGTTCCATTTCACTGACCATTTTCAAGTACATTCTTTGCAGATCTAGATTTCTGGATGTATTGTTACTGCTGTTCCAGTCTGCCATTCAGTTCTATATGATAGATAGATGTACCAGTAGATCTATGACAATCTATTGAAATATACTTAAAACTTGCTTTAGTTGTGTTCTTAATCAATCTGTAAGACCCTTTGTCTGTGCGTTACTCTATCATTGCATGATGACACAGTTTAAATGTAAACTGATGAGAAAAGTTGCCACTAAAGCTGAAACAAAATCTGGAAAATTTTATGACAGCATTTCTGATAACTGATTTATAATTCCCCAACTGCTCAAGTGTGAATATTTACTGGTTCTCTTAGTCCTCCATTATAGTAAACTGAGTATTTTTGGACTGTTAATTGGCAAAACAAGTATGTGAAGGGTATTTCTCAGTATTTTGACATTTTATACACCAAAACAATGAAGTGATAAATAAAAAGTAACTGACACATTAATCTCTAATCATCAAATGAATGTGAGTTCTACATCTTACAACAATAATGGAACCAAAACTAAAGCTGACTTGCTCTTCACTTTGAATGTTATGTTATGTTTTCATTTCATGTTTCAGTTTGAATCTAGAGTAAATAGTTTTTTGTTTTTTTTACTGTATGGAAATGAATGGAAACCAGTGGATACCTAAAACAGTAGAAAATATACATTTTCTATTAGCATGGTTTGCAAAATGAATAATTGTGATATAAAGTAAAAGTGATGTGTAGTAAATAAGCTAAAACATGCAAAAGCAGTGGTACAGTCTTTTATGCTGTATTGAATTTAGAGCGATGCCAACAGAAAATCTATATGTTAATGAATCAATATAACCTTCGACTGCACAAAGATATTCAGTCTTGCTGCCAGAATATATTGGAGTCTTTCATTTGAAAAGAGAGCCCCCTCCCTTCCCTCCTCTCACCCTGTTTGAAATGCCTGTTAACAGGGCTCAAGTCAGTAATTGATTTTACCTCTCTAATCTCCTCTCTCTATTATGAGGAGATTTCTCCTCTGCACCTGGGGCCACCGCTCTTGTCTTTTTTTCTTATCTGCCTCTGAGTACACTTGCCCCTCCCAGTGGGGGTTGTACTAATCCCCATCCACCACACTGTTCTTGCACAGACATACACACACCCATGGGAGAACCCCACAGCCGGCAGCAGGCCAGACAGTGCCTTGAGCTGCCTGCCGGTCATGTAAAACAGACACAGATGGAGAAGCAAAACCAGACACAATACCAGTTTCAGTACAGTGAGAAGGAAACTGGTGTCAAGCTATAGCAACTAGAGTACCAACATGTCAAAAGATTACAGAGGTGGAGGACAAAAGGTCTGGGTAAACTACTTGCATCACATCACTTACCCTTCCACAGAGTCTTCTGTCACTTTAGAGTGGAACACATTTGGTTGAAGACAGTTGAGTCTGACATGACTTCAGTGTGACACCATAAATGATCCTCTGCCAGTGTGATTCAGCACTTCGGCCACCGCACACTTCAGCTGAACAAGAGGGGAGCTGACAGTGACAGCTGCAGAGGAGGCCAGAGGAGGATGGATAAAGATGGTCAGAGTACAGACAAACATCACAGAGAAACTCTGAATGTAGAGAAAAACATCTACTCTCAGAATTATATGTAAATACACTAAATAGGATGAGCAATTTGTCATGGGGAGTTGAGAATTCAAACTGTAAAAGTAGCTTTGATCATTTGATGAATAAAGAGGGAAAAAACTAAAAGATTACAAAATGAAAAGAGCCTCATGAATGATAATGTCTCATTAACATGGTTTTCCACTCAGCCTGACATTCCTCTCAGAAAGAAATCAGTAGGCCTTAGGCTACATGTGTTTTCTTTTATGTGTAAATGGTCTTAGATTTATGACATTTTTTGTAATGCCTGTAATTATCTGTAGTTATGTATTTCTGTGTTTTTTTAGAGGTATATGACCATTCTAACAAATAACATGTTAAAAGTAAAAGATATCATGGAATTATAGGAGACTTCTTGTAAAATTACAGTACTGGATGATAATTATTGTAAAGATTTATATAATGTACGTTTTTCCAACATATTTTTTCTGGCACTATCACGGAACCAAAACAGTTTAATATCAGTGCTTATCAGTTGTTTAAACAAGACTGGGTCAAAACATAGTATATGGCTGGACCGCCTACGGACAAACCTTTATTTTATAACCACGATGTCATCTGACAAAATCACCAAATACATAAATTAAAGACAAAGACCGTGCTGTGATTTCGGCTAAATTTACTTATAAAATGATCACTCCGAGAGAAAGTTAGAAGCAACAGAATATATTTCTTATATTGTCTCTCCACAGCCTGTCTGGAAACCACAACAGTTAAGTCTTTATGTACCTCAACTCCAGTGCTGATATTCAGTACAACATCACGACCTTGAGTGTGATATTGCTTTTATACATTTCTATGAGCGCCATATTAGTTAAATAAGCAACAACAGATTACGATTTGTTTTATTTATTTCATCGCTTATTCTGCAAAGCCAACTCAAATAGTTCCGCAACCGGACTGTTACTGGACTGTTGCCACACATAAACATTTTCCTGACCTGCACAATGCACACCAGCTTGCTACTTTGTCTTCACTTACCTCAGGAGTGCCCTGAAGTGTCCAGGCTTCTTCCCTTCATCTTTTCCTTTCCCTTTTTTCTGAGGATCACACATGATTTAATCAAAATGTTAATATATTCATCTTTGCGGTGAAAAGTTGGTTACAATCTAAGATAGATAACGAACGTTAATGTAACCCTGATTATTGGTTAAAGGAACACCTGTGAAGCGGAGTGATACATGTAGTTAAAAGTCCCAGTGCTGTTACAACACTCATGGAATGCCTCTTGTCAACTTAACGTGTAAAATACACATTTAGATTATTAGATTTTTAAGTGGGCAAAACATATGATTCAGACCCGTCGCCAGACCTCAGTCTTAAGGGGGGCATATGAAATGCATGGGAGGGCACAATTATTATTAACCAGTCGCGGTTGCACTTGACCTGCTGATAGCCTCCGCTCCGTGGCCGCTGCAGGTCCTGCCAGGCCCAGGGTCGGGCTCCACGGAGCTATTAGCAACGGGCTCAGACTGTCGTCCAGGGTCTCCTTCTCCAACGACATCAGGGGGCGTCGGTGTCGTATCCAATTTGGCAGAGGAGACTGTTGGTGGGCTTTTCAACCACTTACGAATATCCATGATGAACTAGAAATGTAATAGTAAGCCGGTGAAAACTCATCCAGCTTCACTTTCAAAATGCGCGGTCACTGCTAAGCGGCTACATTGACTTAGGCTACGTCACGTACATAGCGTAACTTTCTTTTCAGTAAGGCCGTGATAGGCTGTTGCAGTGTACATTCCCATCAATCAAACAAAATCACACCATTGTTTCTTTATATTCTTAATGTTTTAATGACAAAGAATACAACATTAGTATTTCTCAACACAAAATTAGCTACTATGATAATATAAAATAAGAATTAAAGTAATTTTTTCTCTGTGCCTCAAGTGGGGGGGCACAAGCATTTTTGGGGGCGGGCCAGGCCCTAGGAAGGCCAGACACACTGGTTAAGACGCAGGCCCATATGAACCAGAACACCCATTACAGTTGATTAAATGCAACCTCCTCTGTTAACAGAATAACTTTCACTTTGAGACCAATGTGCCCAATCTCTTCTACTCTATAGCTACTGCCCTCTCTAATGACAGTTTTTCTGCACCCTAAAGGTTCTATTATCTTCATTAATAAGCAGGCCTACATATAGTGTAAGGAGAAATCTGAAGCATCCATCAATAATTACAACAATTAACATGCATAAAAATGTATTTTCCTTAAACAAACACGTTCACATGACAAAGTAATTTCTGACTATCATGCTGTCCATCTACTGCAAATCAGTAGATGGTGGTAAACAACCATGACACCAACTGTTGTTTCCACTCCGTGTCAGCAGGTGGCAGCGTTAGAGAGGAGAAACAGTCACAGTCAAACATCCGTCAACAGACAGGACACCTCCAGCCTGTTTACAACCGTGCTGCTACCTCGTTTCATAACATCAGACTGAATATAAGTCGGCATTTCTCTGTCCTCTGTCAGTTACTGTCATTTGATTGATGTTAGTCAGAGAAATGACTTGCATAAAGCAAATACTTTGCAAAAGACCTCGAATAAAAGTCGGACGTTTGTTTGGTGCAGCTTTCGCCGCCTGCAGATGTTTCCGTGCAGAAACAGTAAGAAGTTACTGCTTCGGTTAAGTGAAGTCATGTTTTCTGAACCTTACAAACACAATGCATCGCAGTGAAGCTGACCTTGCAGTGCACCTTCTCGTCACCTCCCAGGTAAGACATGGATCCGGCGGGCTGCCAGTAGTTCATCACAGCGGGTACGTGTGTGACCTCCCACCAAAGCACAGGTTTCCGATGGGCAAGTTTCCCCGGGTTTTACACTTTCTAATCAAAGACCAAGTCATTACAGAGAAACAGGTGAGGGGGCATTGATATTTCTAGCTAAACAAATTTCCTTATGGCGATTATTATTATTATTAACTGATTAAATATCACAGATATCTTCTATTAGTTAATTAATTGATCACAATTTTTACAATTTCTGAATGATTATGCTGCTTTCCCTTGTCTTTGTGTCTGTAAATTGATCTTTTGCTTTGGGACTGTACTACGATTACAACCGTTAATGTTCTGTCGGTTTATAAATTATATGATTAATCAACAAAAATAGTAGAGGATTAATTGATAGTGAAAAATCAGTTAGTTACAAGACTTATATTATTACTTGTTTTCCCACATTTTACTCTGTTTTCCTTCTTCAGTAGGTGTGGGTTCCTCAAATTGCCTCTAAAGATTTACTGAGCTGTGTGCACACTGAGGAATACCTGAACAACTTCATAAATGGGAAGGTAAATGAGCAGGAACAAAGGAGGACAGGTTTCTCCTGGAGCGAGGGCCTGGTGAGACGATGTCGATATGAAACAGGTGAGGAGGAGACCTGCAGCAGAGGTGACTTCACAGCTGCATGCCCTGGAAAGATCACACTGCATGAGCGGTTCACCTTGTCTCTTGTTGACAGGTGGGACTCTTCTGGCTGCTGAAGTCGCTCTGCAGAGGGGTCTGGCCTGCAGTACAGCAGGAGGAACCCATCATGCTTTTCCAAGCTTTGGTTCAGGGTTTTGTCTCCTCAATGACTTAGCAGTTGCAGCCAAATACCTGATGGGCAACTCCTCACCCAAGAGGAAGGTTCTGATTGTGGATCTAGACGTGCATCAGGTGGAATCAACTCATCTCTGCTACTTTTTAACGCTGTAGGATCAGAACAATATGTCACAAGTACAACACTTTTTTTTTTTTAACACTAGTAAAAATTCAATTTTTTTCATCCAACAGGGTGACGGCACAGCTTTCATATTTAAAGAGGAGACGTGTGTGTTTACATTCTCAGTGCATTGTGGGAAAAACTTCCCCCTCCGCAAACAACAGAGTGACCTAGATATCAGCGTGGAGGATGGGATGGAAGACAAGGACTACCTCTCCACAGGCATGTTAACTCAGGCAGTAATAATTAAACAGTGTTGCAGTCAAGTCACTAAATCTCAGTTTAGTCACAGTTCAAGATCCGTACTTTATTTTTCCATCTTTAATATGAACTAACTATATCTGATGATGCTCTCGGCAGTGGAGGCTCACCTTCCCTGGCTGCTGGAGACTTTTCGTCCAGACCTGGTGCTGTATGACGCAGGCGTCGACCCTCACTGGGAAGATGAACTCGGGAGGCTCCGCCTGACTGACCAAGGTGAGCGAGAACTTTGACGCACGGCTATCTCTCCCCACATTTCGAGAGTGTTTTATTTTTCAATGACTCTGTGTCTCCTAGGGCTGTATCAGAGAGATCTGTATGTGATGAAGACTGTGGTGAGCAGGGGCGTTCCTGTCGCTGCCGTTATTGGAGGAGGATATTCAAGAGACATCGACAAACTGGCCCTCAGACACTCCATCGTCCACAGAGCAGCAACTCAGGTACAGGAAACACAGCTGCCTAAACAGGTGTTTCCAAATGGCCACTTTCAATACAGAAAGACTTACAGCAACAGTAAACATATTGTAACCACTGGTTTTACTGGACGTGAGTGATTGTTGTATTCATGTTCTTCGTTTTTCAGGTTTGGAGGGAATGTGGAATGTAAAACCTTCATCCCCTGAATGAAGAGGACCCTCAAAGCCCAACTGATACTTGATCTTTAGGAGCCAGTGCCAATATTAATATGTGGTAATAAAAGAATTGATGTGAATCACAACTTGCTTTATACTCTATATTAACAGGATGACATTTTTAATCAAGAATTATGAAAAAGATATTGGAGACAATGGACTTTGCATAATATTGTAATCTGCTGGACAAATTATGTGATTTTAAATTTTTTGTGGTAGATTGGAACAAGATATTTACAGCTAACCTACATGCTGTATGTGCTAAGCTAATGTATTCATTTGGAAATATAATTTGTTTTCATTTTGAAAAGCTGGTGATCATGGTCATGCAAGTGACTTTCTAGTATAGCATGTGGTGTGTTGGCTGAAGTCATTTAAGATGTCCAACTTGTTTACCTCATCAAGATACTGTATGGTTACTTCTGTAGTAGTTATTGTCTCTAGAACTATTAAATATTCTGTTATTGAACTATACACTCTGTGGTTGTCCCTGAATGCCAATCTACCAACGTATTACATGCATAAAATGTCAGTATATGCAACACAACACCAGTCATGAACAAAAATATTTAATGAGGAAAAACAAATCCAAAAGCATTTACATCAGGTCACATAAGACATTAAAGTACCAGTGTCACTTCAGAACAAACACAGTTGGTCCACACATACTGTACTGATAAAGATGTGCACCGTCCTTGGCACAATGGATTCAGATAACCAGTATGTTTTCAAGTTTCACCTACAGTTGTCATTCACTGACATCAAGCAGCGACATCTTTGTGGTACAGTGCAATGTTTATTCACAGTATATGAGGCAGTTGATTTGCCGAAACATACTAGTGGTATATATTCAGCTTGTTACGAGACGACGACACAGCTACTACAAGTATCAACATCAAGCACGCACACCGGCGGCACGTTCTTAGAAACACTTTGAGAATGAAACGTAACAAGCAAATGGCACATATGCTTTGGAAGATATTCTGCACAACTTTGAGCTCTTTTTATAATATAGTGTTTATAATAAATTACACATGAGCAGTTTACAGAAAGTCCCACCAAAAAGTACAGAGCACTCGCTGCTAGTTTAGCTCTTTGAATTCAGAGTTAAGGAACGTGCAGTTATAAAAACAGGCAGACAACAAAGAGTAAAGTAAGAATTTTTTTCACTGAAATCAAAGCATTGAAACGGATAAGAGCAGATGGAAGAGCATACTATAGTCTCAGAAATTCCCCTTTGGCTAGTATAATAGTCCAAAGAGAAAAACAGTGCATTTCTTAACATCTCTCTTGCAGAAATGCTCTTTAAAAAGAGTTAAAATCCTGGAGCTTCCTGTGTTTTGATGATAAAACCTAATTGTTGAAACCAAAACGAAACACACACACTGGATTTCTGGATACTGCTTGTTGGTTTCATGGATTGAAATAAAATAAATACTTTAAAAACATGGAAACATGGTTAACAGTGATAGCCATTGTTGAACACTGCCTTCCTGTGCGAAAACATTACAGAAATGCCATTTAAATTAATGCTAGATATGGATAAGTCTGTCAGCTGCTGCTGACGGCGATAATAAAAAATTACATTTTCCAAACAGTTCAGGAGAGAGCTGCAGCAGTGGAGTGGTTTCCTTTAGTGTTTAGTGTACCTTCAACAATGGCTACATCTGTACCTTTGCACACTTACAAGAATGTAAAAATCATCAAATGTGTGTTTCAGTGCTAAAACTTGAGGCAGAGTTGATGCAAAGTAAAATCAGACAAGTTAAAAATCATATTTTCCACAACTGAACTTTTTCTGCCACCACACACCAGTTGGCATGATCAAAGTAGGTGTGTTTGACATGAAGCTCTGCAACGTGATTCTCTATCAGCTCTGCCAGTTCTCCCTCCCTGAAGACGTGATAGTACCTCAGGCAGGAGCCTTCCACCTGTCCCTCGCTCCCCTGAGGACTCTCTGTGCTTTCCTGCGGCTCTTTTACCAGCGGCCCTCCTTCACTTTCATCTCCAGACTGCTTCATGTGCTCCGTCTGGAAAGGCACCAGATCTGGCAGGGCCAGAGAGCCACACTCCTGGGCTAAAGATACTGAGACACTCTGGTTTTCTGTGCCGTTGCTGTTGTTGTTGTTGCCCCCAGGATCATTTTGTCCCTTGTGCAGTTCTGTGACCGAGTCAAAGACGTCCTCCTCTGATCCGATCACAGGCGGAGGAGAAAAGAAGCTGGAGACCTGCTTGATGAGGCCTCGTCCTCTCCCGCACTGGCTGGCCCTGTTCCCCTCGTTTTCACCCGTGGGTGAAGATAAAGTGCTCAGGTCTCTGGAGGACGACCGGGAGATGGCTAAACTTCCAAAGTCGAACACAGAATCCAAAGACCTAGAGAAGAACCACAGTCTCTGAGTCCTCTGCTGCGGCGTGGTGCAGGTCAGGTCTTCTTCGTCTGCCACAGAGGATGTGCTTCTAACCTTCCTGTGCTTGTCAGTGTTGTCTATGGCTTCGCTCATGCTCTGTGCAGTGGCCCTCCTTCTGGTTTTGGCGTGCTCTCTATTGAAGCCAGAGGGCGAATGAGGGTTGGGGTTCCAGGGAACGAAAATGTCCTGTTTCTCAAATTTACGACGTTTCTGCTCCATGGCCCACACATAAATCATGATGCGTCCACCCACACGCAACGTGCGAGCCATCTCCTTTATTGCTCGAATACGGCGCTCTTTGGTGGACAAATGATGGATGACTGTGACAAAAATATTAATTTATCAGAATTAAGTAGGGTGGTGAGTAGGCATTTATTTAATCATGATGAAGTGTCACATTCAGCACTTGCAGTCAACAAACACATTATGTACACTGTGTATGGCACACCAGATAAATTAATAGTGTGGGTGTCTGCTTTTGGTCCTAATTGCACTCTTTTGTTGGAGGACACACATGAATTATTTCACTATGTTGGCCTGGCAACACAGGCTGGAGGTAAACTGATGTTTATCATTATTATGAGTTCATTAAATTTGAGGCAAACGGCAGCTGCATCAGTTGAACTTCATGCATATGAAGGGAGTGATTTGTTACTGAGTGAGAGGGATCAACAGCATCCAAACCTCACTTTAACTGCGCGTGTGTGTGTGTGTTTCGGTGTCAATTACCTGCAATAGAGAGCACAGCGTCGAAGCAGCTGTCTCTGTAAGGCAAATGCAGCCCATCGCACATCTGGACCTCATGTCCCTGGCTCCAGGCAAAGTCCACCAGGGGGCGACAAACGTCACACCCCAGCTTGAACACCTCCTTGTTGATGTGGAGGTACTTGCCATTGCCACAACCTGCCAAGGACAACACAATCAGCTACAGCGCTATAGACTGATGAGGAATGAATAGTGGTCTGATTAGATTTAAAACACATCTTCTCTCTTAAGGGAAGACAATTTTAGAATTAGTTGTGTTTTCAAAAACAAAAAAAAAAACCAACAGAATAAGCACAGATGATGTGTGAATCTAGTGTCATTACATTACTGCTGGAGGTGACACCTACCAATGTCAGCGACGATGCTTCCCGGCTGCAGGTCCAGCAGAAACTGTCGCACCTTTGGCCAGGCTTTATAGCGGCTGTCATTAAAATATGGAGCAATCTTGTCATAGACACTGTGCACATGGTCTCTCTCGAGCTGGCTGGCAGCCTCCTCCATCATGTTTGTCCAGGCTGCCTCATGCAGCGGCCTCACACCATCATGCCTGTGGGGACAAACATCTATTTGCTTATTTCCCAATGATAAATCTATCAAGTAGTCACTCTACTTCATTAAGGAGGGAACAGGAAACCGCGCCGAGGTGTCCCTCTCTACATGCTTGTTAAGGTCCAACGAGGTCAGCAGGAAACCTTAATCAGCAGACACACTGAAACATCTGTCAGGCAGCAAGGGTAATTTAACACCAAACCCTTCGCTTTGTACTCGAAGGACCTGCTGCGGCCACAATCAGTAACGCTTCTTACATCCACCCTGCAGTGCTCCAGGAGGACACACTGATGTTAAGCCATATGAATACATGTTGTCAGGTTTAATTTGTTATTAACTGTCTGTAACTGAAAAAAAACAAAAAAAACAAAACAGGGATCATAAATTAACTGAGAAGGTAACAGCGAGGAGGCAGTCCCACGACTCAGCGGGTCCATTTCCAAAGCGGCCGCGTCAAATTGTTTTCATGGCGATGCAGAGGTAAAAGGTCAACACATTAATCATTTTGGGAACAAGATGCAAAACAAAACGTCAGTCATGTCTGAAACAGAGTTCCTTTTACAAAGATTTTCATCAGCCATGTGAAGCATTCAATAGGTTACCACCATGCAGCTGCTGCAGCTGCTGGGTTTTAAAGATCATAATATTTCTTTCAGCGTCACAGGCAATGGAAGATTTCAGCACCAGCTCACGTTCTAGGAATCACTTTCACCTACAATGACTCTCATTGCTTCTGAGGCGGACTTTAAATTTCCCTGGAAATTCAAGGCTAATACACACACATGTGCATAGATCTTCATTCTGGTTACATTATTTTCCATCACCTGACAGCACTGCAGAACTGAATATCATTTAACTGTGTTACAGCTTTATTGGAGATTGTTTCTCTAATCTTCACATGAAAAACATCTTTTTTCATCTACATTACATAATTGGCCAAATTCATACTACTTCCACTGTTTTTCCTATTGAGGATTACTGGGAAATCATATTATATATATTATTTTGTGTATATAAAAATGTCATAAATAATAGCTTGTCACATTAATGAGTATTTTACTGCTGAATTTTCAGAGATGCATTACAGAATTTCAGAGTGAATTTGGGGATTATGTAATTGTGATGTTTGTGTTATGTCTGGTTTTCACAGCTCCCACTGCAGTCTTCTCAGTGTATTAGGATGCGGCCCACAGCTCCTGCAGTGCTGTTGCGGCTCCCTCAAGCACTATATGCATGAAGAGTTCTTCTACGTTATTATCCAAAGGATTACATTGTTACTTTGGGGGAAAACTTCTGTGCATTTGGCCTGTGTAGCTATCTTTCATAGCATATTATCACCCACTTTAATTAATTTCATGTAAAGCAAACCCACACGTAACAGTTTCCACCACATGCTGACCACAATGAGATTTTATGAGCACGCTTGTACAAACTGCAAATGTTCACAAAGCTGGAGAATTTAATTCAAGTGTAGTAATCTTAATGACAACACTTTTTTCCAAAGCTTATAAAAGTTGCTTTCTTGCAACAGTGATATATCAGCAATTCTGTTCCCGTTCATAAATTTTAAATGACTAAGTTTATTAAAAAAATTGCGGCTTGCTAGAAATATTTTACTTTTAAAATCTTTTGTGGGCTACATTTCTTTAACTTGAAGAAGTTAGTCTGTAATCAATGAGGATAATACCATTTTAATTTGATAATATAAAAAAGGGGTTGCTTTCTAACTACTGAATAAGGCCAGGGAGAGGCAAGCTCTCACTTTCTTCCTCAGCATTCACAATATTAAGCAACAAATCATCATTAAATCATACTGTAAAGTGCTGTGGGGTTACGTCTGTCTGTTTCTTTGAAATCACTGACAGGGATGCAGTCAGGACTGTGACACACTTCAAATCTTCAAGCTGAGGAATGTGACAAAGATTTTCTGCTCTATGTGATGTAGAGATGATTTGCTCCTTTGAATCACATGTGATGGATGAAAGGTGTCAGTGCCGACCCATCCCAGCAGACATCATACATCAATGCCATCATGTCGCTGTCATATGTTGCCAAGTCAATAAGCGATGTTATAAAGTCATCGTTGTTTATGTTTTTCCTCCAACTGCATTAGTTTCGCCACAGTGAGAAAATCTGCTTATGATGGTTTTAGTGTTTTCTTAGATGCCATTTTTATTTGGAAATGAAAAAGTCTGGGATTGTGGACATTTATCTTACTGCTACATATCTTACCCAGTCTATCACGTACCTATTTATTTTTGTTTTGTCTGTAGAGAAATTCTCAATAACATGTCTAAACCAAAGCAACACAACCTAATGAACCATGTAATGCCACAGTGCACTTTGCTGATGAGGTTAACCAGAAGGAAAGCTATCAGACATTTCCCCTCTGCCTCTCTCAGAAGATATTAAACTGATATGTCCTTGAATGTAATATTCACTGGTGCCCATTGTGCACCAGTGTACACACTGAACATGTGCTGGGAACATTTACCACAGGATATTAGCAACAAAAGCCGGGTTGTGCAACATGAAATGTAAATATTCTTCTCTACAAATTGATAGCCAGATCTGTACCCTCGCTGTGCATTAACAGCCTTGTCTGAATACTCCTCCGCTGGCACATATAGTGTGTGCAGCATCCCATCTTCCTTCCCTCAGACCTATTTCTGGACCACCATCATCTGCATCATCCCAGCCAAGTGGAAGCAAAACATCCCTTATGTAATGTTGTAATCTGGCCTCGTTCAGTATTGTCTTTGCTCTATTCCGCCCGATTTCCCCCCTCTGCTTACTAAACTGTGGTAGTCCTCGGCTGACATTATGTAACCGGCAGCTGGGGAGGCTGAGAGCACTGCCTCTGACTGACAATGGGGACTAAAATTAAATCAGGGGACAGAAGCAACGTCTGGCACACGGATTTGTCCAAGGTATAGGACGTTGACTGGATGAAGATAAAATCAGCCATCGTTTTGGGTCTTTTGTGCTTGCATATAGCTCTCCTGGCAAATATCTAAATATCAGCCAGTTCCATCACAAGATATTTTGGTCACAATAGCTCACATTTGCCTTAAACCCCTCATCATTCTGCACACATCTAACTTTAAATGTTCCTGGACCATGTTGATTACTTAGCCCTCCCCGGTGCCTTGATGAGATTGGTGGTGTTTATTATGAACAGACAGGGCAGCACAGTGATTCTGCCAGCTGCCACTGACCCCTATATGAACACACAGGGAGCCACAGGGAGACACAGAGAACAGGTTTACCCAGGTTCACCCAAGTCTGCCAGCAGTTAATGACTCAACATCAACATGTGGAGAGAGGATGTTTGCTAAACTTGGACTCCCCTCACTACTGCAAGCATATATTGTTCTCGAGCGGTAATGTATGGGACCTATACACTGTAATATGTTTTGAAAATATGCAGAAATTAATTAAACTTATGTATAGTAATAGAGCACAACCATTGGACAGACTAAATCCAATTCAGTTAAATCAAACTCATTGAGGCTATTTCCTTTTTTTGTGTATTCCAAATTAAAGACTGGATATCAGACTTGTCCTTCATTTGGGCTGCTACTTTATGCCGCTTCAAAGTTTCTTAAATGGATGCGTTAAAAACTAGACAAAACAATAAATCCAAGGTCGGTTTTTTTAGAGGCAATTAACCAATCAAAAACATAACATATGCTGCAATAACTGCTATAATTATGTCAACATTTCCCCATTCTCTGCTGCATCCTTCTCATCCACCGAAAACACAAACCCACTTACCGAACGTGCAAACCGCCGCGGAATTATCCGCCTCTGTCCTCAGGTCGCCGGAGGTAAACTTCCCTCTCTGCACATGCGATTCATCTACACGATGGATCTGCCGCGAGGATCAGAGGCACGCGCTCGACACGGCGACACCGGGCACATTATCAAGGACTGCGAGAGGACTGACAACGTGAGCCGAAAGGGAATACCTGCCGTGTGTGACCTCCAGCAGCGCACCGGCCGCCGGACTCTATCATACCCATAGCATGTTGAACCCCACACCTGTCAAGGTAGAATTAAATTACAGCGACTTTTCCGGTGAGGTGTTTCAAAATTACAGCCTCATTAGTGAAAGTGTGAAAACGCTGTAAGTAAATACTGTGTTAACCCTAAACTTTCTATCATAACACGAGAAATGATAGTCAACTAGTACTGTACGATAAGATTAAGAAAATTCAGTAAATGAATACTGAACAGAATGGTGTGGGCAGATGTTATTCCTGTCATTAAACAGTGATCAGAGCCGAAACAGAAATTGAAAAAAAAGGACGCATAAATCACAGGATCCTGATGATTGCCTTTTGAGGTTTCCTATCTAATGAACAGAAAACAACAAACAATGACATGACACAGAGCTACATGGGAACAGTAATTCACAACCCATTACAACAACCTATCCAAGTCTATTTTTCTAGCTCTCTTCTGCCCTCTTGAATGATTTGTTTTAAGATTTATGTGTTTGGCTGAATGGATGCAGATGATGAGCAGCGCCACATAAGCTTCTCTTAAGAGTATTGTACCAATATTGAAGAAAATACTGAATTAAGTGCTTCTGGTGTAATAAAAACAACCAAGGTAAAAGGAGGGACATTTGATTATTTCACCATGGTGTCCATTATAGCTATCATATGCACGTGGATATGAATTGTATTCACTTTACTCTAGTATTTACTGCACATTTGTGTATTTGCATACTGTACTGCTTCTATGCAACAGCTCAATATGTGACATTTTACATTCAATAATACACAAGTTCACGCTCTTATTTTGAAGAGCGTATGATCCAGTGTCCGGTCTTATTATGGTTGATTTGACTCAGCTGGTTGGTCGTCAGTGTGTAAAAAAGATGACACGCTGTGCGATTGCAGAACACGGTTGTCATTGGCTGTCAGCCTCACGTGACAACCACAATAAACAACGTGAACTGGAGTCGACAGACAACACCTCGTGCTCCACTTAAAATGAGTTTCACAGAGAACATTTATTAAATGGCTTTTCCCCATAGGCTAATGATGATAAATGATTTTAAAACAGCCATCATTGTGCGCAAATCTGTTATTCTCATGAGAGCTTTCATTTAATGCTTCATCCCTTTTTCCATCAGGCTAAATTGCTTTTAACCTGCACCAGGAGGCAAATACTGACAAGAAACCGACAGCTATCTTTAAGATGTACATTTACTATATAGCCTACATGCGGACATAACTACTATGTATACTAATGTGCTCATATATGACCCATATGTTTTTGTAAAACATAAACGATAATAAATAATGCTCTGTGCAGCCGTGCGTTACAACTTCCTCTCTTTAGCACCAAGAGTAAGGATACAGTGAGAGGTCTACATGAGTGTTTCCTGTTCATCCTGATCTTCCACTTGCAGTGGAGGTTATAATAATGCAACAACTGCATATAAAACATTGAGTTCTGTACCATTAGGCAATGCTTGGTGGGGTGGTAATTAGCACCCATTAGCCTGTCATGTCCAGTTTTTGTTGTCCTCTGGGTGTCAGCTCTAATTTCATCTGCCCTTTCGGTCTCTAAGATGGTTAATAGCAGTGACTTAATTGTGACTCAACACTGCCATTCAGGGAGCCCACTTCTCCCTCTGTGTCTACCGCAGGCTGCCTCACTTTACAATTGTACACCTTCACACCTGGGAAGTGCACAGCACAAACACACTTACACAGTGAGCCAGCAAACAAGGTGAGATGTTGAAAACACTCTTGTCCCCTCAGGTGAGGTTCAGCAGCTGGTAAACAACAGTAACCTTGTAAACCTCCACCCCCACATCGCTGCTGTTAATGTCAGCTTCTGTTCCATTGCTCTGTTTAATCTGCCCAATCATGAATTCAGGTAGTAGTCAGGCACCATCGTACATGATGTTTGTGTTTCAAGGACTCTTATCAGCCCCCAGCCTGAAAATCAAGAGAGAGCATCTGGCTGAGAAAATAGAAGCACATAGAAAATGCGGGATATAAAAGAGGAGGTAACTAATAGCCAAAAACAGAGTCATGTCCTTTGGTTGATTTACGCTATTGCCATTCACAGTGTATTTGTGTTTTTGCAGTGCCACTAGAGGAAGCATGGGCATGTTAGCTCCTCCAGGGATTAATGTTCATGAGTTTTCCTGTTTCTTACATCCTGTTGTTGGAATATCAGCAGGATATTGTGTCACTGTTACACAAATTACAGTTCACAGTTGCCAAGGCCTTGCTGGGAGTTCTATTGTAGTTTTACTTAATAAAGGACCTCTGGTTTTCTGGGTCATTTAAATCCCTGTGACCATGCAGCGCTGACATATGAGAGCGTATTCATGGATTTGCTGTAGCATAAAGGATAAATGTAAAACATTGCCAACAATGTACTGCATATAAAGAGTGAAAAATAATGCTTAGTTTAACTTAAACTACATCAAATAAAAGTACAATTTGAACAATTTAATCAAAGTTGAAATCCACTGTACGTTCATGAGATAAAGGCTCTCTGGAGCTGCTTAAGCTCTGTGCACAGTATAATTAAAGGAAGAAAGTCTTATAATAAGTGGTCTTCTAATAATAGAAAGATCATTTCTATACATGCTCCAGGAAGGTCACTGAAAGAAAGCCTTTCTAAGTAAATGGATAGTGCAAAGATTGGAGTGTGCTATAATCAAATCCCAATAGCTACCAATAGAAATTACAAGCAAAGACATGTGGTTACCCACATGAGGTCACATCTCAGATAATGTGTGTGTGAAGCGGGCAAACTGACCACCCGTGTTGGGAACTCTGTGATGACTACCAGCTTGTCTGCATTAGGCCAAACTGCTGCCAAATAGAATAATCTTGTTTTTCTGTGGAAATGAGCTGTTCATTTCATTTCCTAGAGCAGTTCATATCACTGTGTGTAACAAAGTGTTCAATGCTCCTGCTCATGTACAGACCACGGCTTTATCAAGGACCACGGTGTTGAACAGCTCCAGGATTTCAAAGGTCAAAGCTTTTCCCTTTAAGAAACAGAAGGCAGCTGCCATTATGCCCCATGCTGATAATATAATGGTGTTCCTGAGTTGGTTGCCAGAGATTATTTCATGCTACATTAAATATTCTTACAAGAAGAATGGAACCATCAAAGCTCCTGAAATGTCTATGAAGGACTCTGTTTTGATGGAAAATCTGTTACTATGTTACATAAATTGTCTGAAGTAGTAACACCACTGCCCTTCTCATCACAGTTTATTTTGTCTTCTTTATTGATTGATTTTTGTTATTGACTCACTGATTGATCTTGTGCCTAGATGCACCAGTTTCTTGAAGTCAAATAATTATCACAGGTCACATGTTCAACAATCACAATGAGTCAAACTGCCACCTCTTCCCCGGAGATAAGGAGGCTTTGTCCATTTGAAGGCTTCTCTAAAACTCTTACACAAGGTCATTGTTATGTCAGGGACACCCAACTAAACAGCTCAGACTAAAAAGGCAGGAATTTTTGGGTCATCTGACTGTACCAGTGGCCCATCAGTTTTGTATTTCCTTTCTTGTAGCTATTGTAGACTGACTATATCTTGGCATATGATACACTGTATTTATACTGAAGAAAAGATGTGACTCACATGATTTCATGAAGTGCTAACTGTTGGCTTGCACATTGGCTCTAGATTCTGTAGGTCAAGGTCGGTGCGATGTTAATAACCCTGCAGGGAAAAGACATGAAGTTGCAGACAAGTCTTGGACAGTCAACCTTGAGACAGCATAAGGGAGTAAACAATTTTATTTCATGGAGGGATCACATGCTCCTTCGCAACCTGAGGAAAAATCACAGGTTCTGAGTTGGTGACTGTCAAGACCAATTGGACAAAGTCTACCAGAAAATGCACTGCAGTCTTATGATGAAAGTGCTGCTGCAATCTGTGTAATGTCCATGTCTGTCCAACAGGAGGGGGACAAATTAAAGGAAATACTATACAGTATTTCAAACTGCAGTAAATATCACCTTGACTAATTGGAATCAGTTTAAAACACTGCAAAATAAGATGATGTAGCAGGACGAAGTTTCAAAACTAATGATGAGATACCACATGAGGAGGACTGAAAGAAAAGTGGACCCTTACTATCATGGACTGTAAGACACTTAATGAGGGTATTTGCCTAATAACATCACAAGCCTTTCAAAATGACCTCTGACAATCTTAACAACAACCATACATAGCTTCACCTGCAGTTACTAATGGACGCTACTAATGCAAGATGTCTCCCCCTCTGTTGGTATTTTAAGCCTCCACTGATCATCCTCTATCAGCCAAAACCAGCACATACTTGGTTGAAATAACTCTCACTTTATGTGCATCCAGTTTTCAATGTTCTTTTCCTTTTGTGCTATTTTTAAACATGAAACAGCGAGGTCTGCATAATGTGAAGCAGAGAACAGAAAAACTAACCCAGATCTGTCACGTGAAGCTCCACTGGAAAATATGAGCTCGGCCCAAAATCCACAGCAATAAAACAGTTGGGTCTAACATGGTATGATAATGATTTCAGCCAACACCATTTGATGTATAAAATTTGAAACTGATTGGATCAAAATGCCTCCTCAAATGGAGATATACGTTCGAGCACCAACAATCTTAAGGTCCAGACAAAAATAATCCCTGGCTGAAGTCAATAAAGCAGCACCTGTTCGTGCTGCTTTAATGAACACCAGAGGGAATACAAAGGCAAAATGTGATTTCCTGTGAGACCCAGTAATGAATGCTATCAAACTGGCACATCACACTCCACACTCACTATTATTCTGCTGAATATCAGAGAAGCTACAGTGCTAATGTCTCTATATATTGTTTTCGCACTGCAAGTGTAGTGGGATTATTCTGCTTTGGCCAGCTGGTCCCATGGGAAACTGAGAGTGTTTAACAAGACTCAACAGTTTATGGCTATTTTGTACTACCGGTATATTCACTATTGCTTCACTTTCACAGTTTAGCCCAAAAACTAAAATTAAAAAAAGCAGAAATTGTCCAATTGATAAAATATTGAGAAATAAACAAATAAATTACGTTACAAATTGCATTTTGATGTGTCTTGCAAGCACCAACAGAGAGAACGAGCAACTCTTTGGCTCAAAACAAAAATGCGTTTGTACAACCATAGAGATAAACCGACTATGAAACTTGGTTTACCAGAACAAAATATTCTCACATATGCTCTACAGATTTAAGGGAATGAGAATATGCTGAAAACTATTTTAACAAGCAACTGGTAGTCAATTTAAACAGGAAACTAACATTAGGCAGATGGTTTTCCATGTTGTTGCATATTTTACAAATTGCAAAAATAATAGAGTGGAATGTAGAAAAGAGTTTTTCTAGCAAAGATTTTACACATGAAAATTTAATAATGAAAACTTCTTTAGAGAAAATATATTTGTTTTGCCATTCCACAAATTTACATCATACAAAATTATATATTAAAATCATGTAGAAACAGCAGCAACAGTATTTAAACCATTACAAAAATGTTGTTCTTCAAGGCAAATTATTTGGCTGGTTAAATCCTTGTAGTAACTAACAGAAGTCTCTGTTTCTCCTCATCGTCTGCGCATGCTCTGGTCGACGTCTCTGGTTAACGTGAGGCGGCTCTGGTGAACTCATGACGATGTCTATGGATATGGGAAATGAAAAGCGATCCAGCATCTGCATGATCTTCTCCTGGGGAACACCATGTTTGTTCCTCCTTGAGGTTAAACAAGTGCAGTGAGGTCATGTTAGGAAGTTCAGTTTTCAAAGTCTGCACCAGCATGAATGTGTGATATGATAATTAATAAGGAATCATACTTTTCAAGCTCGTAAGGATCCAACTTCCAGCTGGTGTCAGGTTCACAGAAGTCCACTTTGTATCCTCTCTCCAAGGCCTGTTCAAAAGTTGGACGTTTTTATTAGGATCTATGAAACACTATTGATTAGTTCATTAGTACTATTAATATGTGACATCACCACCTACCATTTTGACATATGGCTTCATTTCCCAGGCTTGAATGTTTGTATTATCAATAATAATTGGAGACCGGCAATCATGCATAGCATCTTTAGCTGAAAGACGATTAAACACACACACACACACAAAAAAAAATTATTGAACCAAGTTCTGGCAAGAAAATAAAAATCTCATCAAACCTCATTTCTAAAGCTTAACTTGTTTTCCTGATATTGCAAAGACTTCACTGGCTGAAAGGGCACCTTTTAACATTTTTGATTTAAATAGTGGTTCACCAGACCACTGTAACTCCTCTTCAGACACAGTACTGTGCAAATGTATTAGGCATTTAGATGTTTAGATTCTTATCCACTGCGCAATACCATCAAGGAGGTTTCTGATTGGTTCAAAATCATTCCGCAGAATGAAAACAACCCCGGACATATAGCCAGAGCCATTAAGCTATCGTCAGTGAGTCCTGCAACAGCTGGTACGTCCCCCACAGGGCCCTGATCTCAACATTATGGAGTCTGGGATTACAAGTACCTTGAAGAACCGTGTTCATGTGTACCGAGGAGAACTGATGCTGCTTTAAAGGCAAAGGGTGGTCACACCAAATATCTATTTCATTAAAGTTTTTAGTGCACTTTGTATGAAGTTAAAAATAAAAACTATTCATGGCATTATTTTTTGAAAGAAAACTTGCTTTACTTTGAGTGCCCCAAACTTTTGAACGATACTGTAAAAATAGTCTTATTATGAAGACAACAATAAAAAGACTGCTCTGACAGAAATGCCTTTGTGATGCAATGAAAACTTTTCTCATGCTAAGGAAATAACTATGATGAACCACTTAAGTCGCGTGAGCGTTTAGGGAGACAATACCTCTGCTCTGGTTCCATTCATGGGCCACGCCAAGAAGGCCTGGTTCATAGCGGTAGCCATTCTTTTGAGCAAAGTAGTCATCTGTGCTCAGTATCAGCCCACTGGGACCAGTGGTGAGCAGCTCCCTGTGAGAGAGACATGTCACAAATGTACAACTAAGATAATACATTCAGGCTTAGAAATTGAGTGTTAGGCTCTTTTAAACTGAATACAACCATTCAAGTGAATCAAGATTACACATACGTACCTGGCCAGTGTAGATTTCCCAGATCCTGGCAATCCCCTCATTAAGATCAGCACCAAAGAAGAAGAGGATGCATGAGAGTTATCAGAAGATCGGCAGTGATGCTGTTGCTTCCAGAGTTCATTTTCAGAAACAAATCTCTGGCCCCTGTCATTGTCTTCGTCGAACTGAGACCACTCTTCTTCTCTGTCTCTAGGCCATCCCCTATTTACGTCATCTGAGTATGTGTCGTAGCTACAACCCCGTTCGTCCCTGTCTAAGTGATGTGGATAATCTCCATAATAGCCCTGAGTGGGGGGACTGTATACATTCTGAGATGGGAAGCTAGAAAATGTTGGAAAATGCGCCTCCTCTTGATACTGGTTCGGCATGCCTGAACTTCTCCAGTTATGATTCATGTGTGGTGGCGGGTTTTGTGGATTTGGGAATGCAGATGGGGGTGGTGCGTGATGGAATGGGGGTGTATGTAATCTTGGGTTTGGTGGTCTGTCCAGTGGTTGAGGATAATTCCAGTGATTTTGAGTTGGAGCAGCTCTACCAAAACTCGGGTCCATGCCTGGTCTCGGCCTTCTGGGGTAGTATGGCTTATTTTGATACCAGTGAGGCCAGGATGGCTGGTTCTGTCCACTGCTTTTCCAGAAGCCGTCAGATTTTTCAGATTTCATTGCGTGAACACTTTTCTCCTTGCGTACATCCTGAGTCTGTTTGCTGGTAGATGTTTTTGGAGGTGAGGGTGGTTGAACAAAACATTTACCTTGTTTCCCTGGGTTACCATTAGCATCATCAGGTGTATCGATCTTCTCAAGCTCTTTATAAAACTCGCTCAGTGTGTCTTCAATGCCAGACTTGATTGTGGCTATTTCTGGAGGAAATGCCGGACCAATGAAAGTGGTGCTGGTGAGTCCTACCTCCTTTAACACACGCTCCCTCACACTGCTGTCCCGACTGATGCAGTCACTGCTCACACAAACAGTGTTTTTGTCAGCAGAGTCATCTCTACCACCTTCAGTACTTTCACCCACACAAGAGCTTTCTACATCAGGAGAGGCCGAACAGGAGGATTCAGTGTAAGACATCTGCATGAAAACACATTAAAACAAAGTTACTATATTAGAACGTATACAATTATAACTAACCTGTGTAGTTATTTTCATTATAACATACGTTATCATTATTAAATTCATGTTTACAATTTCATTGTGAAGGTAAATCAGTATGACTGTGTTTGCGCGCTTACAGTCATTGAGGTAATTTCACATTTATTTAAGCCAAAACCGAAATCAAGCCTAACAGTTAACCGTTAGCTAACGTCATGACACGAGTTAGACAGAAGACGGTGAAAAAAACTTACGTTACGTTTAATACTTCACTAACTCATCATACCAACATAGAGTAAATGTCGTTATTCTTGAATCCTTACCGTATACATCAAATACGAATAAATAATGGGGGAAAAACATTAACAAAAAAAAACCCGGCACACAATTTCAACATTGTCAATACCTTGTGTTTACGGAAGTAACATTGTCCTTCTTTTCCTCTTTAACGGCTAGCTAACCCGCAAGTGAGTGCGTTAGCGCCATCAGCTGGTCTGGAGCGGCACAAACTACACTCAGTGGCCGCTGTTACTTTCAATCAATCCAGCTGTTTTCCCATAAAATCTAAAATACTTTTATGATAACTTGTATTTAAACAGGATTAGTTTTAAGATATACTGTATAGTGTTGGTGTTAACTACCTTTTAAAGTGACACTTTGAGACTGCATTTATGATCTTTTCTTCTGGAATGATGTAACAAATGTAAGGCACATTTTTATACATATTATATTATAATATATTATATTATGTAGTTATGTTTAGTTTGAGCTTTACTATTAAAATGACAACAGAGAATCATTTACCTTCAAAGTAGGTCTTAATAACTATGTAAAGTGCTTTACAATTTTGTCTTAAACTATCATGAGCCACAGTTTAAGTATTGCACTATCCTATACAGTACAAGTATGTTATTTAAAAAAAGTTTGTCACTATTTATTGGCGGGACAGCTCCTGATCATCTCTCAGTTATCTGGCCTCAAACAAAACACAATTAGGGGTTTATGAAGCTAAATTTGTGTTTAACTTACTTAACTTTACAGACAGAAAAGTAGACAGAAGAGAAGAGGATTGGTAGGAAGTGATGACATGATTTTACTGGCAATTTCTCCACTTTAATTAGTCCAGTGAGACTACAAAAACCACAGAACATAGACCATGCGCAGCCTTTACCCTTTTTCACTAATTTGTACAGTTTTTCCGAAGTTGCAACGTACTCATCATCATACAGTCTTAGGTACCTACAGTAAACCACCAGCAAGCAATGTTTGAGTATCAATCATCGCCAGTTCCTCGTCATTCACCCATTCATCTTCCACCTGCGGAACAACAGGTTTGCGAGCTGGAGTCTGTACAGTTTTTAAAGTGCTTGGTGTCCCAGACCTCCGAGGGGGGTTGAATGTCTTATTTACACTTGGAGAAGCCACTGCGCCCAGATGGGCGAGAGATGGTGGAGACGGGATACGAGAAAGATAGTCCAAAGCTCTTCTCCTCTTCAGGCTTTTGGGGTCTTTCTCAGTTGAAGGGGTTGCTGCAGGAGGGTTTCTGCTGACAGGTGTGAAGGATCCAAGGCTTCTGATTGGCTGCTGACATACCAGCTGCATATAAAGAACACAATTTTAGCTTTTAAATCAACTACAAGTGGTTATGAGAGCAAATGTATTAAACAGCCCTAGATACCACAGCAAGTGCAATAAACTCACACTTGTGTCTTGTCTTCTGTCTGATGTGCAAGCTGGGGTTTGTGGTTGCAGAGCTGGAGAACAGATGGAGCTCAGGCCATTAGACTTGACTAAATGTGAAAGCTTCTCCTCACAAGTTGGAAAAAAGTTCTCCTGACTCTGAAAACACATGACAAAAATTATAGTTATGACATTTTATTGTATCCAAACAAAGGAAGTACAAAAGAGAAAAGTCAGCACCCACATATAACCATTTTAGTATATGTCTCATCCTGATTTCTTCATCACATGAAGTATTTTGGCTGCGAGAGCGTCCAGCCTTTGATGTAGAAGCTGAATGATAAATACTGTTTTTGAAGCATGTCAGCAGCTAAAAGGTTTTGGATTTAAGCACTGTACCTGGACCAGGTTTCTGAGCTGGCTAAAGGATTCCTGTAGATGAACCTCTTTGGGGTTTGTAGAGAAGACGGTCAGATCTCCAGCGTACACAACAGGAGTGGGACATGTGGACTGACCTCTGAGCTGCAGGTTGCTCAGAGCCAACAGCACACGGGGTTTTACGACATCTTCCAGGCCAGACTGAGAAAAGCTGCTGAAACAGCGCACTTTAACAAAGTTCAGTCTTCCATCAGCCAAATAAAATGCAGGAGAGGAACCTGTATTCAAAAGTAAAAACAATTATTCAGTGAACTATATGGTTATGGAAGAAATAGTAAAAAGGAAAAAAAAAAAATCACCAACCCTGTCCGTCTATGACACTGATGATATATCCTGTGAGATCAACCTCTCCACACAGCGGCTGGAATTCTGGGTTTTGAATATTCACAAAATTGGTAGAAACCCTCGGTTGAAAACGTGCCATTAACCACTCCTGGGAAGCCTGGATGATAAAACAAATCATACATATTAGAAAATATCTCCATCATCTAATAATTCACATACATTGTATGCATAATTCCATAGGTAAATCATGTGTACTAAAGACAGTAGTTTCCTATACCTGTAGGTCCTGAAACTGTGTTTTCTTTGTCCCAGTGAGTTGAACAGTTTCAATGCTGCTGCGTTTCTTTCCATCTGAAGTGGTGAGGTTATAGACTTTGTATCGACAGCCTTCTTTCAGTAAAGACTGTAGATCCGAGGAAGGCCGCCAGAGATTCAACTGGTAAACTAAAACCAAGAAAAATAAATTACAACCGGTATTTGAACCCACAACAGTACATAAGTTGAAGTAATCATTAATAAGTCAAAAAAGAGGAAAAACACACGCACCACTGCCAGGTTGGCCCATGGAGTCAGCAATGTGGAGTCTCCACACAGGTGTAACGTCTCGTTTAGGACAGCCCCCGTCATCGTTTTCTGCTTCCAGAGCTCGACGGTATCGATCCTGCAGATCAGCCTGCTTCTTCTCCATCAGAGAGCGACGGTAGGTTTGTAGAGTCTCTAACTGCTGTTCACTCAAATGAGCCTAGGGCATGGAAGTAAGACAGATATGCAACTAAAACTCTATTCATAAAGAGACATTAAGTCAACAATATGTAAAGTAAATTTCCTATCACCTCAAGGTAAGATGGGTCATCCCCCACTGCTTCATACAGCTCCTCTCCATCTTGCAGATTTGCAATATCCTGACGACTTATTGTCCGTCTTCTGCGTTGAGGTTTGTTATTACCTGAAGATGAGAACTTGTTAAAACTTCTCCCAATTCAATATGTACATAACAAGCTAAAAATATTCCTACCTTTCTCCTCCTTTTCAAATTCAGTTTGAATCTTGGCAAAAAGGATTTCCATGGCCTTCTGTTTGTGGCTGCTGTATCGTCTCGCCTCCTTCTCTTCTGCACGAACAGAACGGAACACAACGCCCCCATCTGGTTTCCTCTGCATCCACTGGAAAATGTAACAAGCATACAGTCAAATGGATCGTAACATGGACTTCCAGGAGTGATAGTAAATCAATCAAAGACGAAACTCACCTGTAGGGGGTAGCTTCTTAGTATGGTAATGTCCACACATCCTACTGGCCCTCCATTTCTATACAAACAGGAGACAGGAAGCAGGAATGGCCGGGGATCTCTGTGAAATCCCAGCTTAGTATCCCACCGTGCAGGTCTGCTGCTATTGGTACAAATCTAAAAACAAAAAACAAACAATAAGTCAACATGTTATGTTTGTTGAACTTGTCGAAAGATAGAACAACTTTTGATCTCCTTGTTAAAGTACCTTTAACATGAGCGATTCAGGTGCCTCCAGAGGTGAGCAAGCATCTTGTGATCCCACCAGCTGAGCCCCATGGATGATCAGCTTCCATCCGACAGCCAGTCGACCTTTGTGAAGCATGGCAGTCAAAGGTTCATCCAGCTGGGCTTTAATGGCGTACCATCCGTCTGTCAGCCAAACAACTGCAGATGGGGATTCAACCTTGGCATCAGCTCCTTGTGGAGTCTTGGTGTCATTACGACTCTGTCTGTTTGGGGATTGACCCCTGGAGACGATCCCACAAACACAGAGCACCAGGGTTTTGGCTGCTGTGTCGTCCTTTTCCATTATCTTCCTCAGAGCTGGCCTACGGCTGTGGTCGATCTCCACATCATATCTGAGACATGTAAAATAAAGTAAATAATTAATTAACATTAAATGTAAAATTAAAACACTTCATTAGTCAAAAAATATAATTTACATAAGCATACTGCTCTTCCCATGTATTTTATCCATTAGCAAAATAAGTATGTATGTAAATATGTAAAAATGATATGTGACATATGTAGAAATTACATATTTACTCAAACTTCTTTTTATTCTTATATAATTTAATTAAACCAAGTAGAAGTACTGAAGTACTTAATAAAGTAAATCATTGAAATAATCCACATGTATCTTAATAGTTTTAAGTCATTTTTTTTTCAAGTAAAAATAGCAAATTTAATTGGTTTCAGCTTCTTTGTCTTCTGTTATAGTAAACTGTATCTTTCACTATTGTTTGGACAATTCAAGATATTTGGAGCCATCACCTTGGGCTGTAGGGAATTGTGACAGACATTTTTTTTAGTAAACTCAACATATTAAAGACAAAATTAATCAAGAAAATAATCGACAGATCAGTCAATAATGAAAAATAATCATTGTCCGCATCAGTAAAACCGAGCCTATTGTAAAGATTACACAAATGGCATTATGCTGTGTGTAATACTAGGGTTTGTCCAGGAGTATATTTGGTATTTACACATTCATAGAACTGATAAAAAATACAATCCTACATACCTGTACTTGAGCTGTAGGAGAACCTGCTCTGGCGTGAGACGGAGGCTTCCCATTGTTTCTGGAAAAGATCTTTCCATGGAGGCCTGTTTCCACACAATCCATTTGTAGTGATTGTACACCCACTCCTCACTTATCAGCTTAGGATCCACACCTGGGGTGTCACATAAAGCTCTGTGGACAGCGAAAAACAGGATGATGTTCAGTGCTATCAGCCCGCAGGCTGCATTTGCAGACACCAAGATATACCTGGTTTAATAAAAAACAAACAGTATAATATGATTAAGATTACAAAGACTGATTTAAACTCAACCTCAAATTAATAATACCTATAAAACTCTTCTTTCCCTGCAGTCCCATCGTTGCTGGGGATCAGCCTTCCTCCATCTGCAAGCTGAACACCACCTCCGTCTATAAATGCTTCCAGTTTGAGGAACTGTTGCAAATTGAAGCGAAAGGTTTCTGCAGTCTCACTTGTGATCTCAGACACATGCTGATGTACTCCATATCCATACAGCTGAAACACAGCAGCATCAAGATGTTTACATTACAGATATTTAAATTAAATACAACAAAATGCACTGTGACAACATACACTCTGAAGTCCTGGCCTTGCCTGTTTTAGAGTGTATCTTGCAGGAGGTTTTCCATTTACTGCAGCTTTTAATGGGATCCTCGAAACCCCCGAGGTTTTGGTTAGAAACAAACTGCCTGGAAATGGTCGAATCGTCTGCCGCTTCTTTTTCCTGATTCTCATGTCTTGCATATCCCGTGCCAGTTCCACATTTTCAAGATTCAGAAACATGTCTGTAAACCATAAAGACATCATATTTGTACCTGTTATACAGAGTGTTTACAGTGTATCATACTGACTTCATCCCAAAAGGTTACTTCACCTTGGCTTCTGGAAGATGTGTTCTCCACACATGATGCCTCTGCAGCAGCGTCCTCTGATCCACAGCCAAAAGGAACGTTTTGATTATCCTTCAAATAATCGTTTGTAGTATCAGGCAAGGCCACTGTCTGAATGTCTTCTTTGCTTCTATTACCAGTTACATCTATACTGCTTTGTGTTTTTTTAGTGGGCGGTACAAAAATGTTGCTGTAAGAGGGTGCTACAAAGAGATGGTGGTGTTTATTCTCCTCCTCTTGTGGTTTAGATGAGCTCTCTTGGACAATAGTTCTTTGTTTTTTGAATGGGGGAACAAATGCAGAGGGTGTTCTTATGTTGTCCTTGAGGAGTGCATTCTTGTGACTCTCGGTCTTTGTGTTTTTGATGAATGGAGGAACAAACACTGGCATCTTGGAATGTGCTGATCTGCTCTCTCCTGAGGCTGAATGTTGTGTTGGTGTTGTCTTTTGCTGGCTGGTTTCCACATAGGTTTTTCCATTCCTGTGAGACAAAAAAAAAATACAGATCACAAAGAGCTGAAAACTTGTGTCTGCTGCTTGAAACCATGGCCAACAACTCAAAGGCAACTTACTTGTGTGGCCTTGTGATGTTTGGATGAAGACAGACGCTGTACTTGAAAGCTCTTCTGTCTTTAATTACACCTTAATTAAGGGGGAAAAAAACAGATCAAGAGTCATTTAATTTATAAGACAAGGTATGCATTCTTTAGATAATTAGTTTCAGTGCTAATGACTTACTATTTGGACAACTTTTTTGTGGTCTGAGTGTTGAACATCTTGGACCATCAACAGTCCTATCAAATTCTTCCAGCAATCGTCTTTTCAGCGGAGGTTGGCCTAGAATATGTCAAACCAAGTCAAGTCAACCATTAAAGATTAATAGTGATGGCTATAACACACAGATTCACATCTTAAGGTTAGTAATAATCAAACATCTTAATTTTTTTTTTGTTAATTTCAAAATAACAGTTCATGTGCAATATGGGAAAAATCTATTAACTTAAAATGTCTAACAGGGCTAAAATAGTCAAAACTTTGACCCCAGTTGAAAGAATTGCAATTAAATTAATTTGTTCTTCAAATAGTCCATATTCAGTAAGATCTGAAAACACTGAGATAAGACGTGCAGCCACTTACCAGTCATATCTGCATCGTCTACTGATCTTTTCCCTCTTCCTTTTTGTTCCTCTACAGATCCGTTGTTGGATTTTGGGTTATCTCGCTGTGGCACATTTTCTAACGTCACTGAGAGACTTTGGCCAGCTAGACTTTCATCCTCTAACAAAGCTTTAGTGCAGTCAAGAGCTTCCTGGGCCAGAAACTTCTGCTGGGTCTCAGTACAGCCACTGAGATTAAGTGACTGTAATATTAGAACTGAAGACTCCTCTGACCTTTTGAGCTTCGGTCCCTCTCTGCTGCTTGTATGATTTACTTCATTATCCAACACATTTGCCATCTCAGCTCCGGGAGTGTCATGGAGGTTGTCCACCGATGATGGGGTAATTTTGCCTTCTTTAAACTTGGATGCCTCTTTAAGCGCCTTTTCTTTGATCGAAACAGAACCATGTGCACTTGAATTTTGTAGAGTTTCATTTTCATGGTAAGTGTCTTTCAAAGACTGAACACATTTGACCACCTCAGGGGCACTTTCCCTCGCAGGCATGTCCTTGTCTCTGGCTGTGGTGAGATTAGAATTTGAACTTTTCACATTTTTCACTTTTGATGGATCTGTTTTATGGGCGTCATGTGGGCTTGTTGAGCAAAAGTTTGAATCATGACTCTCCCCATCTGTAAATTCTTTCAAAAGGTTCTTTGCTTTCAAAAGATTTTTCTCTGACACGCGGACTTTGGCTCCCCCCGCAGTTGTGAAACCACAATGTACTTTTTCTGTATTTATTTGAGTATCTTTGTATTTATCACTCTTCCCTGTGTCCGAAACAGCTGGGATCTCTGCACTGAAACTGATATCACTGAAGAGAGCTTTTGCCTTCTGGAGGGCCTCAGATGAAAATGCCACAGGCTTACCACTGGCTGCAAGAAATCCACCATTCCTGAGTGATGAACAAGAATCTGGTATCTTGGCATGTGTTGGCTTTACACTGATTTTGTCCTCAACTCCGTCACATTCACTTAACAGAGGTTTTGCTTTCTTCTGGGCTGCAAATGAAATAGCAACTCCTTTTCCACTGTTCTGTGGTGGCAAACGGTCTTCTTTTTGCTTCAGTTGTTTGTTTGTGTCCTTCAAGACAGCATTTTCATTCAACAGCGATTTTGCTTTTTTTATTGCGTCATCCGACACAGATACTTTTTTTCCACTGGCTGTACAGAATCCACCACTACTGCTGCTAAATTCACTGAAGACAGAGGAACCGATGTTCTTTGATATTGTGCACAATGGGGAAGACAGTGGCGTTGCCATCAAAGGCGGGTTTCCATTGGTAGAGTCTGGTGTGTTCTTCAAAACACCTTTGGGAATCTCCACATCGTCATGATGCAGCGAGTTTTCATGGTTAACAACTGGTCGCACGCTCAAATTTTCAAACTCAGCGCACCCACTTCCACTCTCTTCAGAGGTGTTTGTCACCCTCTGATGTTGTTTAAATTTTGAAAGGTGTTTCTTCTCGCTGCCACTCCCTCTCACAGGTTCTATACTTTTATCACAGATTCCATTGCTACTGTCCATACTGTCACAGTCTTTGAAGAAAGCATCTGCTCCTTGGTTTGCCTTTGCAGGAATAGAACCATCATCAAATTCTTTCAAAATGTTTGTGGCTTTCAACAGGTTTTTCTGAGACACATGGACAGTTGCTCCCCCTGCAGTCATGAAACCACATTGTACTCTGTCTGAATTTCCAGTATTGTCTTGTTTCTTGTCGCTGTTCCTTTTGTCTGAAACAGCTGGGATCTCTGCACTGAAAGTGATGTCACTGAAAAGAGCTTTTGCCTTCTGGAGGGCCTCAGCTGAAAGTGCCACAGGCTTACCACTGGCTGCATGAAATCCACTATTCCTGGATGAAAGGCTAGGAACAGGCATCTTGGAATGTGTTGGTTTTACACCGATTTCATCCTCAACTGCTTCACATTGACTCAACAATGATTTTGCTTTCTTGAGAGCTGCAGATGAAATGACAACTCCTTTGCCACTGGCTGTCTGAAATCCGTCATTTTTAGGTGGTGCAACTTGAATCTGATTGGCGAGATGACCTGGTCTTAGAGCATCTCCTTTCTGTTTCAGTTGTTCCTTTGTGTCCTCATCTGTATGAATTTCATTCAAAAGACACTGGGCTTTTTTCATTGCATCAGCTGACACAGATACTTTCTTCCCACTGGCTGTAGAGAATCCACCTCCATTGCTCAACCGATTAATGGCAGAGGAACCAGTGCTCTCCAACAAGTTTCCATGGAAAGAAACTGCATTTGGTAAAGCCGGGGTATTCTTAAAAGCAGAACTCTGAATCTCCACATTATGCCTCAAAACCTCTGTTGCTGGTCCAGCCTTCACTTTTTCAAATTCACAGATTGGTGCTTCAGAGAAGTTTTCTTCAATCCCCTCGACATTTTTGAATTTTGAATGTTTTTTCTTATGACTGACACTTGCAGGCAAGGATTCTATGCTCTTTTTATGTTTTATTGACATGCCAGTGCTGCTGTCACAGTCTTTGAAGAAAGCATCTGCCTCTTGAATAGCTTTTTCTGAAATATTAATCCCTTTCCCACTGGCCATCTGGAACCCACTTCGACACATGGCTTTGTCCATTCTATTTTCAAAATTTCTGGCAGAATCTTTATCTCTAATGCTTGTGACCCGCCTCTGCTCGGTTTTAGCATCAACTTCACTGCTTTGCGCATCTGGTGATTTCTGATCTGTCAGATTTTCCTCTAAATCTGCAAACAAAGCTCTAGCTTTGCTAAAACATTTTTTTGAAACTCTCAAAACATTTCCTCCTGCAGTTTTAAATCCTACACCAAGCATCAAAGGATTTTTGTTCTCCTGCTTGCTAGTTTCAGTGAACCCAGCTCTGTCAAGGTTTTTGGGTTCAGCTGACATAATACTGCCTTCTGAGGTGTGCTTCGAAGAGGAAGACACGTCTTCAGTAAAAGAATTTTCTTTTTTCATTGCACTTGACGATGATATAACTGTGGATTTACTTGTTCCCTTTGATGTCACACAGTTTGCTTTACCATCTGAAACTGGGGCCATTTTATCAAGCATCACAGTTATTGCCAGGTGCTTTTCAGCATCTGAACTAAAGCTGTCATCAAAATCAATGCCCATAAGAAAATCAGGGTCAAGTTCTTTGTCTACTTTTTGGAGACAGGTTACATTATCTTGACAATGCTGCTGCAGCTTTGCAGTTTTGAACTGTGTAAATTCAAACTGGCTATCGGCTTCTTCCAGGAGAGTGCACAGTTCTGTCACATCAGCTTTTTGTGAAGCTGTTAACTGGCAACTGATATCCCCAAACTTTTCACATGAATAAGGTGGCTGGTTTGAGTTAGAGACTGTATTTTTAACTGCTTGATTAGTCATGCTTATTTCCTCTTTAGTGTCATGGTCTCTGTTGATGGGCTGATCACTAAACGTCCTTTCAGCTTCATTCTCTTCAAGGAGACGCTTGGCTCTCTCTAGGTTGGCTGAAGAAATTTGTATACCCCTATTTGAAGCAGTTTTGAATCCTGATGCATGGACGGAAGAAAGAGAAACTGTTGTTTTCTCTGGGAAACTGCCATTAACTTGACTATTGAGTGGAAAGCAATTAAGGTTATTTGCGGTTCCTTTTGCACTGCTGAGGCATTGTGTTGATGTGCTCTGTGTGTGCAACTCATTCTCTCTGCAAGGGCCCAGTGTCTGGCTTTCCTTTATTGCGCTGTGCAGCTTGGCATCAGTGTCAGCTTCTTGTAAAATATCATCCAAAGGATATTTTCCATTTCCTGTGTTTGTAGATAGAAAAGAAGCAGTCGTGTGGATACCAGCTTTACATCCAGTCCACTTCTGACTTTGACCAATGTGCTCCGAGCTGGGAAGAATACACAATGTTGTCGTCAGGTGAGTGTCATCTGTAACAGCAGACTGGAATCCACTGTCACTGACGGTGCCCTCATTGATGGAGTAATTTTGATTAGTGTTAGAAACATGTCCTCTGTTACCGACACCTTTACAGTCCTGGTTAACATTTGTTTGCCTTGCTTTCTGTTTAGCTCGTCTCATGACTGACAGACAAGCCGATGAGGAGAAGCCATTTCGAGGAGTATCCTCTGCTACTTCACTTACTTTACTGGGGTCTAACATTTGACTGAAGTCTTGTGCAAAATCTCTGCAGAGCTGCGACATGTCAAGATCCTGGACTTTTGCTTGTACAGAAGTAGGTAGATTTTCTTCATTTTCCTGTTTTTGTATCTCATTCTCCCTGATACTGCAACAGTCTGTTTCACCTGGTGCTTTCCCCAACGGCTTGGCTTTGTATCCTGAAAGAAAGCATGACAATAAAAAAGGATAAATTCAGTCAATGTACAAAAATAGGTTGTTTCCATGTTGATAAAAAGTGTATATCATTTTATCTAAGAATACTTTTACATGAATAAGTAATGTGTTACCAGAATCTGGAATCCCTGGTAGTGGGTCAATCTTCTGAGACTGGGTTTCTTTTCCTTGAACTTGTTTTTTTGAAATCTCAATAGTGTAAATAAATTTTCTCTTTTTCTTAGTAAATCCAGAGTCTGCAATTTTCAAAGGTGGCCTGACCAGCTGGCCAGAATCAGAGTCATTCGGCAGTTGTTCTGTCAAAATGTTCTTAAAGACACCTCTGTGGATCTCAACATCATCATGATGCAGCGAGTTTCCATGGTTAACAACTTGTCCAACGTTCATATTTTCAAACTTGGTGCATCCACTTCCACTCTCTTCAGAGGTGTTTGTCACCCTTTGATCTTGTTTTGAAAGGTGTTTCTTTTCGCTGCCACTCCCTCTCATGGAACGGCCAGAATCAGAGTCACTCGGCAGTTGCTCTGTTAAAATGTTGTTTTCCACTTGTGCAACATGACTGTTATCATGGCAAGAAGAATCTACAGTAAAGGGAGGAATTTCAGATAAACTCAATGGAGACCACTGGGTAATCTCAACATCTCCATTTTTCACCGGTGGGGGAGAGGAAAGTTTGACAGGTTCCCCCTCATCTGTTCTCTGTTCACTGGAGACAGCATTTTTTGTAGATGACATGTCTGTAGAACTGCAGCCATGTTCTTTTGTTGGAATGATTTGCTTCCTCTTGATTCTTTCAGTTTTCACTTTCCTCAGCGCTGAACTACTGTTGGCGAAAAATACTGAGAGAACATTTTCAGCTCCATCAAGAACACTCGCAACTGTGCTGTGTATTTCTCCATCCTCAATGGCATCTGGTAGCTTCTGTCTCCAAACACTCTCACCCCGAGTCTGGGTGGAATTGTGGAACTCTGGATTCTGATCAGACTCTGGGGAAACAACACCTGTTGATTACAGACCAGCAATCAGTATTATTTTACATGTTGCATCTAAACACCTGTGCAAAATAAGTAAATCTGTTGCAATGCATAGCTTTTTCATTCATGCTCAGAGCTACTGTGCCATCCTAAATGTGAGCAAATTGTAAAGGAAAAACTCATTACCTCGGTGAACAGTGGGCACGTCATTGTTTTTGGGTGATACTGCCCCATCTCTGGATGTATTTGAAAGAGAAGGAAAAAGCTTCCGTACAAACTAAAAACAGGTAAGAAAGAAAAAATGAGCTTCAGAAGAAATTTCAAACACCTAATTATCCCTATGTAAACTATAATGGTATGCCTTGTCCTTTAATTTCACAGTAACAATCACTTTTGATTCCTTGATTCCTTATCTTTTCGCATTTCAAACTACAGACTTGGCATTCTGTAAAATTTTACAAATTAATAAGATAAATATACTGTATGTCTGCTGTATATTGGGCTGGACAAATTACTCACAACAACATTTTTGTCATCAGAAACACTCATTGGGCAGGGACTCTCATCTGTTTTAGCTGTAACATTAAGAAGACACATGATTAGTTAATAAATCACTCACACACACAAAAAAACAACTGAGTCATTAGCTTACATAAAATCAGGGTGGACAGCACAGCTGGTGGGGTATTCAGAGAACTGGTCCATGATATATCAGGATGAATCTGTGCACCAAGACTTTCAGATATTTGCTTGGCATGGCTGATCTGTCATTCATACAACAACACAAAGAGGGCAAACTTTAATGTTATCCATTACTCCATATTCAAATACTGGCATTTACTGGAGGAAAAATAACATCACTCTTTGATTTAATACACTTACTGGGGAGGTAGGAAGCAAATCTGTACAAATGACAGAAGCAAAAACAGTAACAGTAAACAGTAATGATTAAATCTTTATTTGAAATGTAATTCAAACAGGTGGAATACAGATTAATTTGCAGCTCACCAAAACTGTCCTGACTATGAGGCCGGACTCCTGGGACCCTAAAAAGAACAATACCGACAATAAAAAACATCAGTGAAAACACAAGTAACTAGGGAAAAATTAACTTGAAAATAGCTCCATTAGCACCAACTTAACAATGTGTGGGAATATGATTTTAGTTGTGTATGTGAGTCTTTCCTCAAAGCACAAATCTTCACCATCAAGAGTTATATCCAAAATCAGATAATGACAAATCACTCAAGATAAAAACACAGTTTTTAGCCATGGCAACCAATAAGAACTATGCAAAAAAATTAAGAATTTCTCTTTCAAAAAGCACAGGTAACTAAGTCTGTTGTTGCACTTACCCCTCTTTTGACATCTCAAACAAACATGGACTTTGTGTTGCCGTCCATGGCAGTGTTTCCTTTTCTAAAGGTGCAGCACAGAGAAATAATATGTTATAGATGTAACCTCAGGAAAGCTTATCAATGCAGACATAAGTAGGTTACTACAAATTAGAATAACATATTTAAAATGCCCTTTGCAGACATCCAATCCCGTTCTGGATACATTTATTGTGATAGAAATTTTTGATTTATATTACTACATTAGTCAACGGTCAAATTGTGATCAAACATTACCTTGTTCAACAGTGAAGGACTGCTCATCTTCAGTTTCAGGCGACACAACTCGACTGTGTCTGAAAACTTTGGGTGTTGAAAACAGCTGACTGTCAAGTGCAGTTTTGTTGAAAGGCGTTTTAAAATTTCCCTCTTGGTTAGCACAGATGTCGTCTTGATCAGAGACACTTCCCTCATTAGTGAACGCTTGAGCTGTCAGTATATCAAACCAGTCGGGGTCCAGTGGTCCCAGCTCTAAATTGGGAAATAAAAAATAGCTTACAGCTTAGTATGAAGTCCGCCAACTCCAAAGTACAGTGCATGTTGTTTTGAGTTTTGTGTTTGTATAAAGAGTATTATTTGGTGATTATGCAACTGTGTGTACAAGTGGTGGAAGAACATCATGAACACGTTTGTAATGCATAAGAACAGCCATGCAACAAGAACAACCTTTGTGCAGCTTATAACGTTCACACTTATTTTATATTATATTAAACTGCACTGACGTTAAAAGTCACATTTTTACATTGCAAGTTCACATAACTCTTATCTTACCTTTCCAGATTTCATCTTTGAAGGTGTCGTACATGTTTGTTGAGGCTAAGTCCATTCCAGGTGACTTGTGTAATCCCTATGGGTTTTCACACGGCACACCTGAGGAGAAATAGTTTGCATCATGCTTAAACGCTAAATTAGAAAGCAGAAACTGACATAATCTGCAACAAATTAGCTTTAAGATCGATGGTGCGATACCTGGCTTAGAATGGGCATGGGCAGTCTGCTGCTACTTCCGACCACACGTTGTGTGGCTGCTACTCAACTACGTTAGCTAACTTGATAATAAAACTGCTTAAAACAAATTGTCGAAAGGGTAAAATTAGCTAACGTTTGAATCACAGCCGTAGCCCGTGGTTGCCAATGTTTAGATGATACTACATTCAGGTTAATTTACTGCTAACAGCACTCATTGGCAAAAAGAAATCAGACGGCAAAAATAGATTTGGCTTTCGAGTTACACTAACTTACCATGACGGCGTACGAGACTCTCGACTTTCATGTTGCGATGAAATTTACAAAATGTTGACAACGGACTACAAACTATGCGATAAAATGACACAGAAGTGTTTACAGCGAGTCAATCCGCTAGCTAGTTACTCCCTGCCACGAAAACAAACCTCGCGCGCCGCTCACCGGAACTCAGCTCGATTTCAAAATAAGAGTCTTGTGGAGATTTCAGTTTATTCTTTAGATATTTTCAGTGTTTACATGAATATTAGATTTCCTTTGTAGCAATGCACGGCAATTATCATGAAATTGGTATACATTTTTGGGTACGTTAATTCCCAAAATCTTCCCTTTCAGGTAAACCTTTCTGTTTGTATATACTACTACTACTACTAATAAAAATAATAATATTACTACAACTACTACTACTAACTATAATAATAATAATAATAATAATAATAATAATAATGCACAAATTACAACATGAAACCACAGTTAAGAAATGTTTTATTTTATAAAGTTTTATTTTTATTGTTACATATGTGTACAGAACACCAAAGTACAGTACATTGCAAAGGCAGTAGTATTTACAAGGCAAGAGGCTACACCATCAGTTCCTGTGGAAGCTTTACAAATATGTAACTATCTCTTTTACTCTACATGCAACTCAAATTGTAAGTTCATAAAAATACAATCTTATGAGTTTGAGCAAAGCCCCCATTGCACTATGTACAATTATTCAGTTAAAATAGTTTTCTGTATTTGTTCATAAACATTACTATTACACTTTATAGTACATATAATTTGCAAGCTTGGCAGGTTTAACAGATGAAACAAAATATTTTTTTTCTATAAATCTAGTCTGATAAAAGTACGTCTTTCTCTTGCAAATAATATAAATAATTTACCTAATTGCTAAAAGCTGCACAGTTAAAAGGTACAGTAAGATGTTTTAAGTAACAGATAACCCACATAGACGAATGTAGGTTTGGTAGACATTACAGTAGATTTGCAGCATGTGAAAGTAGTTTATGTGAACAACTTATATAAATCAGTATCCATAATGCCATCTATGATGGTCGTCAGGTTTAAATTCACACACTCAAGCACCTACACACAACACACACAAACATACACACAAAAGACCCAAGACTTGAACCAAGTAATGAGGCCTCCCTTTTTCTTTACCAACAATGTTCATGTTTTCTAATGATGTGATATTCAAATACATTCTTTCAGGATACAGTAAAAGTCTTCCACTTCCATGAAGGATTGCACATTTTCCCTTGACAATTAAAACAACATAACTGAAAGAGAATCACTTTGGTATGTCATTTGTTAAATGTGAAAGTTGTTGACCTCAGTAGCAAGTGGTCGCTTTGTGAACATTGCTATTATTAGTGCAATAAAAGCCTAACTTTCTTTAGAACGGCAAAGTCACTCGTGTGTCTAGAAACAACAGTATTGCTGCACATCGGAGGATCTGACTTTATGACATTCTGATGTACTCTGAGCAAGAAGAGGAGGAGGTGTTTGGTTATTCCCAAGAGAGCAGAGTGCTTGTTAAACTTCTGAGATGATAGCAGAAACCCCAGACAGGACCAGAGTCTAGGGTTAGCACATGGTACTGTGCAGGAATGACTGTCACACACTGCCAGACTGCCATCAAAGAGTTGAGCCTGAAACCCTGGAGTCTGGGAGAAAAGCTGTGATGGCTCGGTAGCCCTGGGCTCGTCTGATCATGTCCCGGATCTCTCCATTAAGTTCCATCAGCTTGACAGAGATTTCTGTCAGGTCCTGCTTTGAGCCCACCAGAGCAAAAGTTCCTGTTTGACCCAATGTTTGATGTCTGAAGTAGATATTCAATAAGGTCTGGATCTCATCCTCAGACTGGCTGCCAAAGATGTCGTTAGGCCACATTGTTCTGCAGTGAAAAAAAGGAAAAGTTATTTGTTTGACTATAGCTATTTATTGAAATAAAAACTAACTAATTTACAGGGAAAGAAGCATTTTGTTTTTCTCACCTGCATTCACGAATGTAGCGGATGGCTGCTGGAAACTCATTGTTCTTCAGACACTCCAGGATGGCTTGCACTGCGGTCTCAGAGGAGCTAAAGGTGGGCTCAGAGCAGGAACTCTCACAGGCCGCAATCTCATCATTTGTCACTGAGGCTGCTGCTACCCTCAGGTTGCTCTTCAACTCATTTAGCTCTCTGGACATATTTGTCAGCTAAAGGTTGAAATATTAGATTAATATTATGAAACAGGGACATGGATTAGATGATGGGTGTCATGATTCTGAAAAGAGAAGATGAGCTAATGCATGATGGACCTACCTCGGGAATAGAGCTTATTGCATGGACCTGTTCAATCAGCTTACAGTAGGACTGAAAAAGCAGCAACAGCTGAAAGTGGAGTTTGTAGAGTCTTTGACAGAGCTCCAGTTGCTGGAAGTAAAAGAAAAGTGGTTGTTGGCAAAAGGCTTTTTCATTTTCATTACTTCATTATTTCATAGTTCTGCAGTTGGTGGATAATAAACACATCTAACTACTGTAGGACTACTTGTAAATCTATGTTTAACCTGCTCAGTTATTAAGACTTTAAAAGAGCTGAGGATGGGATTACAGTATGCTAGATTTGCTTTTTTAAATAGAAAAGACAATTTACAACAACAAAGAGAAACAAGCCGTATCCAACTTACAGCCAGAGATTCCATTTGCTACAAAGCAAGCGTGTTAGAGGACAGAAAATAAGTAAGGAAAAAAGAGAATCAAAAGAAGGACATGCAATTCCTCATTATATCTATTTAAAAGTGAGTGAGAAGTATTAGCAAAGGTACTTTTATTTGCATGCACAGAGGAGGAAAAGTAAGGATTGATGTATGTGTAAATTTGAACTTAAAGGAAGACCAGTAGTCGCCATGAATTAATCAAAAAGGCAAGTGAAACAAGCCAAGCAAATTAACAGTTTTGCCTGTTAATTAGTACAAATGCACTCACTTTAGTGGAAATCTCTTAGCTCTGAAGCACCAAGTTTTAACAGCAAAACAGCAAACATTTTGCTGTTTCCTTTCCTCAGTTATGAAGTGAGTGTATTGTTTACTGCTAGATTAAATGCAACTTAAGAGAACTTGCTCTCATGCCCAGCAGAGCTGAAAATGACCACAATGCACACTGGATATGAGATAATCAATGTGATGTGCAGCAACTCAAGGTTGTTAGAAACTTGACATTTGTATAGTGTGAGAAAATTGGAGGCAACACTCACAGATCTACAGTATCACACAGTAACCGTAATGCAGAAAGTACAGTATGAAAGGTCAGTTGAAACAGCATCTTTAGTATTTTCATTGAGTTTTGTAAATAATCATACAGATTTCTTACATTTTTTTTACTGTCTTTCAATGAATATGACATTATGTCAGAGTTATTACTCAAATTCCTAAAAATTATGGTTTTACCTTTTCCTCATGCTCCACTGGTTGAAATGTTATCACTGTGCCCCCAGTACTCCTGGGAAAAGTGGCCTTACAGTTGCTCAACCACTTTGGGAAAACAGAAACAACATAATGACAAAGTAAACAACTCGGTGACAACCTACAAGTGACCTTCAGACTGGAAAGCACCATATTTAATCTCCTTACAGTGAGAGCCGCCTCCTTTTTGTTGTTGTAAGTATCAAGATACTCTTGAAGTTCCAACACGCTGAATTTCATTTTTTCCAGGAGTCCATAAGACATAATCTGTAAAAATTGAGTTTTGTTGTTGAATGTGTTCCACTATCATTAATATGTCATACTTTAAAGGAAGTGTTAGAAAGTGGAAAATGTCACACTACTCACTGTGTTTGCATCAATAAATAGTGTTGGGCACTCTGAGCAGGATGTCAGCATCTGAGAGGACCTCAAGAACTTTGATCCTAACCCCCTCAGTCCGTCACCGAGGTAACTCACAGCATCACAGGTCAGGGAACAAAATTTGGTCTGGATATTCTGCAAAGCAAAAAAAAAAACCCAAAACAAAACAGGCTGGGTATAATGCTGTCAAAAACAATTCCTACATCATTTAAAGTACATACATTCTGTCATTAATATGTTTTTTTTTTTCCTGAAATTCTCCCCTGTCAGCTTTGGTCAGTGAAGTGAACAACATCTGGTTAATGAATCTCAGGAGATTTTTTTTTTAAGCTGAAAGCATCGGCAGAGTGTCCTCTATTTGTAATTAATCAGACCTCTTGTGAAAGGAAGCCTCTTTCTCTAAAGGTTAATCAGCCAGATATCTAATCCTGTTACCCTTTCGGTGTAATTATACAGTCTGACACAGCCACACTGTTAATGTAATTTAGGGATAGGCTGGCGTCAAGGCCACGATGTAGTACCTGAAATAGTGAGGAAAACACATGAAAAGTGTAGACCGCGCAGGATCCATCTGAGTCAGACACAAGCTGGTTGATGTGACTTCGCCAGGCCTCCTCCGCATCATCGCACACCGCTGGCTGGAAAGCCGCGAGGATGGCTGAGAAGAAGGGCGACGGTGGCGGGGAAGAACGGGACTCCAGCATGTCGTCTCTCTCCTCCTCGGCGAGACTTGAGTGGACATGAAGCCGCGCTTATTAGCAATGTCACTTTTGTGTGACTGCATAATGACTGAGAAAAGCTGTGAGCGTGTACCTGGGTAAGCAGCTGTCAAGGTCCAGTTCTCCTTTGTAATCGCTGTGAACCATGTCCATTCTCAAACTGTCGCCACAGCGAAATTCAGGGGGCAGTTGACTGATGGAGAGAGAGACGTCATCCTCGTGGACATTGGTGTCTTCATCTTCGTGTGACACCTCATGCTAAAAAAAAGTAGCAGGGACACGTGCTTTTTTTAATGTTTGGCAAAATTGACTGAGGTCATGAACAAATACTGAGGCAGCATGCGGTAAAGGTTATTATTAACTGAAATGTGTTCCCTGTGTTACACTTCATTATCAAACACATCATTTTGTAAAATGGATACACTAACCTTGCCATGGGACCCTATGGACACTCCTTGTAGTGTTTTCTTTAATTTGGTAAATACAGTGTGCATAAATTGCGCCAATTCGTTTGATTTGTTTAAAAATAATTTAACTCAGCCAGCACTGCGGCCCTGCACACTCAGGTTTTGGGACAGGCAATGTGTAAACCTTTCTTGTCCTCCCACATGCCAAGAGTTTTTAGTTGTTGCGTAGAGGCACCCACACAGAAGCAATAGGTATACACATTGCCTTAAACAGACAGACGCAGAAAGAGAGAGACTTTTTTTTTTTTTTTTTTTTTTATGGCTGACTACAACCCCTCTAATATCCCCGGACAATCTCTGGAAACAGTAAAGTAAGACACAAACCAGCCCCTAGCCCAAAGTGTTATGGATTGCCTGCGTGCAGGTTTTTACGTCATTCCCCTTTTGCATGCAACTACTCAAATATCAAGATAACACCGGCTTCATGCTCTACTCTGAAGAGAGAGGAAATGTAGAAAAGTCACAACGCCACAAAATACTATTTAACATAGACTGAAACTAAAGCACATATAACATCCAAGACATGAGAAAAGATGCACAATAACAGCCCCTATTTGGCAAAGTTAGTAAAGAACTCTAGTATGGAACTGCGATAGGCATTAGTAGTTCCCAGAATCTCAGACACTCTGAAGCCCTTATTCACCCGCTGCTTCGAGTCCTCTGGCAGCTGGACCTCGAAACTAGGATTTTTGGTGTTCAGAGGAGTTGAATCAGCTGAAGTTGAATCAAAAAAGCCAGAGGGAGACTCCATGTTACTGATCTCTGCTGTTGGTGAGAGGTTGACAATCTGGAAAGAGAAAGAGATAAACTTGTTGGAATCCTCTCTAAATAGTGCTTATTTATGAATGAACACAATGTTGAATAAACAAATTGTTTTTAGAAATGCTGGACACTAAAAAAGCTGCAAAGCTGCAAAATCCGCAATATTCCTGAACTGCCTGAAAGCACCGACAGCGGTAGAGCGGCTGACAAATCAGTGACGAGAGAGGAGTGAAACGACAGCTGCATGGACACCTGGGCTTTCCATCTGCCACCACAGTTCCCACAAACTTTGCAAACAAGTTAAAGTTGGTGCAAAAGTTTAAAGCCTTGCAGCCATTTTTTTTGTATTCCACCCCACAATTCAAAATGTTGGGTTGCACAAACTGCACCAGACAATTTTGCTATTTTTAGAGCTTTAAAGTAGTTTGGTCCTGAGGTGGACACTAGAAGAAGAGGTGTGGGCTCAATAAAATCAAAAGGCCTTATGGAGCATGAGCGTGAATGTGCTCAGGAGCATGAATGTGCTCAACAAACTGCCTGACAATCTGCCAATTAGATTATGAAATATCTTGTGTGCAAAAGGTGATAATAACCTGAGGGTGGCACAAGAGCAAAACTCATTAAAAGGTCCAAGATGTAGCGAGTTTGTCCTTTAAATGTCTTTAGTAGGTTTTTGTCATAATTGTATAATTTGTCATAATAATATTCATAATTTGTAAGGATAAGTATCATAAGTACAAACAGAAGTGAACTTACAAGCTGTGAGTGGGAGAGAATCTGGCTGGCAGTGAGGGAATCTTCTTCAGATGACTCGTCTGAGTCCTCATGGGTGATCTTGCTGAGGCTTGGCATGCTGCTGGACAGCTGACTCTCCTCCAGGGGCTGAAGGTCACTTTGGTCCAGACTATCCATGGAGCGTCTTCGCACGCCCCAGTTGAAGTTGTCCATAGTCTCTCCCTGCAACAGAGAATGGCCTTCAGTTACCAAGCACCACAAAGTGAAGCACAAACTCTTCTCTAACACAAACACGTGCACACACACACACACACACACACACACACAGACACACACACACACATACCGCCAACACACATTCTCACAACCATGCAGTGCAGGTTCAGGAACGGAGCAGTCTCTGGGAGTTTTTCCTCTCAAAGCTAAGAATGGAAGGACTACTGGAGCGTGACACAGTGTTATGAGCCCTTCAGTGTATCCTCACACAGAGACTTTACTAAAGCTAGGACCAAAATAGCCACAACACTGGTGAAGTTGGCAGGAAAGTATGGGTTTGAGAACCCACTAACCCCTGAGTCTGACTGTTCCCCATTCAAAATGCAGTGTGACTTTTCAAATGATTCTGGAGATGTCAGCCAACAAGCTCCACATCAACAGACCAAACAAGGGAGACTTCCTGTAGTCATGAGCTTGATACCTTGATGGAAAGCAAAGGCTTTGACTTTGGCTTATTACCTTCTTTTTAAGTGGTGTCTTTAACTACAAAACCGTTTGTGAGGCAGTTTTTTTGACCATAGCAGTTGTTTTGTTTTTCTGTGTGAAACTGTAGCAGGCACAGTGAGAACAGCTGACACTGTTCTAGTGTGCAAAGTCCGCAGCTTTAGACAATGAGACAGATGTATATGTATATTATTTCCTCAGTATCGATTTGATGAAACTGCTAGATGTTAGTGTGATTTCTAAGAGGAAATACTTAAATTAAACTAAAACATACACATAACCGAACAATGCAACATGAGTGATGTTCAATTTAACCGCTTAAGAGACAGCAACAAAAGTTATTGCTGTAACAATGTGAAAAACAACGTGTATATCAGCATTTTGGTCTCAGTGTCATTTGACAGAACTGATTTGAACTGAGTTTCATGTTCTTAGCATTTTCTATCAAACAGTTGAGCGTACACAGGGCAGAGGTATACAGGAGAATTAGTGTGTGCATAACTTATTTTTAGAATCGTATAAATAATGAATTTAGTGTGAAACTGAACACAATTTCTTCTACTGTGGCTCTCGATGGAGCTAACACCTCGTCTGAGATGTGCAACTGAGACACAGATGTGTTTTCTTTATCACGCTGGTCAAAGTCTTTCAAGGGAAAATTAAAAAAAAAAACAAACAAACAAAAAAAAACCTCTACAATAGGTCAAATTCCAGCTCAGTTTGTTTTGATGAAAACTTCACACAGATTACAACTATGATCATAATGTGCAACTCTGTTGGAAAGTAACATGGGTGACAATCAAGCCACTCATTTTGTGGGTTAAGTACTGTACACAAGCATAAAACCTATAAGCATATACAGTAGTAGTATGTCACAGGGGTTGCTGTGAGTCAAATATCATAACCAAAACTTATTTTCTCTTGATAAAAAGGTAAAATTATTAAGCACTTAAATCAACAGAAGATACAATCATACATTAGATTAAAAAAAAATCATGCATTTCACTGGTACACTGTGGCTATAAGACTATTGTCCTATGTGATGTCTATGAGAAATATGCTAAACATATTGTGTTTCCAACACTTTGAGTGAAGATCTCTTTTACAGTACGTGGACACAGCAGAATATGTTTTGTAAAATACATGGCATGCACACACATTTGCTACTCAAACACTCATAAAAAAAACAAAACAAAACAAAAAAACACAGCAAGTAAAAATGTAACATGACTAAACTTACCTGTAGCTCCTAGATAGCAAAGACAGAAAAAAAACAGAAAAAAGAAACCCCATTACACAGAGCAGGCAGACCTGAACCCAACACAGTTCTTTAGAGGAAAATACTCTTGACATCTGCTAATGTCAGAAATGTTTTTCTTTCTGCTGTTGCTTCTGCTTTACAAGTTTGACCATGAATTTGTCCAAGATGAGAGGAGGTGAGAAGGAGGATAAATAAGATTCTTCACCATCGCTTTAAAACTCCTGAGGTCCTGAGACTCACCTCTCCATCTTCAAGCTCCACATCCAGGAAGTCAAAGTCTCTAAAGACTCTGAACTGCTGCTCTGAGGTGGTGTCGTCCATGTTGTCTGGTTCCCGGGTCCCGTCATCGGAGGACACCAGGCTTGGCTGGTGCTCCATGAGGTCCAGCTCCCCACAACTGGAGAAGATCACCTATAGAGAGAGAGGACCACAAAAAAAAGAGCGTACAGCTTATTTCTGAAAGCATGATACTAAAAAGTCAAGAGCGCTGCTCAAATGTGTTGTATCTTACCGAAGGATTTTTTGTGAGCCCCACTTCTTGTCCACACAAAGACAATACATTCACAAGTTTTTCCCGTGTTCTTTTCTGTAGAGAAAATTGAAATGAATGTCACATTTCAGTTTAACTTGAACCACATCAAAGTTTAATGCCTCATTTACAACTGGCATTTTGCGATTGGCATAATGTGATCTGTATCTGGATACGTTAATCTCCAAATGTGGTCTGGCTGACCTGATTGCATTCTGACCACAATGTGTTCTGCATGCATGTACACCTGACACATGTGTTTTTCCTTATCCAGATAACACACACAGATCGCATTTTAATTCCAGGTCTAAATGGCGTAATAATGTGTCAGTCTTCGATCTGACATTTGATATCCTCATTATTAAATCATGGCTGTTTTCTACTTTCAAACCTCACCCTTCAAATTATGAGCATAATTCCAAGAAGAAATGGGAATTGGGAAGAAGTGTTCACCTGTGAAGACTGAGGCCTCTTCCAGCTGACCGGCACCAGGACGTTGTTGGACGTGGATCCAGAGGAGGTAGAGGAGGTGCTGCGGGTCACTGCTGTGGTCCTGCTCTTCGCATCCTGGCCCGGAGAACGCTGGAGGTCATCGTAACGCCGGCCGATCACCGGTGTCTAACAGCGCGAACACAAACAAACAAGACACGTGCAGACAGAAGCCTTGATGAAGTCAAAGTGAAAGTGTAAAGAAGAGAAAGTCCCTCTCTTTAGTCAGTCCATGACTCAGGCTCCATGGCAGCTCTTGCTTCCTCTAGACAGGATGAGCGTAAAGTGACATTTCATCAGTGTTCACAGTTTTTATTCCACTTGGCTCTACGAATACACGAAGCAGTTGAGGAAAAATAAACCACCATTTCCTCTGCTTTATCCCTCAGTCTAAAAATATCAGGATATTTTAAGATGTATCAGTGGTTTGTCCAGTGTCTCAAGTTTAAATACACATGCTGCTGGCCGTCCACTGGAACTCACAGTCACATACAAAGGACGGCAGCAAAGAGCTGACATCATTTCCTGCCATTCATGAACAACACAAATAGTTCCCTGTTCAGTTCCCACACATGCACCGCTCTGTCTGTATCTTTGACATCACTTTCAAGCTCTGCACTGCATGGCTAATTGTGTTTACCTTTCAAGCTTTCAAGCTAATCTCAAGAGGTTTGGTCAAGAAGAAATATCAGCATTAAGGAAGGGGAAGAAATGTTTCCTTTCCAAAAAGCTTTCAAAGATTCCACACAGCCTCAACAAGCACCACACCCTGGAAAATACAGGAAAAAATACAGGGGTAAAACAGCTCTCCTCGTGCTGCAGGGACTCTCAAACTAAGAGCAGTCACACACAGTAAAAAGAAAAGTCAGAGAAAAGACTCTCTAACCTCAGATATGTCAAAGTGGAAATCCAGAGTCTTCCCAGGCAAGGCCTTGGAGGAGCGGTCCCAGACTCGGCTGATGTCCTCGTAGGAGAGGTCACTTTGTGGGGCTGAAGGCTGCACCAAGCTGGCCGATCGAGAAACCACCAGCTTCAAGATGTTTAGTGCTTCTCTCCAATGGACAGTCTATACTCAGCACACACACACACACACACACACACACACACACACACACACACACACACACACACACACACACACACACACAAGTTCACCCATAGATGCAGAAAAAGAACCAGCGCAACCACATGTTTAGAAAGAAAAAACCACATATGTCTTCCTGTGTGTTTACGTGCGCTTCTATTTTTGGAGACAGAGGTGTTCTGGCAGATGCCTTACAGTAGGAAGCTGAAGGAAAAGAGATTCAGTATGACACTAAGCAGAGGCCTAGCCTGCAGCAGAGAGGCAGACTGTTTATAGTTTGGGTGTGTCTACAAATTTACTGCGCTGACACATGACGGCTTTTTTTTCCTTTTTTTCCCCCCATGAACACTTGAGCAGGGAACACAAGACTCTTACTCAGACCATGTTGCCTAAACATTTCCACTGATCACATCAGATCTAACATTCAAATGTTTTCACTTTCCATGTGCACTTACATGCTCTGTGAAAGTTACCACAGAAAGATCCTAAAAATATAAAGAGAGCATTTACTAAAAAAGAAACAAAGGAAGATAAAAACTGCAGCTGGACAGATGCTCAGGTGCCGTTTTATGAACTCACCTGGACAAATTTCTCAATTGTCTTGAGCACCTCCATGTTGAAGGGTTTGGCTTGAATTCCACTCAGGTCCATGTGACTCAGGAGGCTGTAGATGATTTGTAAAAGGGTCTGCTGCATACTGGGGAGGCCTTTCTCCAACAGCTGTTGCAAAAGAATTAGTTTAGCACCTTTTTCAGAAGGTGTAATATAAATAAATTAATATGCAACACTTTGACTGCAGCTTAGCGAACATATGATCGGCCGATGCGGCTGCACAAACCTCTGCCATGTAGGTGACCAGGCTGAGGGTGATGTCGGAGAAGGCTTCATGAAGATATCGACACACCACACTGACCCAAGTGAAGCAGTCTCGCGTGTAGGAGTGGGTTTTATACAGAGTCATGACGTGAGCGAGGTTGGAGAGCTTGGCGTTCTTTTCCTCAAGGCATACCTACACACAAAAAGTGAATTAGCTTAAAACACGTATAATTATCCTTGAGCGAACACTAGGAGAGAATCGTTAACAGAGCCGGACCTGGGCTATTCTCTCAGCGACATCTTGACAGAACTGCGTGGGGCCGTCAAAGCTCTGCACGAGATGTGGCAGCAGGCAGAGAACATTCAAAGGAAAACCTAATGAACGATAAAGAGAAATTCATTCAATATTTCACATGAAAACACATTTTGAACAATAATTTTGGAGAAAAGTTCTCTGGCATGTAATTTGTGTAAGATTCTATAGATACACGGTTACAGCAGGTTTTGTTTTTTTAAAAGGAATTTTTTTCTGAAAATTTACACTGGCACAAAATAAGAGCTTACAGACACCTGCGTCTAAGAATATCAACATTCATATCATCAGTCTGCAAAAACCACATCTGCAGATCCTCGGTGTGTACCTATGGCTTGTGATGTGTCCACTACAGGCACTCGTGACACAGGTGTGAGTTGGCAGAAGAGCTGAAGTGTGAGGTCAGTGGTGGAGACGGAGGTGAAGCCTTTCAGCAGCTGCTGCTGGAGCCCAGTGAAGCTGCTCCATTTGAGCTGGCTCTGCAGTTTCTCCAGCTTCTCCCTGTTCTCCTGTTTGTCCAGCGACATGTGGCCCAGGAGCTTGTTCAACAGTCTCAAAGACATCTGATACTCGAACTCAAAGTCTGACTCCATCAGGGACACCGCCACCCAGAAGATGGTGGCCAACAGGTTGCTGGGGTGGTTGATGCTGGTTGGGTCTGTGATGTTGTCTTTGGATGAGGACAAGCTGCGGGTCTTAGCTAACAAAACCTGCTGTTCACAGGCCTGGATGCGGTCCAGCGTAGCGCTGCGGGGTGGATCGGACCACCTGTCCGCCTCTCCAAACTTCTTGGGGACGGAGGAGCTCCTTTGATGTCTGCTCCTCTCCTCTCTCCTGAGATTGAGCTGTCCTGTGCTCTTCCTGTTGGACAGCAGCTTGAGACTGGTCAGGAAATCTGGAGATGAGGCTCTGGAATTAAACAATAAATCAGAGTTAAATGTTTTAACAATAACATAACCTTCTTTAAACATAAATATGTGCAGAGGAGACACAAACCTCGTCAAGATAGCCATGAGGTCATTGTTCTTCAGACACTCAGCCAAGTTATCCACCACAGATTCCAGTGTGAGTAAGACCTCCATCACATAGCCCTGAGAGAGAAAAAGACACAGCTGCAGTTTGGATGATTTTCTTCCTTTTAATTAAGCACTAAACATTCAACTGCTGGGAAAAATACCCTTAAAAATGTAGCCGTGAACTACATTGAGAATTAATCAAAAAATTTAGGGGAAACTGAAAGATCTGATGATGTTAGAAAGAGTTTGTCTTCAGTCCTGCTTGTTTGTCTGTGTACAAGATTTAAAAAAACAAAAGTAACAGATGGATTTGAATAGTATTTGATGGACAGATAGTCCATGGTTCAGGGATAAGGGACTATTATGGTGATCTAGGATTTCTGCCATTAGATGATTATTAGTTTTAATGCTATGTTCATGTGCTCATAAGAGGGTCAGAAATCTGGGGCATTCGAGTCATTTGCTAAACAGCACTGACTTCATGTGCTACGTCCTTAAAAAGAAACAGTAAATCAATATATATACTGTTACTTAGGCGGTTTTTCAATTGTAGTATTCCTCAGTTTCCGCCATTGGTGTTGGGAATTCCCCAGTGATAGAGATGTAAAGAAGAAATCCCTACATTGATTATTCCTAAACACTTCTTAACTTATCAAATGTCTTAATGTTCTCTTATCCACATGCTCACACACGTCATGTTCACACACAGAACACTAACCTGCACCTCTTCCCCATGTTCACCGACCACTTCCACCAGTCTCGAGAGCAGGTCAGACACAGCGTGGGCGGAGATGGGCTGGCGGAGGGCTCGAAACACCTGGAAGGAACGGCCGGCGTAGTGACGGGATGAACTGCACAAGGCCGTCTGCAGCGCCACGTCACTGAGCTGCTGCTCCAGGTGGAAATCTGACAAGGACAGAGGAGAGGAGTATGTCAAGGGGGATTAGAATTACTGAGTGGCAGAGACAGGATTGTGTAGTGTAATTTAGTGATAATTCCTGTTACCTGACTTGGACTCTTTGAACACAGACACCACATGTCGTAGGAAGTTCGTCAGCTGCCCAGTACTTTTTGAAATTTGGTTCTTTGGTGAAATGTCTTCGTGGCACCACAGTGGCCCATGCACTCTACAAAACAACAATTTCATAGTTACTAACAACACAGTTTATTGTCTATGGAGGTCTGCTATCGTGAAAGTGGGTCAATTAGCTGATTATTCTGAATAACCTGCTACAGTTCTTCTGCTTAGTCTATTCTTTATCATCTGTACTTGAACTGGCAAAAGCAATTTTAAACAAATACAATCCTAAACATTTCAAACGAGTTTACAGGATGACAACCTTAAAAGGAATTTCCAATGTATACAATTAATCATGATAAATACCAGCTGCATCATAATCTTAATATCAAATCTACTCTAATAAGAATCTACTGCGTTACACATACAGCACCACTAGGTGGTAATCTACATCAAAAAATATGTGGAAGCAGATCAGTGTAGCAGGAAGCTATTTCTCACTGTATCTATGGTTTTTGTTGTATAAAATGTATTTATTGTGTAAAATAGGACCTGTAAATTAAATGAATTTTTTTCCAGATTGCTGCACATGCTGGAAATTATTCCAGCAGGGGAACTACATATTGACACAAGTACCTTGTGGATAAAAACTCAATGAGCTTGTTCGTCTTCTCGTCCATTTTATTGGAGGCCATGAGCTCCTCCATCTCCTGCGAGATCTCAGGCAGGTTGTTGCTGCTGCCCCCCAGGCTCAGACTGGATGATGTAGAGGAGGAACTCAGACCAGAGTCTGGTACAGGAGACGCCTGACACTCTCGCAGGAAGTCAAAACCTCCTGGACACAACAGAGGAACAGAGGATCAGAAACAGGTCACGGCAGTTCATTTGATTTCATTTCGCTGACCACAACTAGTGGCTGGAGATGGCAGGAGTTAGTGTAAGAAGAGAACATGCAGGGAGCAGCATGACCTGTGTTTGAACATGCCTGGAATTTGATTCCAATTAGCTTTATCTACTGACAGTGTTTATTTAATATGGTGGAGCTGTCAAGTCTAACTATCAAGTTGCTGCACACCTAATCTCCTTTTTGTTAATTTAATTGATACAGATATAATAAACATGGGAGTGAAGACGTTACAAAGACTGAGAAGAAAACGGGATGTTTTCTTTGGATCCTCACTGTGGTGTTATCATTGTGTGGTATCTCACATAAAAAAAACACTATTTTTAGCATACAATTTGTATTCAAATGGCCAAATGGACAAAGAAAACACAACGTCTAGACATTTGCTAAACAAATTATCGGCAGGGGGAGGAGGGGAGCCAAACCAGCCTATCCGAGCCTGAGCAGATGGCCCCAATTTGGGCAAAAGGGTAAAAATAGCAGAATGGAATGCTTTAATCAAGACCTTTGATGTCCTCTGTGCTCCATATTGTTTTTGGCACAGTGTCCAATTTTTTTTCTCCCCAGATAAGAAACTTATCTATCCTCTGAAAGGAATGTTAGCCATTCCCTCCTGATGTTCAAGTTTATCTTAGCCAGAAAGAAGAGCAATGTGTCAAATGCCAAGCTGCTCTAACAACTGGACCCTGGTCTAGCTCAGTCTTTCAGTTAAGCGTGAATATATTTGTAGTTGAGAAAACACACAAAGGCGAGTATTACTTGAGGCCTATATCTTTACCTGAAGGTGAATAGTCCGACTGAAGGCTTGGTTTGCAGGTGAGGGTCTTGGTGCCGTTGATCTCACGTGTCTGCAGTAAGACAGAGGCAATTGCCTGGAAGTTGTTGTTACAGGACAAAGTGATGAGCAGGTGGAGGAGGAGACGTTTGCTGTGCTCAAACACCTCTGGACGGTAGTGATCCATTCCTGGGGAGAGGAAAACACCAGTCAGTTGTTTGTTATGGCATGGACTAGGGTTTCTTTTCATCCTCCCCTCCAGGTTTCACAACACTGATCTCAGAGCCTATAAAAAATGAAACTAACTGATATCAGCTGGTTGAAAGTGAGTAAAAGATTTCTACCAGAAAGGCAACTTTAGCTGAATTCTCAATTTCTTACTTCAAATACAGAGGTGATGTATCTATCATATTGGACTCATAATACTCAGGTCAGCCATGTGATTTAGACTGTATTAAATCAAATATGTTCATATCATGTAATTATACAGATGGGTTTTACAGGGATGACTGATTGTAGCGTGAACTCACCCAAAAACAAGGCATGTAGCAGTAAAGGCAGGTGCATGGCCCAGTCCTCTCTCACACTGTGATCCACCACCATCTCTGTCATGAAGATGACTGCTATATTACACCTACGACACACAAAAACACACACTGTCAAGTCTCTCAGTTAAATGTAACAGATTTTTAAAACAGATTTTCAATCCACTAAAACAGGACCTTGTAGTGCACAGCATCAAAATGAAAAAGCAGCCTTTATGTGCATACTGTGGCAGGTTATTAAAGATCAGTTTGATTGCTGATCTCAAATATCCCTAGAAAGCCTTTAAGAGTGAATAAGAATGAGCACATTTTGCATGCAGTGGTCTAACCTGTGCAGTGGTCCTCTGGGAGTGATGGTCTCTGGCAAAAAGTCCACCAACGGGGCCCAGCATCCTCCATTGGGAGGCATGGGCAGAGGATGGGGCTGGTTGGTCTCAATGACAATCATCAGCCAATCAGCAAAGGGCGGCAGCGGTTCACCTAAATGGTCACAGAAAAATACAGTGTCACATGTAGAAAACCCTGCATTTGTTGACTCTCTATAGCTGGACATTGCTCACAATATAAAATCATAGAGTCAAGTTTGAAGCGTTGTTGTCAAAGGGGTATATCAGGGAGCTTTTCATTGTCAGATTATTCTTACACACTTTAGTCTGTATGACTAATTCAGCCAGAGAGGGTGTAACAGACCTGTTTTTGGGTCATTGGCAGCAGTGCAGAGGCCCTGGGCTCGACTACTTTTATTTCGGTGCCAGTTCTCACAGAAGCCTTTTAAGAGCCCCAGGCTGCTCTGCAATGCTCATGCATTATCAATGACATCATGCTGGTCACCATCTTACCCTCCTACCCAGCCTGTGTATTGCACACCCACCCGACCATGACAACACCATTTCTTTTCATAGGGTGTCTGGTACTGAAAAACACTCACCCTTATCATCATCATAAGATCCTCCTGAGCTGCTGCTGTAGCGTGATTCCAGGCGGTTGTGTGCTCGCATTATGTGGCTAAGCCTGAGGTCAGAAAAAAAAAATAAAATCATCATGATGGGTCTCGCTAATACAGTAATTAATCGGATGTGAAGCTTGAAGATCTCATTGTCTACTGTACCTCTCCTCGTTCTCCTTTACAGTCTTGGTATCATCTGTGTCAGGAAAGTTCTCCTGGCATGCAACAACTGTGTTGCTGCTCGATGTGGTGCCTAGGAATGAACCAAAAAAAGAGCTTAATACTTATGTTTTACTTTATGTTCAAGTAAAGTCGACTGACCATAATCTTTAACACCAACACTCCTTCACATTCACCACTGCGATCTGTCCAAACCAAAGTTTTCTAAGATTGGCCACTAAGTGGTTCCACAGGAGCAGCTGTGATTTCCTGGTTGGATGATTTTTTTCCCATTAAAAAAAATACAAAATTTAAATGTTCATTCAGTGACACACATGTAGATAGACGATGTACCTGAAGCTGCTGTGGAGGCCTTGCTTGTGGCAGTGAAGCGATAGAAAGGAGGGCTGTCACAGTGCTGCACCACAGGGTTGACTGGATCCGTTTGTTGTAACTCAAATATCAATTCCTCCATGGTTTGGATGGTGTTGTTCCGGCACAGATATATCACCACCTTCTTGATCTGAACAAACATGTCAAAGAAAATCCATGAGAAACAAGAAAGAAAATAAAAACAGTAGGAACATAGCATTTTCCGGTTGACCTAAATGATATATCTTACATATGGCAGGAGGGTGGTGTCACTGCTGACACCACATAAGCTGATAAGAAACTGTAGTGTGGTTCTCAAATTGTTGCTCCACTTCTCATTGCTGACTAAAGCGTTCCAGGCGTTTTCCATCTCTGGTCCAGGGAGGTCATCTCCATACTGACAAGAGGGGTTAATAAAAGAACATGTTAGCTGCACTGACTTTACATTACCGATGCCCTGTTTCATTACATGTCCCCCTCATGACTTTACCTTGGCAGTCATGAACATGAGGTTATTGAGAACCATTGATGTGGCCTGCAGGGAGCCCCAGCCAGTGCCCCTCAGCTGGTGTGATGAGCCTGTGCTGGTCGTCCGGATCGAAGCGTCATAATCTGAGGTGCATGGCGTGAAAACTGGGAGCAGCAGGCCGCTATCCAGCAGCTCGATGTTACCGAGCCAGGGCAGGAGGTAAGTCAGCATGATCTGCCTCCCATTGGGATGAGTGGTGGGGAACCTCTGGCTAACCTCTGGAACAAGGCAGAATAATATCAGCGTGCACTGTGGTGTTTATATTCTACAGGAAATCAAACACATACTGTACACTCAGTTTCACCATAATAGCCTGTTTAATCCTGATCCGCATATGAATTCAAGTTAAAGTGGAGGAAATTACGCTCTCAGTGTTTCTGTGGTCAGTGGGAGTGTCCATAGATACATAAGTGTCTGGGAGAGGAGGGCTGCTTTGGAAGAGGAAGAAGCATAAGTATTTAGTGGGAAACCATGAGAAGATGACAAGCCTGTGAGAGTATTATAGCAAGCTTAAATACCGTTGCTAACCCTTCTTCAGCCGCACACACACACACACACACACACACACACACACACACACACACACACACACACACACACACACACACATATGAAATGAACAGCAACCTGAGAATAGAGGAAGCGTGAGTTCAGGGTACATCCTAGCCAGCTGGCTGGACAATTGAGGCAGGGAGACACTGTATAGAGGTGGCAGAGGCCCATGGGTGCCGTAGAGGATATTGTTTGGCTTCTGCTCTGCAATCCTCTTAGAGTATACAAACAACTTAGCTTCGAGAATCTGTTCAAAAACAGAGAGGAAATGTGTCACTGAGACTGTCAACCACATAAAACTACACAGCAGCAAAACACATTGTGGTTCTGTTTCTCTCACCTGCATTAGCTGCATTGAAATCTCATAGATTTCTCTGTTGGTGTCTGATGCCTTGAAGAGCACCAGATTCAGCAGTGTTACTATATCACTCTGGTAGTTTCTGCTAATAAAGAGAGAGAGAGAGAGAGAGAGAGAGAAAATAATAATTCTGAAATAATGTTCCGGCATTAAGAAATCAATGCTGAGTGTTGCACATAATGCTTGGCTTAATGCTTCTGAGATGAAGCAAGAGGGAAAGGCCAACTTCAGACGAACAGTGAGCCCTCTAAGAGGATTAGCTGAGGTGACACTTTGAAGCTTAAGCTAATTTATCAGCGGTTTCTTCACTTCGATAAGAAATCTGGATGATCCAAAAAATACATTATCTCACCTAATATGGCAAATCATTACTTAAATGCACTTCAAAAAAACATACGACTGAAAATAAAGACTGCACAATGCAAACTCCATGAAAAGAAATGAAGATGGGAAGAGAGGAGGCCTCAACTGTTTGAACAGATGACAGAGAGATTGTGAGATTTTATACCTGCCACCACACACGGTAGCGATGGCTTTGAAGCAGCCTGAGGCGAGCTGGTAGGAGCCAGTGTAGCAGCGATCCACAGCCCAGTTGAATAGGTTAACCTGGTCGGCATTGAGCTCCAGGAGCAGGATGACGACTTCACAGCCAAGTTGATGGACCTGAGCCAGGAGCAGATACCAGCACAGACTCTCTTGAGTTTCACATCTTTTTTTTTTTCAAAGGATACTCTGTATTCCTCATTTCACATTATTTATTATCTGTGGTAAAATCTGTGTAGAAAGATTCAGGGATTCAGTGTAAAATGATTCCAGTAGTTCTGTTTCTTTCATATAAAAAAAATGATGCTAAATCTAATTTTCTTGGCTACCTGCTCAATTAATGCTTCTCCTTGAGCCGTATAATGAAAACATGACTGCTCAAAATCAGTTTTTCAGAAGAAAAATGTGTAAAATAAACATGCAGGCGTTTTAACCTCTATCACAGTAAACTGGAAGTAAGACAACATGAGACAAATTTATTTTGAAACAAAACTCCCCTTCACTACTTGCCAGCACTTGGCGAGGTCTAATGCTGGGCTTTGACAAAGCAGGCTTCAGCAAGCTATCGGAGGGGCTTTGTGGGTCAGCTCTTTGTTTAAATGCATCACGGTGATAAAGTTTTGGCTACATACCCGCTGATCCTGGCAGGCTAGTATATTATCCAGCCACTTATAGAGGTATCCGTCTGGAGAGAGGCCAACGTTATCAAACACAGGCCCACAGCACAGCACAGCAGACATGGCCTGGAAGAACAACCATCAGTCAACAACGCTCATATGTTAAAGGTCCCATATTGTATAAAGTGAGATGTCCATGTTTACTTTGATTATAAAGCAGGTCTCGGTTCTATATTAATACTTGTAAAGTATCAAAGCGCTCAGTCCAAAGAGAAATGCACACAGCCTGTATTCAGAAACGCAGCCTTAAAACGAGCTGTCAGGGCTTAACTTTGTGATGTCACAACAAAGCAGTCACCTCTCTGTCACGCCCCAAGCCTAGTCCACATGGACCCACCACAGTGTTTACCTGAAATCTGCTATATTTTTATTTGATCACCCATAAAACAGGATCAGAGCCTCTCATCTGATTGGCTCACCGACCTGTTGTCGGAGCTCCAGAGAGAAGCCTGAGAGAGGAGATGTAAAACTACACTGAGATGGTTTTTGGTTCTTAAAACCACTAATATATCAAGAAAAGTGCAAAACATGGGAGCTTTAAAGTTTTTAAAACCCAACATTCCCTTTTTCTGTTTGTTTTACAATATCACTGCTCCACCGCCAGACAGATTTGTCGGCTCATTGCAAAATTGTGACACAGGTCTCGGCTATATTTAGGTCTTGTCATAATAGCAACAAGACCTACCAATAACCCTGGGACAAGAGATGTGAAAATCTAATGTCGGTGCACTCAGGATTTTCCAGCTGGAGCACTCACTCACTCCCACACTTCTATTTGTCTTGTGGGTGGAGAAGAGTTCATACCAAACAACAGAACTACATTTACAGAGCTATCTTGGCTAGCAGAGATGGGATGGGATGATCTTCTCTAATGCAGCACCACTTTGTGATACAGGGGGCCGGTTTCACAGAAGTGATTTGCGAACACTGCTTCCATGCAGATTGCAAAAGGTGGCAACATCATGTTTCACAAATTATTGTTTGCTCGCAAATTGCAGATAAATGTACTACAGGGCTCTAATATATACACACAGTCTTGCATGTGTCACAGGTTTGTGTCCACATCGAGAGCATTCGATTTTCCGGTTTTACACAGAATAATCAGGCTTGATACAGACCAAGGAAATGTATAACAACAGAATAACAAAACATGCCATATTCTGCCTCAATTTTCACTTCCATATGTAGACACTCAGTTTGACAGTGGACAACATTACACTCAGGTAAGTGAGTTATAGGGAGTAATACTAACGTTTCCAAGAGTGTGTGGAGGTCAATAGATTTCTTAGCGCGTGTTTACCTTCAGGGCACAGTATTGATATCTTGTGATCTGGTGATTCCTGTCACTGTAGCGGTCGAGAGGGGTGAACATGATGCTGAAAGGGCCGGCCCACTGACTGAAGAGGATGAAGAGGTGATGTCGCAGGCTCTGCTGTGGAAACAGGAAGCGCCTGTGGTGCACTGGGGAGGGAGACGAGTAGGGCTGTTAGAGGTTCGCTCATTGAGAGAATGAAGAGTCAGCAGAAATAGTCAAGTATCCTAAACTCTTCAGCTGCGAAAAGTTAATTTTCCAACATGATAATAAGGTGGTGATGCCCCTTGACACATCATTAGTCATTCACCGGGGACCTGTGAATGCTTGGCAACCCAGGAGTCATCACCTGTCCTTGCCTGCTCTGTCGTTAAGCTGAACTATTTTTGGATCTACTCCCCTTGGGCTTTGTCCAAATCAAGATCAATGTCAAGAGTCTTGTGCTCCATGTACTGTGCAAACCCCAGCCAAATGGAGGCCTATTATATAATTCACAATCCACAAATGGATGAGAAGGACAGATGGATTGAATTAAGCATCCAGATAAAAGAAATGCAAAACATTTACAGTCCTTATTCTGTAACATATCAATCTGACCTGCAGAGCATTGTCAGTTACTGGTTCGACGAGAAAAAGACAGTTGACCTAGTTGAAGGAAACTTTTATCTGAGTACCTGGTACACACTGGATGAGGTTAGCCACCATGGCGCTGAAGTGAGCTCGGATGTCCTTGAGGATCTCGGCATCTTTGTCATTCTCAGCTTCCAGCACCATCCGGGTCAGATCCACATACTCAAGGAACAGAGCGCCCAGAGCGAGGGTATCACGTTCCAGAGCTCCATTCGTACTGAGGGATCACACAAGAAGACAGGGAGAGTCCCCACATGAAACTTTTAACTTTAACCGTGGCAAAAAGTCAATGTTATGAATTCCGTTGACCCTTGTTTGTTGGTGATTCTGTCTTGTGTTGGGCTGTAATGTGCTCAACTTGCGCCTCACTCACCTGTCACTGATGACACCTGCATCAGCCAGCAGTTCGAAGATCCGCAGCAGCTGCAGTCTCAGCAGGTCTCGCCGCTCACGCCGCTTCTTGTTCTACAAAAAGATCAATCCTTAATGGTCCTGGTAATAATATTATCAAAATTATTTTCTGACACATGCCAGCTCTCTGGTTGGTCTACATCCTACGCTGTAGTTCATTAACAAACACTTTAATGCTACACATTTTACTCATGCTGTGTGCTGTAATGCAAATATGACCAACCTCAGGCCTTCTTTCTAACGCCTCCTTCATTAGGGGATGTAACTCCTCCACGAGTTCCCTTTGTGCAGACAGTGACGATATAAACAGCTCATCATTAGGTAAAATATTAAATATTCATCAAACAATTGGAGTAAACATTCAGTGACACTGCAGTAGGACAACTGTTATATTTTCGTGGAAAAGAGATTTGAGCTAAATAAAAAAAAAAAAAAAAAAATTCTAGGAAACAATTTAGATGCATCTGTAAATGGCAACAGGGCACCACTCAACTGTAATCCTCTGTTCATCTCCACTTTATATCCACACAAATACAGGTCAGCATGGACTTTAATTATGGAGAAAATAATGGATTGTGCTCTAACGTCCATTTCGCTGGTTCTGCCTCATTAAAAGAGACAAAAAGAACTGCAGCTTAAATCAGTGGCCAAAAACCTCTGACACTAAGCTATTACACATCTTTAATGTCAATCATAAAAACCATAATTTGTAAGAGGACAATTTGAAGTGAAACTGGACAATAAAACGTGCTTCAGATTAGAAGATTTGAGACACTCTTCTCTGATATACCTGAACACAAGGGAATTGGTGCGACCAAAGCCCAGAACTAATGACTCGGTCAGCTCAATGCTCTCCGCCCTCATCAGTGGAACCAACTGCTTCAGAAGCCAAGCCACAGATGGGCTCCCGATAAACTGAAACAAACAAACACCGACGGTTCAGCCAGACAAACGGATCTCTCACGAACACCACTAATTACACAGGGCTGCGCTGACATTAAGTGCCTGTACAGTTAAGAATATATCGGCTTCCTGCTCCATTCATGCAAAGATAGCTGCTGTGTAATTTGATGTTTTGAGTTTGAATGTCAACAAGCTCCGCATGAACACCTGATCCTGGAGAGACAAAGCACTGGGGGAATTAATAACGCCAAAAGGACAGGTAGGCAGATACCTTGTTATCGTAGCTGACACTGCTGTCAGGCGTTGTGGACGTGATCTCAGGTGTCGATGCTCTCAGATGACCTGGGCTCATGATACTGGGCTTGGCCACTCCAAAGCAGAGGATCAGGTAGTTTCTCCACAGGGTTACGTAACTGTCCCCACTGCCAGAGGTGCTGGTCTTCTTTGCATACACTGGGTTACTGTTGAATCATTCAAAAAGGAAATACTATTAGATCCTTATTTTTATCTAAGCTGTTTTTAGCAGGAAATCTCGAGGAGGGGTTTTTTAATTGCAATGGGGAACTGGTATCAGGTGGCTATGTTCAAAAAAAGGAACACTAAATAGGGATGTAAAGAAAATAGAGAATAGACGTGTCTTGTGGTCCCTCATGAACTCACTGCAGTGCCTGAGGACACTTACTTTGGGTCTACCAGGGGCATGAGCATCTGCATTCGTGTGAAGGCGTAGGGCCAGGCATAACTGAGAGCTGTGGGGCAGTGCTTGGGCAGGTTGTCCTGTCGGAGGAGGCTGTACACACACAGCACCCACGGGTCCTTCACAGACTGGGCGAAGATCCACACGTGCGAGGGGCTCCTAATGTCATAATGACTGTTGACGAGGAGTGCGTTCCACTCCACTAGCCACTGAAGGTCCACATGGTGGCCAGCTGGCAGAGCGGCCTGCAAACACGCAAAGTGACACAGCCGGGGGGCAAAGGTCAGAGGTCATGGGTGAATTAGATATCCAATTAGACGCATTTTTCATCTGCCTATTCAACCTTATGCTTAAGAATAATGCGTCATTAAGGGAAATCCCAAGTTAGATATATTTAGAAACACAATTCGATAACGCATGTAAGGACATTTACTGTATTATCCCGTTCTCAATAAAATCTGTACTCTCAGCATGATGTTGACAGCTTGACAATTATATAAATGAGAGTCAAAAGGCCAACAGCTGCTCAGTTCCAGCTGTTCATTCATTTTTACATGTTAGATAACTAAACTGTGCTTCTGTCTGACACGCAACGTAGAAAGCTTTTGCTGTTTGCTAAATCAGATTCTACTTGTGGTTAAATTGTTCAATGACACTTCTTGACACAACTCATGAACATTTCACTGTTCTGTCTGGGAGTCAAGTCACATGAAATTTACACAGCGTGGATACGTTCCAAGAAAAATCTAAGGAAAAGTAAAACATAGGCAAATAAACTGCAAACACATGTCGATTGAGACCGTGAGGTTTGGGTTGGAGCGGAGCCACACAAACAACTTACTGTGTCTGAGACTGCAACGTTGACAAAACTTTCCAGGATTACAGGGCTGAGCTGATCCATAATCTCTATCATTGGTTTATCATCATCCTGCAGTCGACAAAAATAAAATCAATATCTGTAAACCTCAAAAACCGAATCTCTGCTCTTTTCTGTCGCCTGAGTTTTCCTCTCTCCCGCTTTACCTCAGTCTGTCCGATGGTCATGAAGAGGCTCCGTATCTCTTTGAGTATGGCGATGGCGAGTCTGCGGGTGCTCAGCTGACAGGAGCAGAGCAGCACAAGCGCCAGCCCCTCCACAGCGTGCAGCACGGTGGAGTGAGGGCCTCGCTCGGGAGGTATCTTCAGACTTGAGCTGGTCTGCAGCAGCTGTCACATAAACATCAAAAACAGCAACAAAGGCTGATTTCACATTGGCATGATCAAATTGTGATTAGTCATTCCTGCTTGAGAAAGGCACACAGATATGTCATTGTGAAGACAAAGGTGTGTACCTCGGCAGTGTGTATCTTAGCGGTGTCATAGCTCTTCCCTGGGGCAGCCTGGGTTAGTTTCCACTGAGTGAGCAGTTGCAGCAGTAATTTGAGGGATGTATCTAACAATCCCTGGTGGGTGTCTTGGACTTCACGTAACAGGAAGTTAGTGAATCCAAACAGGACGTCGTCACGCCAGTCTGAGAAATCCACCAGCAGGCTTTGCAAGGAATTCTGGGCTATGAGTCGCAGCTCGTCATCCATGTGGATCGTCAATCTGACAAACGGGACAAAGAAAGACAAAAAAAAAAATGAGACAGGAATCAAATCAAGTCCCTTATTTACTACCAGTGAGTGGGTTTCATTGCAGATACACGGATGCTGAATATTTCTATTGTAAGTGCGACAGTGTTATCCGTCACATCTGTGTCACCAGCGGCACAAATATGTCATGGAACACTAAGCTCCACTGATGCACGTCTTTAATTTAACTGCCTTAATTTGCATGTTACATAAAACAAGTTGTCAAGCTTGTCTCAGGTTACTAAATGGATTAGTGCAATTTCTCTTTCAATGGATATGTACTACAATTGTCTTTATAATCTATAATCCTCCTATGCACAATACCGCTGGAAGTCAAAGCCATGATGTGTGAATAGCTCATGAAAATGACATTATAATGGACTCTAAACAAAACACCAGGGTGTGGACACAAACTGACGTAACAGGAAATCCAGGTGAAACTGGATCAGGAACATCCTTTTGGAGTTTATTCAAACAAAACATTAATACCACTTGATTAAACATTCGCTAATTTGTCCTGTCAGACAGCCATATTGTTCAGCCAGATCTCCCTAAGTCAGGTGACTTACCGAGACAGCAGGTCTATGAGGTCTGGCTTGGACATCCCATCAGGCAGGATGCGAGGAATGGCAGCAACGCACGTCCTGAACAAGTCAATCTTGGGTTTCCTTTCGCCTCTGACAAAAAAAAAAAAAAAAGAAAAACAGATTCTAAATTCAACTGCCAAATAAAAATGTCAAGTGGTTTGGCAGCTGGGGTGACAGAGTGATGTGCGCACATACGTGATCATGTCCTCAGGCTCTTTGTTCAGCATCTGAGCGTTAGTCATCATCATGCAGCGTCCCACCTCCTTGTCCAGGTGTCTGAGGATGTTGTCAATAGCCTTCCGCACATTAAAATAATACTGTGACATCCCTAGAGAAGATGACAGAGAGAGAAAAAAAAAAAAACAGTTTATATCTCTGTTGTTGAGAAATGCTAAAGCTGTCAGCTGTGAATCTGCAAAAGCATGACATTTCCAGCATTCCCAACCACGCTCCGTCTCACTCACCAATGACTTTGGCCTCCTCATCTGTCAGCGTTTTGCTCAGGTATGTCTTCTTCACTCGAAGCGTGTTTCCAGAGGGCAAAGTGCAGCCGGTGTTAGGCATGGGAGGCTCGCCGTCCTTCTGCTGCAGTTTATCGGCGATGACCAGGAATGCTCTGAGACCAATATTCATTCTCTGAACACAGAAGAATGTTTGAGTTAATCTCTTTGTATTTCACTTTAAACTGAACTGACCTAAACTAAAAAAGAAAAAAGAAAAAAATTCTACCAGCAGCTCTTACAGTTATGGGAGGTTACCAAGCAACAATACGATATTAAAAGAATAGCGTCTATAGTTTTGCTGCTTTCACTGAGTGAAATACTGTGACACAAAGTGTAAGTCCAGTAGATATATAGTGGTTCATATATGAGTTACTTTGACTGCTACTCCTTGAGATATTCAAATGATGTGTCAAATTTAATGAGAAATGGATAACAGACTTTATTTTACCACAACACTATGTTCTTTCTATTTTTACATTTTACATTCTCTTACAAGAGACACACATCTGTAAGAAGCAAGTATAACCTTATTCTTAATTTCCTTTTTTATTCCTTTCTTTAATGAGCTCAGGAGCCATTATCAAAAGAGGCAAATCATTATCACTTTCACAGATAAGGGCTAAATGAAAAAAGAAAAACTGCATGTGCTTTTTTTTTTTTTTGTTTGTTTTTTAGAAAAACACAGAAATGAATGTTGAATGCATACCTCTGGATTAAGACTAAAGGCTTTTGCAGGTTTCCCAACACACAGAAGGTCAAATATAATTTCTTTCATGGCAAAATCAAGTCTTTCCTGTAATGAAATGAGGAAAGATTTATTCATTATTTAATGAGATAACATCTCACAAGTCACAGTGAGAGCATTGTTCATCGGTTTTAACGGAGATTTACATGAAATATAATTAGTATGACAGTGTGACTTCTCTGTGATGCAGTACAGCACGTCATTGTGCTTACCTGTGCAATAAACTGGATGATTTTGACAAAGATATTGAGAGGCATGTCTCTTGGTACCACACTGCGGGATCCTTTGGGGAAAAGTGTTGTTACAATGGTGCTGAGGCGACTGTGGACACAGAGAAAAGAACACATTGTGAGGAGGATACCATGAACAAGCATTTAAAAAGTTTTAAAAGCTTGCGTAAAACTACACAGAGAACTGTATTGAACTGTTTTGTAAAGCACTCCATTGACTTGAAGTTTATTTTGGGACTATTAAACAAGTCTGGCTTGTCCCGTTTGGGATTCCTCATGTGGGCTCCGGCTCATAATAACATCTGTAAACTGCTGATAAACTTGTGGGCCACCAACACCGACAATGTGGTGTGACCTGACCCAAAGCCTGCACTCGGACAATACCTCTTTCTCCAAATGCCAATCAAATCAGTAACAAGGAGGGAGGGATATTTTCAGTAAAAACAGATGTATTTCAGCCCATGACCTTCACAGGTATTAACTGATATTTAAAAACACAGTGAAAGTGACTAAAACAGCAAAGTCATTGAGGAAATTAATGTCTGAGGTAAAAAAAAAACAACAACAAAAAAAAAACAAACCAAAAGTCGACACCTCTTTGGCTGAGCCCATCACTATGAAGAGGAGTGTATGGACTGAAGATACTTACCCCTGTGTTGCAGTGTTGCTCTCACACTTAATTCTGATCATGTAAACCCACAGCAGACGATACAAGGACTCCAGTGCAACACGAGCCATTTTAGGGTCTCGACTCTGTAACAAAGCCACATTTATGGGAGAAAATCAACGGCAGAAACACACTGCAACGAGTGGCAGCCTTACAGTGACAGTTTATTGTAGGTTGTGATATAATAATAAAATTACAGAGATTACACCATGTGCATATAATATATTAAATGCTGATAAGAATATTAGAATAATTACTGCCTGAGGCATTCAGCTGAATATTAACATGTCATGTAAACAATGAAACAACAAATAAGAAATGTATATTAACAAACTTCTGTTTTACAACTGAGGTGGTGACAAATATTTTGGGCAACAGGGATGCACACTTGAACAACCTTCATGTTGCTAAAACAAGGAGCACTGCAGTCTGAATTATAGGCAGCTGGTTTCCAAGTGAAACTACCTTCAGATTTGAGAGGCAGTTGTTGAGGAAGACATGCCATCTGTTGAGGAAGAACTGTTTCTGGCTGACGCACAGCAGGCACGTCACCAATGGGTAAAAAGCCTGCAAAGAGAACAGAGTGTGTTTACATGTCATTTATCGTACACTGCTTTGTTAAAGCAGCTTCACACCGACTCACAAATACACTGAGCTCTTCCACGCATAATACTTGAAGTTGTCCTTGAGGAATGATGCATTATCTCCGTAGCATATCTGTAGAAGTGCAGTTTAGGATGTAAACCAGTTTTCTTTTGTGGATAGAATGAAGTCTTTTCCCTTTTGTTACGCTTTTCGCTGACGATGCATCACTTGTAAAATGTGGCTTCCAGCCGTGATCGCTGCCTCAGGGTAAAATAGACCTTCTGTTAGAGCAAGCTACTGTTGTCTTTCCATTTCATTTCTGAACCGCTGTGGTGAAATGCTTTATTGAAGACATAGACAGAGGGAAGAAGCAACACAGCCACACACGAATATATAATGCAATGCTTTCATGCTCATTTTTATGCTTTGAAATAGCTTTCCCTCATGAATTATTTCTACTGTGGCCGCTGACGTTGTAACAGAACATTACACAAGAGCGACCTTGAAATGCTTGAGGATTCACAAAGACCACAGACATCTAGGCAATGTAAGCAGCAGAGGGTGTCAGCATGAAAACGGAGGTGTACAAAGACAAACAGTGTGTTTTCTGCAAGGGGACTAACCAGCGAGTGCTTCTTCCTGGAGGACAGGTCCAGGGTTGTGTCGTACAAGCTGTCCACAAAGTTCCTCAGGCAGGGCACGTTCACCTCGTTCTTTACGGCCTAGAACAACATCACACACGAGTTATGACCATCTTCAGAGCGGAGCTCTTTCCTTATTTATATCAAATATCTTGTGATGCGTGCAGGAAAGAACTTACTGCTGCAACAGGAACCAAAATTTCAACAAAAAGACCAGCCAAAGCATGCTTAATGTCCTTGTCCTTGACTTCCAGGAAATACTGGGCACACTCCTGCAGAAAAGGGAGGAGTAAATGCACAAAATAAAAATTCATATCACTTGAAATCTACTATACATGTAGAGGGTGTTAAGAAAATATCTATCCAATTGATAAAAAGACTTGAAACTGTGAGGTCAAAACTGAATGTAATCCACAAAGTGAATGCCAACACTAGCAGGAGATACAGTCAAGGTCAAAGGACAGCAAAATCCTGACAATCCTGAGAATGTTTTGTACGTTTTCTACACCATTTTTTATATAAGCTGATATTTAGGTCAAGGTCAAATTAAAAGCCAATAAACGATTAAAGAAAAGAAAGTGTGATTATAACTTATAATCAGTTTATACTGTAGCAAGGCAGGTTTGACATATTGAAGTCTTTTGTACCTGCATGAACTGAAAAGAGGCTTCAAAATCCTCGACAGGATACATCTTAATTCGGAAGAACTTGACCCCCATGATGAGGCTAATGGTACTCTGGACTACATATGGACTCTGCTCTTTCTGCCGCAGCTCCTTCAGCTCAGTCATAAACTTCTTCTTCACAGCAGGAAACCTGAGAGAAAAAAAAAACAAATGAGATTCTATATAAAGATGTGTCTGCATAGCTCAGTCAGACGAATCCCAAATCAGCACTTCCACAAAAAAAAAAAGTTCCTGCACTCAAGAGTCGTGACGTGGAGAGAATACAGTGACAACAGATTCAGGGAGGACGGCTCCCAAAAATATCACTCCCTCCTTTTACCCTCTACACGCAGACTGAAAGTCTGTGCCCCAAGATGAACTCCTCGTCTAGCACCTGATCCCTTGCCCAAATTGAACCAGTGATGGGATTCTTCAGCTGGTCTAAATTTAGAAGATAATTCATCATGAGAGCTCATGTGAGCATCTCTTCACCTCTTCCCTTTTGGCTAGTACTGTACTTGTAAGAAAGTGAATCCAGCTGTTTCTGCGTCTCGGTTAGAGAGAAGAAATTGCTCATTATTTCTACAGACACAAACAGTGATTGAGAAACCACTTTTAATCTCTTTTCAAACAGCATCTGTCTCTCAACTATAAATCCCATCTGAATAAGTTCAGCTCATAGTGAAACTTCTGACCTCGTTCTTCCTTTCCTGACCTCAGAGAAAAGCAAAGACCTCTATAAACGCCTCTCAGTGAAGTATCTCCTGCAGGAAATTAAGCAGAGCGCACTTTGGATGGGAGGTATGCCATGTGCTCACCAACCATATCTCTATTTTAAGGGTTTGTTCCTTGCTGTGATGATCTGAAAACTTCAAATAAACAGACATCAATTTCCAGTCCTAGTTTGGTGTGAAGGGGACCTGTCCAAAAGTGTACCATCACTACAGTATGTTCCAGTCTCCTGAACCGGGGAATGTTTTGCAGAAAAGCAGTAGCAATGATGACACACCATCATTACGTGGCATGACACCAAACCCCAACGGAGCGGATAATAAGATGGAAAAGAGAAAAACAATCCTAGTTAATTAGATAATCGTAGTTGTGTCTTTTGCTACTTACTTGGACTGGGCTAATACTCCTATGACTTCCGCGTAGAGGTCTGCTACAGTGTGCATGTTGCCAGTGTTAGGACCATGATACCTAAAGAAAAACAAACCTTAGAGAAACTTCAAACTAAGAAAGAAGGAAGGAACTTCGCTGGAAATAGAAAAGATCTTACCCCTCTTTGTATCTAAAGTGCTTAAAGGCTAAGTTAATGACTTCATTGACCAAGCTGTCGAGGACCGGGTGGAGCGGCATCTAGTTAAGAATTAGGAGACACAATGGCATGGTGATCAAATGTTCAACAACAACATAGTCTCTGTCAATCATGGTTATTTTTTTCAGCAGCGGTAACTGATGACAGATCTGCGTAAGTGAGCTTCCTATCACAAAAATAATCAGATAAACTAAGCAGTGTTTGTGTAGCAGTTAGAGTTAAGTCAACTCACCTGTTTTAAAACTTCTATAAGTACAAGAGAGAAGATGAAGTCAATGGCCAAATCCCTCCTTTCAAGTAGATAATCTCTCTGCTGCTCATCGCTATTTGAGAGAGAGAGAGAGGAAAAACAAGAGCAACGGGTTTGCCACAGTCGTACGGTGCATGTGAGCGCCATGGTTATTTCTTTACATTTTCTACTGGTGACACATTGCTGCATGCAGAAATGAACGGAGCAGTTCTCACTTTTTGGACTTGGTGTTGGCTCGGGGCCGGTACTCGTGCAACTCCTCCTCTAGTCCGTTTTGTCTTTTGTACCAGTCGAACAAAGTGCGCAGGATGGAGGGGAGGCAGTACTCAGCCAGAGAGCTCATGGCGCTTATCAACTGAGGGAACAAGACATAGGTCGTGCAAATGCATGTTTGTGTCAACAATTGTGTTGGCAGTTAACATACCAAAGTAAGAGATAGCAATCAGTGTTTCCTTTGTTTATTTGTGCAGCAAACTAAACAAAAATCAAAAAACAGCACAAGAGAATTCATTTGCATTTGATTTAACATTTTCACGTCTGTGTAACACAAAGAACTTAAACAAGATGAGACAAGTCAAGTCCAGGGCTACATTAAGGCAGAGCAATGAGACTGTAGGGTGAGCTGGACCTAATTGGGACCACGCAGAGGGACAAGGTGCCCATGGGGCGGCCTCCCTCGGTCTTGGGGGAGGGAAAGGGGAAAGGAAGGAACGGGCCGGGCACACAGGAAGGGAGGAGAGTCTGGTTGGGCCGGGGAACACAGCGAGCCCTTCATTCAGCACGAGGCCGGAGAAGAATCCTGGCTCTGTGTGGCTGCTGAATGGCCTCACGCAGCAGCACAAACACACCCCTGTCGCTGTGAAACGGCCCTCTCTGCGGAGCCGCAGACCTGCTGGACACACCTAGCGCAGAGCCAGTGCCAGCTAGCAAAGTAAACACCCCTGCCCTTGACTGGATCTGAAAGACCTTTTGGGATGTGAGCGGGGCTTTCACCCGTTAGCTCTTTCATGTTACAGTGGCTGATACTAGAGCAGTATTTAAGACGTGGAAACTGACTTGCCTACATGCTCATAGGGAGAGGCAAAACAGTTACATGTAAGAGTTTAATGTGAGTAAAAAGGCAAAGGCAAAAATAAAAGTTTTTGTCTATGAAATGTCAGTTTAGTAAATAGTGACACTGTTCATCAGCTTAATATCATTTTTATATCTATCTATCTATCCTATATATTTTTTGGCTAATAGTCTCATTCCTGCATTTTTCCCAGCACTTACTTGGTCAAACTGAGGATCTTCTCCCCTCTGTAACGACTTTGTTAATGGCTTTTCCTGAAAACACAGAAAAAAACAAAAAAAACAAAGTCATTTCACATCGTTTGTCGGTTTTATTCTTTGTGTAAATTCCAACAAAGTTCTCTGAAGTTTGGTCTGGAGCTCATAACTCTTATCCACCCTGTCCCAAGAGTGTGTGGAGTATTTTTGAACAGGGACTCATTACAGCCCAGCTAATGAGATAGCCATCAATCAGTCTGAAACCAGGCATGAGCAGGCAGGGTCAGATATTAGAGATGGGACATTCATGACAGCTCCCATTATTACACTCCTCTATCATCCCAGATAAAGGCCTTCACGAGGGATTTCAACTGAATTAAACATTAACTTCTCATCTTCCTTAAACATTTAAATATTTGATACATTTCTTTATTTATTAGGTGTCTTAAGATATTTCTAATGGGTTTAATGAAGCAGTCCTGTGTTTAGCTCATTTAAGAGATGATCAGGTATTTTAAGTAAACAGGTTCAGTACATTTTACTCACATTCTGCCACTAATAAAAGTCTGTGTCACAGTCTCCTGATATAAGAAAACAAATAAAAACAAACACTATACAACAAATTGTATAAGCGTGAATGGCTACATAGCTTCAATGAAACCCATTCAAGGTTCACAAAGTGCTACCGGCTTTCATTTTTGCACAAATGTAACAACCAGCCGAGACACTTTGAAATCCTCTGGGAAATGATAACAAAATAAAAGGAGGACGAGGAAAGAAAAGTGCGGCTTTAGTTTTAGCAGAGGATGCTGCATCACACAACACCGGCTTGATGTACGGGGAAACTGATGCTTGTCTCCAAAATTATATGCTTAACCCACAATTAGCACCTGATCCATCCTTCCACAAATCAAGGCATCTATTTGCTACTCTGCTCTTCCAGATCTGTCCCTCTGCTGTCTCGATGGCTGGACAGCAAATCACAGCACATCACTTACTTGATGATTAATCCAAAATAGCTAACTGTCTGATGCCTCTGACATTGACATTGCGTGGGCTGATGGTAATGTCACTCTCTCTCTCTCTCTTGCAGCTGGAGCGTCAGCTAAGCCCCATGCACTGATGAACCTTTTAGTTTTTGGACAAATGCTTGCATCCGAGGAGCCCATCTGTGCTGGAATGACAAAAAAAAAAAAAAGTCGATGCCTCGTGCACTGTTGGGCTTTCACAGATTTTACTGCCCTTTGTGGCAGGCTGATACAGCAACACTGACTCTATTCAGTCACCTCTGCTAAGTTTTCTGCAACTTACAAATCACGTATCTATTTCCTTTGAGAGTAGACTTTAAAATTTCCCCTTTATTTGAGGAATAAAACTGCACATCACTGAACATGATGGATTCTGTTCAACAAATTCACCTGAGTGATGAGGGAAGAGCAGGAGGGGCAACTGAATGCCAATAACTACAAGGCTGGGCTGAAACAAATCACTCGGCCAGTTCTCCACAGAGAGGAAAAACAAAGACACACACATCCTCCCTGCAGGTCTCCAGAGGGAGTTACACCGAAACCAGGGGTTGCACACTTTCCCTGTGGTAATTAACACTTCCCTACAGGCCGAGGCCAGTGACTAACAGCTTCCTATAAATCACAGTCCCTAAAACTGGAGCCCGCCTGTCCACAGCAGCCATAAGTAAACTCTTACAGTATATCCCACCTGTAAAACTATATGAAAGGGTGACTATTTCTAGTAAACAATGCTACAGTGCACTGCGACATTAAGCTACATGCATCATGGTTAACTGTTTCATGTATTTTAGTTGGAGTCTGAGGCTTTTCTTAGTGATACAGATCAGCTCCTCATTTTTAGTTGACTTTCAGTAGCACTTGTAAGATACTAATGTGGTCCTGGGAGCAGGTGGTGAGTGGTTTCCACATTAACACACAGTAGCTCTTCCCCGTCTGCCTGCCTGACTGTCTGTCTGTCACCAGAATTATTTATGACAGCTGTTGTTGGCCCTACCAATCAGCTCCGACCTCCACTAGACAAAACTCTCTCTGAAAGATCTCTGAAACATTTTATTGGCATCTACTACTTTCATCTAATTTCCCAGCACTGCTCATTAGTCAGTGTGTTTAGTCACAATATAAAGACAAGGACAGGGAAGAACAGACAGAAAAGACGGTTCCAAATGCAAATTATTAAATACCTGGAAAACAAATTAATGCTCTGACAAGCCAGAGGTACTTTCCTAATCGAACCTGAAAGCCCCAGAACTGTGTCTACTCCACTGTGATTAGAGCTGCTACTGACGATTATTTTCATTATCACTGAATCTGATGGTTATTTTTTCAAACAATCAATTAATTGTTTGTTCTTTAAAACATCAGACAATAGTGAAAAATATCAATCACATATTTCCAGAGTCAAAGGTGACATCTTCAAATGTCTTTTTTTTTCTGACCAGCAAAACTTAAAGACATTTACAATGATATGAAAGAGAGAAAAGCTGCAAATCCATACCTTGGGCTATTTGGCTTATTGCTATGAAAAACTCTTTACTGATTATCAAAATAGTTACTGATTCATTTTTCTTGTCGACTAGAGTTTTCAATCACAGCTTTACAATGTGAAAATGCTTTAATTCAAAGCTAGAGAATCAGAATAACTTATTTTAACCCTTTGTACTCTGTACTTGACAGGATTTGCTGCTTTTCTTTGTCATGGTCATTTATTATTATTGTTTAATATTATTATTGACATTCATTTATATCTATACTGTTGTAGATTGATTTTTTATAATTCCTCTGGTCACTACCTTCATGTCAGAGAGGCAGACTAGACCCATGGCCCTGTGTACAGTTATTAAAAATGGCTGGAATGGCTGTGTTTTGACAAGTTACAAAATCATTTTTTCTAACCACTAGTTTTACATGATAAAAGAGAACATTAAGAGGACATGACCCCAACTTAACCCAGGGGTTACTACAGCAGTACATTATGTGTGCTAAGCTCAGCTGAAGCTTGTCAACACTGCTGCATACACTATGAAGCCAGCTAAAAATCCCACATCTTGTCCCCAAGCTGCTTCCGTCTTTGTGCGGATGGAGCTACTGCTTCACATAAAACTAGCAGCCTTCAGCTCACAGTAATTAAACATGACAAGGTAGTTAGCATCTCCGCTTCTGAGCCTCTGACTCAGTTGCCTGCCCAAGGCCTTGACAGCAATATATTACTGTAAAGTTTCAACTGTTATGAGCTCCATTAGCAGGAGTCAAGCTGCCTGTCGTCATATCAGTGTATTATAATGTATCATAGATCAGGCGACAGACGTATTGGAGTATTTTGTTTTTGTTGTTTGTAATCCCTTGCTGTTAAGTCAGCTATTGTGGGCCTGTCCATCAGGCTTCCTGTCTGACCCTGTTATAGTGGTTCACAACCTGTGGGTCGGGACACCCAGGAGGGGTCACAAGATGAGTAACAGTGCACAACAAGGCTAATCTAAATTCTCTTACGCAAAATTAAACCGTTTTTTTTTTTTCTCACAACATAACCTGATCTGATAATCTGTAACAACTATACCCACATTTTGATTGAACTACATAAAGCTCAAAGACATGAAACCTATAACAAGGCTTCAAAAGCAAAAAAGGGTTAGGAGGCAGTGTTACAGAGCACCAGTGTCATGATCTCATTCCCCCCTGATAACAGCCTTTAAAAAGAAACAGAGCGGCAACGACCAATCAGCACATGACACAAACAGCAACAACCCTCTGGTGTGACTCTCTGCCGACTCACCAGCGGCTCAGCCATGATGATGCGGATCTTGCGCTCGGACACGGTGGTGAAGTTGGCGAACAAGCTCTTGAGGACGTACTCGCCCGGCTTGCTCTCCGGGTCGATGCTGATGGGCATCATGGCCGGGGGACCTTTCTCTCCCTGAGGACAGCAGACTGGAGGGATGGGGGGTTTATTGTATCCGTTCCCCACGGGCGACGCTGCGGAAACGACACAAAAAGCACAAGATGGGAAACGGGTTTGTTAAGGGAAAACATTGCCAATTCAAGCACAAATGAGTAGGACAGGATCAGCCACAGATCTGTTTACAAAGAGAGATCACCGAATAGGGTATTAGTGAGAAGTTTCCTAACATGGACATAAAGTTCCCAACATGTTGAACATTCCTGAGGGAGACTGTCCAAAGGGCACCGGCTTGCCCCGGGTCTGCTCTTTCTTTCCTATTGCTACAGTGAACAGAGCGCATATGGAAATTAAAACACCGTGGCCAGCAGCTGGTGTTTTCATTTCGTACCAAAGATGTCATTGCCCTTTGAGGGAAGCAAAAATCTCGTGCATGTGACCATCCTTCAGCCAGTGTTATGATGTGGCTCACGTTTAATTATGGATGGCTTAGCTGAGGCCATAAAACCCCACAAACTAACACACAAGTTAAACTTTACCTCAGTGTTACACTCTGCTGCCTCCAGACACAAAAGTGCTAAATATAGTAAAGAACTGCGTACAAACATCTCATTAGAAGAGTGAATTTCTTTTATTTAGCCCGAAACTCTGCAGCTCCTTACTGCACGTCCACCACAGGAACTGCCATAAATCTGATGTGTAAAATATTCAGAGAGGTCTTTGGGACGATAGCAGGAGACTTACTGCCTCACAATAAGAACCACATTTTCTCCAACGCATTCTGAGTGTGAAAACGTGTGTGTGTGTGTGTGTGTGTGTGTGTGTGTGTGTTCGTGTGTGTGTGTGTGTGTGTGTGTGTGTGTGTGTGTGTGTGTGTGTGTGTGTGAGTACATGCAGTAAATAAATGTGACTGGACAGAAATCACATCAGCAGCAGCAAAGTACAGACTGCACTGTGTCAGGAACATCCGTCAAAGTCACATATCAAACACCAGCCTCTTCATTTTGTTTTCTTTGCTGTTGAATCTCACGTACAAAACTGATTTGGTGAGACATTACAATGACAAAACACAGTACATGAAGACACATTAGCCTCGCTGCATACTTGTGTGAAGTGAGACTGTAATATTGAGAGAATTCTATGAGACTGCTGTGTGAAATGCTAAACGGTAATACTGATGGGAGCTGAAAAATTTAACCGAACTCTTACTGAATGAATCCAATATACCACTGAGGAAAGCTGAAGCATGTTTTATAGGAGAGTATTTATTCTTATTAAGTATAATTAAAAGGATCCTTAGCTCTTGGTCTGTTAATCAGTGGAAATATACTGTAGGCCTCTGCATCATGTTTAAGCAAACGTGTAGATGAGCCGTTAAATTTCAGTAATTTAGTTCATCTAATCAAGAAGTGAAAAGACAAACACCTACAGGATGCATTAAACAGAGGAATCAGATACCTGGTTTAATTAAATGACCATTGAAGTCAACAGAAACATTAGTTTTTTTCTTGCAGATCAGAGGTTGAGAGGATAAAATCAGCTTTAATGAATTACCTAATCTGCTTTACTCTAAACTATTGCCTCTTTACAGGTAGCTGAAGGAAGCTGCTGACAAACGCACACGAGTGAGCGGGGAATTGAGATTTTATACATCAGCACTTGTTGTGCAGAGAGAAGAAAAAAAAAAAGAACAGCTGAGCCAATCAGTATTTTTTAGAGGCCGTAAGAGTATGCAACTCTGACAAAGGTGGTACTAGTCAACACGTCTTCTTCTCCAGCTCTGCTGAGGACATGAAGCGTTTGGATGTCTTTCAAGGAATGCCCAGCATGTGTGACGATCTCGTATGGCTTTCAGAACATGCTTCCCTCACTCGTGGCAACTCAGCACCTACCCAGGCCCTTGATGAAGCTGATGACGCTGGCCTTACTCCAGCACACAGCCGTCCCGTCCATAGTGGGGAAGGAGGATATGGTATCCAGGGTCGTCCTGAATGAAGACAAATCGCTCACTAATAAAATCCACCAACGTCCATGTCTTGTGTGTCAGCTGGTTCTGTCCTGCTGGGCATAGTTTCCATGGCGCGCATAGCCAACGGCCGGTGTGTTTTAAAAAGTGGGAGTAGTGTTTGGTACGAGAGACCACGCAATCTCTTGATCTCACCCGCTCTCTCTCTCTCTCTCTCTCTCTCTCACTCTCTCTCCCTGAGCTGCTTCTGCTATGGCTGCTAGCCTTGTGACTAACCAGTGCCTTCCAAGAGTGAAGGTCAGGGAGGAATTTTTAGCTGAGCCACAGCACAGTGACGAGGTCCAACATGCTATGGTGGCATAGTTGTGTGACTATATTTATCCCGGGGGTACACACTATACTGACAGAGCAGCCCTCCCCTTTCCTCCACCTCTGTGATCCTAAAACACGAGGCACAGACCACCAGAGTGTAAACACCAATCTTGATCAGGCACCGCGTCGGCGAACTTCCTTTAAAGTCAGCAGCAAAATTTAAGATTAAATGTTTTATAAATCATGATTGTCATTAAGAAAAATCAGCATATATATCAGATTTTTAAATGACTCCTGAGTCCGGATACGCACACGTCTGATTCAACGTTATTTTACAGGGCACAACATGTTCGATCAAATCTAATCAACATCTCAACAACAACAAAACCATCCCATGGTAATGACTTTGTCTGGAGATTGGAGGTGAAGAAAGCAACCAGTGTGCAGTTTGCTCTGGGCGCTGTGCGAAGGCTCGGACACAACATGTGACTCTGCAAACAAGGAGCCTGGGCACAGTGTGCATTACATCATCGCCATGCTGGAAAGACCCTGAGCATGGTGGTGCTCACTGGAGGACAATACAAACAGGCTAACAAGTGTCTCTCTTGCACACACACACACACACGCATTCTCACACTCACACTCACACACACACACACACCCACACACACACACACACACACACACACATAAAAAATGCAGCTCCCTATATGCAGTCCACAGAGACAGTCCCACTGAGTAAACAACCACTTTAGCAGCCGTCTGTGAACAGAGTGGGTGGATATTTAGATACCACTGACCTCCTTAACTGAACCAGAAATTCCAATGTCAACATGGACGTTTGGGAGCACTCTGTCCAGCTGCTGAGAGAAACACTGACAGTGCATTTCTGTGAGAGAGTAGTGGGCAATGCATGCTTTGTAATTCTAAAATATTACTATTTAATCCTTTCCATTAAAGCTGTGCACTTCTTTTTTTTTTTTTTTAACATATTATTCTTCCAGGCTGGTGATAAAGGGACACTGTTCTGTGGCGCTCCACTAAAATTCAATGTTAATAAAAAACGTGTTATTGTTACGTCATGTAACGTAATAATCAGGAAAATCTTGTCGGCCGGTTTATATCATAAAGTTTTACGTGAAAGGAAACAACCACAGTCCCTGTTAACAACCAGATGTGCCACACTGGGTATTATTTCCATATTAAAATGAAACTGAATAAGTCATGAGAGCTCACATTTAACCTATGACTTCATGCACAAAAAGAATAATAAAATTCCATGGATACCTAACATTTAACATTTCACCAATAATTGCTGTAAAATCTCCCGGAATGCTATCTGGAGAGGAGGCAGAACCATTTTGGTTGAAATATTTATCAAAAGAGGACACAACAGCTGGAGCCAATAGAGCAGCAACATCCACACACTAATACATTGTCACAAGTTCACAGTTTGAGTGTCTCAAAAAAATTGGGGAGAGCAGAGAGAGTGAGAGAGTGATTACAGACCTCTGTGTAAAGCAGATTAAAATGTCGGTCTCAAACTATTGACCATCAGCCCTGTTTTAGCAAGCTGACATCATGCTGGAAACTGCTGCCTGCTGTGAGGGAGAGCCTTTCAGGTCATTTATATAAGTCCCTGTTAAAACGCCTGCATCTGTCTCTCCCAGCTAAATAGAAGGGATTCATCTACTGTATGTTTTAACTTTGGCACTTTTTTAGTTACTGGTGAAATACTATTTTCAGCTCCTCAAATATAGAGCACCAGACTGCATTCCCGGTTGCACAATGCTAAAACATGGAAGTGCAATGATTTAAAAACAGACTGACACTGAATCATAACATAAAAAATGGATTTAAAAAAACTAGGCATTTCAATATAAAAAGATACAAAAACTAAACAGAAAATGATTGTAATCCATTTCATAACAACTCACTGCAGCTCATCTCCTGCTCTGATTGGCTGATGGTGGACCGGCCTTCAGGCAATTTGAACAGCAGACCCTGACGCTGGTGCTGCACAATGCCAGTTCTGTGCTGCTGGTTGTTACTGTTTTATTCAAGCTAAACAAACTGACTTATGAGAGACCAGTGTCTAAAGGGCCTTGAATTTGTTTACCTTGTGGTTACAGTGCAAACAGTATCTGTTAGACAGCATGGAAAACACATACTGCTGGCTCTAGTCCCATATCAACAGCCAATATGTATATGATGAATCCGAGTGTTTTCTGATCAGTTTCTGATAGCTACACAGTCCCAGTTGTAATCTTGTGATTCATTACATAACAGCGAGTGTACATGGCAGCAGTGAGATGAAATCAGGAGATCACATATTTCATGAAAATGTTAAATGCATAGCCATGGGTCACTGCTGATACAGTACAATAACTGCCTGTGCCTTTATCAGCAAAGTGACCCACTATGAGGATTATGCAACATCATCAGGAGATGGCTCAATGTTTAGTGTGTAGACAGGGACAGCGTGTTCAGAGGTATCTATTTACATTCACATCCAATAGATATATACAAGCTACCACACTGCCAGGGAAGTGCAGCCGACCTGCACTATCTCTTACTTTAGATTTTGAGCATTGACACGTCAGATTTTGCTGTAGTTACTAAATCATATTTATTAGGAATCTAAACTACAAGTGCTACAATACCTGCTTTTTCTACTTTTCTATTTGTTTCTGCATCCATCCTGCAGGCCAATCATATCTTATAAAAAACAGAGTCATGCCATGATCAGAAGCAGGGAGGCATCCCATCCAAGCCTCGTGGGCCCAGTGGAAGGCAGTGGAGCCGTTCACTCTGGACAGAACATGCAACCAAGCTGAACCTCCACTAATCCTATTACTGTGTCCTTGCACTTAATAAGAGCTGTTTAGACTCTGTGATAGACTCATAGACTGAAGTAAAATAAGGCTGGCATCTAAAGATAGGCAGCAGAAATGAAATGCTGAATCACCATCAGCTGAACTTTTAGTGCACACAGGTTAATCTAACAGAACAAACTGTATGCCTGTGTATAATGAGCAACTTCTTACCAGTAACTCTCTGCTAGATACTTGGAGTTGTATCTGGCTGTTGCTATGAGACAAGTAAAAACCCTTTTGAAGTGTGGTTATCTGTTACCAAAAGTGAGATGCTTCTGAGTTTGCAGCAGCTGCCATGCTGAACAATAAAACTGCGCACAACTCAGTCTGCAGCGAGCAACAGCATGTCCCTGTCATGGACCACAACAAGAAAAAGAGACTGTAAAGTCAGATTCCCAGAGGAGCTGCAGCTTCAGTCAGTCAGTCAGTCAGCTCTGTCAGCTCTGTCAGCTGAGCACAACAACCACAACAGCAACAACAACAAGACAAACTGCTACTCACTGCCGCTCCACGATTTCAGCAGGGATTTGATGCTGATTTCAAAAAAGCCCGAGTCCTGCTGGCTGGCCATGGCTGCAGCTTCCTGTTGAGTGTCCCCCCTCTAGTTGTGGTTTCCCTCCAGTAGCAGCAGCAGCAGCAGCAGCAGCAGCAGCAGCAGCAGCAGCAGCAGCAGCTGAGCTGGGACCAGCAGGTAGCGCCTGCTGTCACCTCTCTGTGACGCACAGACAATGCTGTGCTGACGAGTTCCTGAGAAAACACACTAGCACCGCTTTACCCCTCCTCTGGTGTCCTGTCCTTGGCTATCAGCCCTTTCTCTTTCCCTCCCTGCACTCTCTCTCAACATCTCTCTCTCCCTCTCCCTCTCCCTCCCTCTCTCTCTCTCTCCAAAGCTGTGGCAGGCAGTGGGCGGCAATGCAAGCTCCCTTTAAATAACTGCGCGGAGGCTGAGAGTGCAGGAAGCAATCCTCTTAGTGGAGCGCAGTTAATAATAACTACTGTTTGTCTGCGTGCACGGCCTGATAATGATGACAGCGCTGGGCTTGTGCGTCTTTCAGCAGGACTGGGAGCATCTGATGGGCCACCGCCGCTGACAAAGGAGACAGAGACTGAGGGAAGTGTGACACATTACAGGGAACATCTGGGAGAGAAGTGGAAAGAAGAAGGCACTAAAATGATCAGCAAGCAGACGGGATTAACTGCAGACAGGGGATCTGCATGGGAGCAGGGGGCTGACTGTTGGCTTTTAACCCTTTTACCTCTACACAGCACCGACTTTAAACTGCTGTCAAATAAACATTGTGTATTCCCAGCGAGCCCAATGTGACTTTTTTTTGTTTTGTTTTTAACTACTACAAAATAAAACAGAGAAAAGAAGTACAACCTCATATTAGCAGAATTAGTAAAAATTTGCATAACAGATGCTCAAATAAGTGAGAAAATAGTTGTCCATGCAACAGACAACCACTCTTTCCTGCTATTTGCAATATAGAGGATACCTTAATTTATATATGTTTGCAGACAGCAACAAAGCAGAATGAGGGGCACACACAAAGACATCTAAATCTGTATTATCAGCCTGTATACATGAAGTAAAGCTAAGTGCTGCACAGTAGGTAAACTAGAAGGATTTTCCTTTTTCTCTTTTTAATTCCTGCTGCTTTTCTTGAACATGTAACAATTAAATCCAATATTCACAACATGTCACTGTGTAAAAAGCAGATGCATGACTTTAACCATATGGACTATAAAACAGATCCTCCAATCCCCCTTCCTCTACTGCCCCTCAGCGCTCTTAGTATAATCCTATCAGAACTCTGTCTGTCCATCAAGCGACAGCAACTTGACCTTCATTACATAATACATGCTGTGATGGAGAAGCCATTACTGGTTGCAGTGTAAACACACATTTTAAGGGCTCTGGTGTCTTGACTGTAACAAACAGTGCTGTCTGGCTGTTCCTGTGGTGATCTGTTGTCTGTTGAGTCGCACAGGACCTTTTTTTTTTATTTTTTTTGTGCACAGTATCCTCCCACCCTCCTTCCCACAGCAGCGACTTTGTTTTTATTTTGGGAGAAATGAATGACCCACCTAGAACAACAGCGCGGTTGTGACTTTCGCCGTTATTTATGAGGGTTGTGTTTCCAACTTGTTACGCTTCCGGCACATTCGTTCATTTTGTCACGTCATAACATCTTTTTTCTTTTTTAAATATGTGAAGAGCTAGACTGGTGATAATGTGTACACTCTGCAGAGCAGCTCTGCAGAGTTATGTCATGACAACACAACGGCTATTGTTAAACAGCGTAGAGAAGAAGACTGAAGAATAAACATCTCAGGCAGTACGGTGAAAAAGAAAAGCACTATGTGGCTATGCTTTCAGGCAGTTACTGATACTGTACATATTTCATTAAGGAAGCAGCTTGCAAAGGTTACTGGCACTATATTTTACATGTCTTAATAAAATAAATAGCATAGAAAGCTACACAGGTACCCGACGAACATCATAGATTCTTCTGTTTTTGCCTAATATGTAAAACCTCAGATGTTGCCAGAATCTTTGTCCTGCCAGCAAACACCTCCTCACGCTAAAGTCACCGCCAAGTAGTCCGGCTAAAGACAATACAATAACTCAGTATCATCATTTTAATTATAATAACAACATTATTTATATAGCACTTTTCAAAACAAAGTTACAAACTGCTGTTCAAACATAAACGCAAAACAAAGCAATAAAATCCTGTAATTAGAGTGTATGTTATCATTCTGGGGATTACAGCACAAGCTCTACAGTCAGCTCTCACTGTAAGTTACCAGTACCCTGATAATATGTCTGCTTTTTCACAGCATGAAAACTTGAGGATTCTGCAAAGCCACTCTGTTCTTACAAATGATCTGGGCACGTTCACCTATTACTCCTGTTTGTCTTTCACATCTGTACAAACACAACACACACAAACAGTGATAAGGACTAATCAAAGCAAATTGGACTAATTATGGACAATTGCTTGGCCTGTTATGGTTCAAGCACAACACTTCATTACTGAAAACAGAGATCAAATCCAAATGGATTCTTTAAAACACTGAATAAACACAGTTGACTTCCCTGATTTATCCATCAGTTATAATCTGGTCAGCCTGACTTGTCCAGTAAGAGGCCCTCTGCAGGGCAAACCGTTATGTAATTCCCTCGTAGAACAATTTTAGAGTGTTTTTTTCAGCTAGGCTCAGACTTGAGTTAAATTTTGAAAGGAAAAAAAAAAAAAGCACAAAAACACCAACCAAACTGTTGGTTACTTTTATGATAAGAAAATATGGAAATCAAACAATGCTCTGAGTCTCAAATCACAACAACACCGCGCAGCAGAAACCATGTGAAACTCGCTAAGGGTCTCACACTGCAGAGACACAGTAGCAAGATTGTTTATAGGAGGCACCGACTCTTCCTCCTTGTTACAAAAATACCACTGAATCCAAAACAGTGAGTGTGAGTGTAGTTTTACAGTTCTCTCTTGTACTGACAGGCCAAACTTCCTATTACTTGTGAAGCTGTAATGACCTGTCTAATGGAGCTGTCTCTCAGAGAGATCTGAAGTGAGTGTAGTAGACAGCGATGAAGCAGACTGCACACTAACTGCAGATATCTAAACTGTCAAAACAGATCAGGTGAATATGACAACTTGATGTTTATCTCACATCACATCAAAACAACCGGGAGTGGACTTCATAAAAATATCAGACCTAATGCCACTCGGAAGAAACTTAAATAGTGTTTATGGCACTACACCATATCTGGATATCTCTTAACTTGTCGGTGTCGCTGCCGCCAAACATTTGGACATAAAGCACTGACAGTTTGCTGGCACACTGGAAAGGATCATTGTCACTTCTTAAGAAGGAAACCGCTTCAGTAATACTTAAGTTCACAGGTTTGTTTATTGGCAGCTTCGCCCTCGGCCGTGTTCAGTCTCAAAGCAACACATGTATAAGGCGAATAAATCAGAAACACATTGCTAATGACAAATATGATTGTAAGCGTTTTTCTTTAATTAGGCTTTCGGTGGGTGAAGGCCCTGACACATTAAGCACTTATTAAAAGCATTATCAAGCTCTGATGAAGGTGAGGAATGTGAGGTATGTCTGTCCGGTTCAGCCATCTTTGTGATTATCAAGCTCAAACCCTTGACTCCCTACTCTCACTGCCCATGGCGCCCCTCATTCCTTCATCCTCTTCTCCTTTTTGCTCACGTATGTGAAGTCACTGTTTATTTCAAGCCATCACTGCTTCCTTGTTGCTTGTGACGATGAGCTCAACTACATAATATTTAAAATTGTGTGATGTACTCTCCCACTGTCTGAGTCCATTATTAACAAGTCATCAGATTCCTATGTAACTCTGACAAATACATTGAGGCCGTGAGGCATTTCACAAAGTGATGGTAGTAGTAGCTGAAATGCTGTTATTGCCTCTGCACCACATTTAAAAAAAAAAAAAAAAAATCACATTTTCTCTCAGATTAAAAACAAAACTCCTGAGGCGATTACCACAACTTCACAGAGTCAAAGCTGTACCTACTTTCAAGAATGGTGGGCCTCTTCTTATGGCGCATCTTTTTAAACTTCCCTCTGAAGTCCCTGGGTGGGAATGGATCCAGAGGTAAGCTGGCAATGCGCCCCAGGACAACCTCATCCAGTCCCTCAGAGCAATCCGTCTCACTCTCAGCCATGTCTCTCACAGAACTCTCCTCTAAAGACATGTTGGATGGCAGGGAGCCCACAGCTACTTCTATCATTCTTCCAAAGGAGTCATTTCAAGCTGTGCCAGGTTTTTCCCCCTCTTTCTTTTTTAGTGTAGTGTTTAAAATTTCTCTTCCTTTTCCCTCCTTACAAACTTCTCTCTCTTGGTCAGGCAGCAAATTTCTGCTGCGCAGAGATGCGGCCAGACCTGTCAGCTTCGGTCTGCTGATGTGTTTTAACCCCTGCACTTGTTAGGGCAGTTCAGCAAGTTACAGTAACATTCATGAATTGGTCAGGTATTGGATTACTTGGAGCCTCCCCTTTTCAGCAAAAAGGCAAGAGGCAGAGAAGAGAGGGGCAGTCATAACTGAGGAGGGAGGGAGAGGGAAAGAGAGGCCGCTCTGACAGCTACAACATCCCCACCTACTGTATGCCCACGAGGCATTCCCGAATAAATATCCTGTATTTGTCTTGGAGTCTGCACATCAAAGTCTAAACAGACATGTCTTGCCCCTGGCAGTGTTAATGAGTCACAAACTAATTTCTCAAATTATCATGTACTCATTACCAGCACAAGGAAGTTGAGAATATGAGAACATTAAGAAGTCCTCACTGGTTCCATTAGTCCAGTAAACAACATCTGCACATTCCCAGCACTTTCTTCTATATCCAGTCCTCTGTGTTGAGGCCAGTGTTGTCTTCCCTCTGCATTATTTCCTGCCGTTTATGTCTGGCGTCATTGAGGAAATGAGGGAAAAGTGTGAAACCATGAAGGAATGAGTGCGACGTAAATCCAGAGGAACGTTCACACAGCTTGCAGCTAATGCTCTATTCAGTCTTTTTTCAGCCTCTGAAGTGAACACTAACTGGACACACCTACCCCATGAACCAGTTTTTCCTAGTCTGACCTACATCAGCAATACAAACACTCTGTGTATGTGCGTGAGGTGGAGGCGCTTTCTGTTTTAGGAAGAAACCTCAGATAGAACATGGAACAACCAGCCCATACACTCCTTTCCTCACGTCACTGATGTGTTTTTTCAAGGGCTGCTGTACAAAACAATCACACCTTAACATGACTAACTTCATGACTGACTGAGCATACGGGGCTGAACTATGTCAAAGAGAAAAGCTGCACATCAGAGCGCCCTCCCCAACCCCCGCGGCAATGTGTTTTTTTCTCCGTCTAACGAGTCCAGCAGTAGCTTCACTTTTCATCCACCTGTCAGAGAAAAAGGTAGCCTAAAGAAAACAGTTTCAGATGAATGCTCCTGCAGCAGCACACTTGAGAAAACTGTCCAAAACAACAAAGTACATTCATCATGTTTCTGCCACTCCTGCACAATGATGAATTACAATTACCTGCGAGCCTCCTGACCTAATTAAAAAAAAAAAAGTCCTCCGGGACCAGAATCATCATGTTCTCATAGTAAATAACAAGCAAAGCAAAGACATGTCTTCAAAACATCTAGACATGCTTTCTGTTTGAGGTTGACAGATCTGACCCCAAATCAGTGGACTAACAGCAGGAAAACAAAATTATTAAAAGTATACACACACTCGCACAAATATATATATATATATATATCTATATATAAACCCTTAAGTCACACCTGTCAACGCTCACTACAGTGCATTTACAAATGAGACAGCTCAGCTTTATATTCAGCGTTTGAATATAAACCTGTTGTGTGTGTGAAACTTTTTGTGTTAAGATTTACATTTAGATTGAAGCTTTTGTCAGATATTATTGTACTCTGTTTCAGGGTCCTGTTTGGTTACTGCATATTTTGTCAGTTACCGTTTATTCCTCTGCATATCCATGTATTCAAGTATTCACAAAAAAAAAAAAATAAATAAAATCTTACACACTGGGAAGATTAACCTGAAGTACCTGAGACAGAGGCTACTGTGCTCTACTGTATTATTACTGTAAATGACATGAACTACTTAAGGATGTTGTAGTGAGAGTGCGCCCTCTAGTGTGCTGACAAGTAACACTATAATTCCATTGAACTCCTCGTTAAAGATGACTTTAACTGAGGATGAGCTTGTGATGAATAGGAATGCCTGCTCAAGCTTCACAACTGAACTCAGCCCTGCAGTTTACACACATGTACACGCAGATAAAACATTCTGTTACAGTCTAGCTGAGTCAATTAATCAACCTGAATCTGACTAATGAAACAGTCAACATTGCTGTCGCTATGGTACCTGCAGCCACAGTCATCATTCAGTGGCAAATACAAGCAAGTGCAACTTTTTTTTTTTTTTTTTTTTTTTTAATTCTTTCTTTTTATCTATAATAGTTGACCATTTTGTCTCTTGACAGATCTGGAGCTGGATTCTTTCTAAATGTAATGAACTAGACTGTAATTACCTTTACAAAATATAATACAAAATATACACAATAATAAACAAAAACTCTTAATTTTGAGAGAACAGTCTAGTTTTTGAGTAAAATGTTCTCACCCCCAGTTTTAGATAGTCTGAGTTATACTAACATGATTTCGCTGATTATAATGTGGCAACCTATAAAACAGATGTAAAACATCACATTCTAGACCTCTGTAAGTGAAAAGTGACTACAAAACTACAACTGTATGCTATGCTTCAAAGAGTATTGAAGTAAAACAAAAATCAACACAAGGAAAATCAGTGATCAATAATGTGGAAAACAATTTAGACAAAAAAAACCCTTTTGATACCTAATTCATAAATCTTTTCCAGGTTTTTTTGCTTCTGTATAAACTTTTGTCAAGTCTGAAAACCACCTGAACCAAAACCAACAAGTTGATAAAATCTACTACCATCTGTAAAACTGTTTGTTTCATTGCACGTATCACAAAGTGGAGCAGAGCAGGACAGCCTGCACGGACCGAGCAGCGAGGTTGGAGTCGGCACGGCCGCTGAAACCAACACCCCCCGGCGGAGACAGAAGGCTGTTTCCATGGTGAGACACATTTAGACTTGCACAGGCAGAGCAGAACACGATGAATAATTGATAGATATCAGGCCCTAATGTTAGCACAAAGTAGCTGAAGGTTAATTCCAGCTATGCTTGTGGACTACTGAATAGTGCACTCATGCAACAAGTAGACAAACACACAGGCACTGTGGGAACTGATGCTGCTCTGGATACAGATGACTGTTATGTAACATACTTAACAACTTCAAGTGATAAAATGTCAGTGTCTATGACTGTGCCCCTGAAGTGCAATTCGCTAAACTGTTTTCTCTCGACGCTCAGAGAAAAAGCAACACTATGAAACTGTACAGGAGACTGTTTAAACATTTACAAATCCCTTGAATACTAAGTGGAAAGACTTTGCACAACAATAACTTAATACCACATGGGATCAAGGCTGTCAAACTCTTACAGCTGTTAAAACCTTTTACAACTTTTACAGGTCAGGCGTGCCACAGTCTCCTGATCCTTTAATTCATCCATCGCCACATTTCACATATGTAAAAGCATCCGCTGAGACTAATTATTCAACGGGTCACCTACTCCCCACACTGCTCGGGGTCTGGGTTGGGTCAATACACAAAAGGACCATTCAGGGGCTGTAAACAAGTGCACAAACTGCACCTGTTCCCAGCACTGCCTGCCTATTATCAACCTGAAGAGGGTGGAGCTTCATACTGAACACATGTAGCCACTGTGGCCTCCAAACCAGATGAAGCAGACACCATGCATATCCAGTTACAGTGAGGTGAGTATGTCCTTATGCACTGTGCATCAAAAGGTTTGCCTCAATTTTGAGGAGAAAAAAAACCCAATATCAGCATGGCGCGCACACACCAACTTTAAAGTATATGTTCAGTATCGATCAGTCTTTTTTGCCAGGTGGATAGCCTAGGGGTTTATCTGAGTAACTTGGAAGGACTATAAATATAAAAAAGGAGAGACATGCTAAGTTGAGTTGTTAAAGCCCTCATTATATCCACTGCCTCGAGGCATGCTCTCTCACTCTCTCTCTCTGCTGAGGGAGGGTTGAAAATCTATAAAACTACTACACTGCTCTGCTGAAGACACCTCGATATTCCCAGTGCCAGCCCCTCTTGAACAAGTAGGCCTGTGCTTTTATTTTATTACCCTACTTGCCTTCTTAAGGAAGGAAATCTTAGATCACATCTAACTGAAAAGGAAGTGCTGCCACTGAATTTTAAATTAAAATGTCTCATTCTTAGTATTACTGATGTCAGTGCTGACAATAGTGATGATTACTGTTGAAGCAAAGTCTGACGTTTTCAGTTCAAATTAACATGCACAAAAATTGCAGTTTTGAGTTTCTCTGGAGTGACAATAATGTCAAGTCAGTTCAAGTCTACATTATTTATGGAGTGCTCCTGCACAAACAAGCCTCTTCTGTTTGTTTTGCAGAAATAGCACCAAACAAAATAACAGTGTCAACTAAATCTGAGCAGAATCAAGTTGCGAAATCCTCATTTTGAGTCTGAGAATCTGACACTGTGACATTCTTGTGATGAAGGATCAGCAGAGACACCCAAATAGAGAAAATCTTTAAAACTAACTGACTTACGTAATACATGTGAGTTAGAGCACTGTTTATATTTGGGTGTCATGTTTGATGCCAAGTACATTCTAATGGGAAGGAGGCAACACTAAAAAATGTTTTAGATAATCTCAACTGTTTAAATGATATAATACTGTCAAAACTTTAACTACGTCTTGCTTTGGTTTTGCTTTTCTTCCTCTAGCAGCAAGTCAATATGTTCATTTAAAGTATGAACAAAGACAGTCAACACTGACGTCTACAGAAAAGTTCACACAACAAGAAGGAGAATATTGCAAAACAGCAACAGACATAAGACAACTAAAAAACATCAACCCATTAAGGGTCTAAAAGTGGCTGCAGCCAAAAGGACCTGTGCATCAGGTGAGCAGACACATCCTAGCCAGGTAGTCCATCACAGGGGTAACACATACATGTGGACAATGAGAAAAACCAGAACACCTGCAGAAAACACATGGACATAGAGCAAACTCCACACAGAAAGGCTCATAACTACCTGACAGGTTTCACACCGTGGACCTTCTTGACAATGTCAGTGCTGACCACTCAGTCACCTTGGTGTCCCCAAAACACCTTGTGATGGATTTCTTTTCCAATGCAACACAGCGCCCTCTGCAGGTGAGTACATTTACGGACCTTTAGCTAAAATAGAAAGTGATCTTCAGCCAACGGTAGTCGACCACAGCAGCTATCACACATAGGGACTTTGGAAGTAAATGCTTTAAGGTGAACGGAAGTTGGGCTTCATTTTAGAAAAATAAAATGTCAAAACTAAATTTGGCAATATTCCCCTCCGGTTTCAGCGCTCATCTCCAATTAGGACGTAACATACTGCTCGATTTAATTTACAACCCCTCCAAATTTAGAGCAATGACAGCGCCTATACTTTCATTTCAAGGTAATGACAGGCGTCATGTTACTGACATGAAATATAGAGATAAGTTGGGCGAACAGTTTTCCTCTGGCTTGAAAGCAAGACCGCAGTTACTGCACCGAAAGATGAACTGCAGAACAAGCACAGACTTCCAGAGACTTGTCAACATTTTTGAAAAGATGATAAATACCTTCGACTACAGCAGGTGCGCTTTGTTTGGCTTACTCCATCTCCACTTGATAAGTTTCAGTGTCAGAGTCCCTCCAGGCGCTCCACTTCTCCGTGTCGGTCTCCCTCCATCAGCTCTGCAGGGACAGGCTCCGCCCCCCCCCCCCCCCCCCCCCCCCCCCCCCCCCCAGCAGCCACCCTGCTCACGTCCTCCTGAATAATGAAAAACATGCAAAGCATTGGCTTTCCTCATTCTGTATGATGACCTGGCCCAGAGCCATGTCAGCCGCTTTGAAACGCATCTGCGGCTCTTTGGTCAGCTACACAGGACAGCTACACTAGTAGCACAGTAAAGGCATACATCATGTAGCTACTGTAGGATGGTATGTAAAGTATTATAGGGACATTTAAATTCACAATGATTCTCAATGAATCTAAAAAACATAATAAATATTCAAATGATACAAGTGAATAGATTAATTGTAAATGTAATTGAACAGGAATGTCTCAATGAACAAAAATATTCACATTTATTATTTATTTTATTAATCTTTTCAGCTAACAATATATTCACTTATTTTATGTTTATTTTTAAAAGGACACCTGAACCAGTGTCACATAGCCACAGTATTTTTAGTCTGGGTGTGTTTGCAACACTTGTCCCTAGATGGGTCTTTACACAACTTAGCAGAGGGGAAAAAAAACATGAAATCAATACAGAAAACAGTGTTAGAATAAGATATAATAAATGCTTAAAAAACGCCAGATCACCTATGACTATGACTGATCCCTTTTTAAAAACTGATGGAAAATGAACGAGTTTGTCCACATGTACTGCTGCAGCTACTCTATCCACACAGGAGATTTTGTCCATAATAGACTTAACAAGCTTCCTGGCCTGGGGCCTTGTCTGCCATTTCAACTCCACTCATTTGTTGTTTTTTTTTCCATATACACATTTGCGTAATGTTTCCAAATCAAATCAATAAGAAAGGCAAATGAAATAAAATAATCTTGGTGAGATAATTCAGGGAATTTGCTCCAGTGTAGCTTTGCCTCAAACAATACAGCACGGAAGAGTTGGCAATTACCTGCAAATGCCATACAAATAAACACAATTGCAGAATGATGTGTATTGTATTAATGTGTTCAGTGAGTCAGACTGCCACTTTGAACGTGCAGTACCTTTAGTTTAATGAGGATCCAGCAGATGGCGTCAAAGAACCTGATAAAAGTAGAAATATCTTTGAAGAGGAGGTGGGGAAGAGCAACACCACTGATATGTAATTGTAAAACAAGAAGAGCAGGAGAGAATGATTTTCACTGAGATGAAATATGCGAAAGTGCACATATTATAGTTTGACAAGCCTCAATGTTTTCTTTAGTTTACTATGGAGCTTCAAACGCCCACACGTCTTGAGAGGACAGCACTCGCAGATGTCTCTCTTGGCTCTAATAGATGTGTCAGAAGTTAAAGTTTAAGGTCTGAGTTGCTTTCTGAAAAAGATCTTTGTAATGTGTGAACCCAAAGCCACAGAGAGGCCCAGCGCTTGTTCATGAGAGCAGATACTCTGGCAGGGTTGGACGCAGTTCAATGGCTGGCCATCAACCTCTTAGACATCACGGTTTTCGCACTCAGGGAGAGAGAATGTTACTGATTCAAGATGATAGCATGCCCAAGAGCTCTGTCCAGACCAGGACAAAAAAAAAATTGCTTTGTCAACTGTACACACACACCAGGGCTGGTCATGATGACAGCAGAGCCTGACAGTGAGCTATAGAGCTATAGAGCACCAGGTGCACTGCAAGGAAAAACATTAAAAAAAAACATATTTGTGCATGGAAATAATTGTATTGCTTTGATAAAACCAACCTGTACTGAACTTGAATGAGAAGTAGTACTGGTACAGTGCAATTTATTTTATAATTGAGCTGTGGAAAATGCTTTCCTGTGTGTTTTTTGTTCTAAAGTGAGCCAGGTGTTCTTGGCTTGCAACATATTGGCTGCTGTGATAATTCTGTTAGGCTGCCCATCAATGAAATAACACATCAGTGCCACAGCACAAAAGACAGACAGACTCAAAAGCAGCTGCAGAAGTCAGCACTGCAGCTCTGACCTGATCCAAGTGCTCCTCTCTGGTTTGTTCAAGGAATAGAGCAAATGCAGGATAAAGGAGGATGTGGATTATTGTCACAGCACAGCACATTGATGCACATGCAGGTAGTTTTCAGCTCAGATTAAAGCCTGCAAACCAATTAAAAAGAGATTCCATAAACCGGTTGTGAAAGCCATGACCCACACAGGCATGTGTAAAATCACATTAGCCACATCTTCTTCAAAGTAAGTCATGCTTCACTTTGCGCTTGCGGGGAGTAGGTTCAATGCCGTCCTGACATTTTTCAGGGGTATTCTTTGGCTGCTGACACTCCTGCAGCAACTCCACATTGGAGGGATTTCTTGTTATAATATGAAAGTTTCAGCTTGGCAGCTGAAAGTCTGAGGCATGATGACCCTTGATTCATGCTTTGGCTCTTTTAATGGAGAATATGGCTATGCCTTTGAAACCTTTGAGTTACAGCACAAGAGATCAGTCCCCCACACAGGGCAGGGAGGGAGAGGGCACTGAAGCGGCAGGTCAGGAGTGTGGATCAAAGCTCTCATGTCTTGCAGGGATGCTTTGACTGCATGGATTGGGCTGTGCTGCACAATTCCACAAACAATATTGATGAGGCCACAGATGAGCTGCGCAGCTTCAGTGAGCCTTCAGTCAGTCTGCTAAGTATCTGAGCGAGGACACACAGTAACATTTTGATGCCACAGCCCTGTAATGGATTTATGATGTTAGAATAGATGGATGATGTGTCAGGTTTGTCTTTATTTAAGGACTATGATCTAGATTCTGCCAGCAGTTATAAAGCTGCCCAGACCTTAGTCTCATAATTTGAATTACCATCAAGAGTGAGGAACAGAAAATATCATTAACATTGTTCAGATAATTGGAGTCGACTGAGATATTTGCCATTTTTACCAGAGAGAAACTTGGCATGATTAGTGGTTTCTCGTGGAGAAGCCTGAAAGCAGCAGGTGATGTTGTTACTGGAGAGGAGGAAAAAAGAGAAATGAGGTGAGAGTGGATATGTATAAGAATGAAGCAAGAACTTTAAAGCTACTTAGAAAAGCCAGTGATTTATGTCTAGTTATAAGTCTGGCAAACAGCTGGTCGATGCGACTAATGGTTTTAAGACAGATGGAAAGTGTATGAGATCCTATATGATTTGCATACAGGACCTGGGGAGGTGTAAAGATGTCACCTTACAACATTGATGTTTTTATACCAACATCTTAAGGGCTAAATACTCTATCCATGATTTTTCAACCATCTCCAAAGCCTCACTTGGCAAGCTGACAACTCCAAATAGTGGCAAGAAGTAACTGTTTATACCCAGAATTCATGTATCATCAGCAAACTGCACACAGCATGTTCATGTGTACTAAACCAGGCTTCATGCCACAGGACACCAAAAAGATGAAGGAGGCAAAAGATGAAATGAGACCAGCCTTCACTGAATGTAGCGGTCACACACTTGCTGTTTGTTTGTATTTGTGCTTTTAAATTTGTTTTTCTTCTGCGAGCTGACAAGTGTTCGGTGTCTTACTTAGCAGGGGTGGGACGCTCTTCTCCACTGCAGCTCAATGTTTTAATCTGGGCTGCTAAAACAGGTGCATTTTCCCATTAATATCTTGCCTAGTGTGGTGTTAATGCTACTCTGCCACCCTAATTATGGGCTCTAATGCCACCACGGCAAAGGCATGTTTAATGTGCACATCAAGACTATTTGTACATGAGCAGAAATGATCAATGCAAAAATAGTAAAAAGATAATAAATTCTGTAAATGGAAGTATGAATGTATATCTATGGTGCAACTAAACCTGAAACCCAGTGATACTTACCCCGTATGTAAAATTTGAATTTTAAATAGAAAGGTCCAGAAGGAACAGAAGAGGGCATGTAAGTAAAAGACAATATATCATATTATTCAGATAAACCAGTTACAATTGACTTAAGTGCAAATCAGGAGCTGCCAGCCTCAACCAGAGCAGTGATTTCCTTTTATGCACAGCTAGCCACTTGGCACACTGTGCACGGCACACTGCAGCCCCGATGCTCTGCACAGCTAAGAGGACTTTAATGGGTTTTTCTTTCCACTTTAGGTTTAGCAACAAAACCTCCTGCAACTCGCTGGTCAGGACATCAGTGGCGTAACACCTGTCTTGTTTGAGTGCATTTTGCGTGGTCAGCATTTCACACACAACAGTGTAGCCTTGAGGTAATTTATAAGGACCTTGTAGCTTTACACCCTGATTGTTAACTTTCAAGTGCCTGTGATTACCTGATGTGTGGATGTCCTGTCTATCTATACTTGCCTGCTTGTCACAGACGGTTGAAGTCAAGGCTTAAAAAGTTCAGTCAAGTTCATAACTTTAAGTGCATATATAGCAGCAGTGTTTTTAATAATATGCTGTGAATTGTGCCAGTATCCATATATTTTGCAAGAGGCGGTGCCACAGAGTTGTCCTCTGGGGATGAATACATTACTTTCATATCTGTAAACATATGATGGATCTGTTCAATTTGCATGTTTTCCATTGGTGGCTACTCTGGACATTGTCATTTTATCTTTCATTAGAAATGTATTAGACAGGCTTGTCAAACTCTTAATGTAGTTTTTTTTACACACACTGTAAAAAGAAATCAGCCTTATCTGCTCTGTATCATCTCACCCTGAACATCGCTTTACTGCAAAATTAAAGCTGATTGAAGGTTGCTGCCTCACTGCTGTTTAGCTCATATCATTATTCTTAATAAATATAATGACCTTAACATCTCTGTGTCCAATTCTGGCCTAATTTGCACAATCTGCAATTATTGCATCTGCTTATTTTTGACCTTGATGTTTTTGTTGTTGTTATGATGGCTCTGTAATGCTAACTGACTGCTCCACATGTGAGGCAACAACAGTGGCAGCTGGAACATCTGTGTAGTGTACGAACAGCATCAGTCTTACTGTTAGGACTCTATGGGAAAGCAAAGGTGAGTACTGTGGATAATTTTCCTGAAACGGATGCTCCAATTCATCATCCCCTCTCTGTCTGGTTTCAATCTGTCCTCTACCTGCTAATCTCCCCCAGGAGGGATAGCAGGCCTAGGTCTGGCACAAAAGCATGCAGGAAGTCCGCTTGTTTATCTTTGATTTTATCAACAATCTGCTTCTCTGGAAATATAACACACCACAAGACAACACAGCTTCAAGTTATGAGGCTGCTGTAAGAAATATCATTCAAAATTGCAACATAAAAAAAGAGGACGGCCAGATGGGCTTATCAAATCAATTTTGGAAGGAGATTATTCTTGGGCATGGTGTAACTCACTATAACTGAGATGCATCTTCAGAAGCTGAAGATGCAAACGAGTGATCAAATCTGCCTGGATGCACATATATAACTCTCAGAATTATATAGGGCACAGAGCTGAAAAGGCATCAAATGCATAAACAAAAAAGCAGAGTTATAGACTTATTGAATTTGTCATCAGACAACATTAACAGGCCTCTGATAATATTAAAGAGAATCTCGAATCCTACTTGTCATTTCATTGATTGAGAGGCTACTGAAAAAACACAAACATCCGTCTCAGTATCTGCACATTTTGCCACAAGTAAGATGCACTCTGCATGTTTTTAGTGTAAGGCGTGAAATTTGTCCTCTAGTCATTTCCTAATTTAATTTCTGAGTACAGATCTAAAGGATGAAGGGCAGTGACATCAGATCATTAAACGCCGGAATATGTATCACTCTTTGTGTTCAACACAAATTTGCCTCACATAACCGGGTTGGACAACTTCAATCAGAGCCTCTATCAGTGACTGTAAATCTCTAACAGATGCCAAGATGAATGCAAACTAATATTATTAAGAGAGTCATTCACTCACATTGAGTACACTTACAGGGAAGCAAATGCAGACAAATTATACCATATCACATACAATATATACTTAATGTTCTTACAGCGCGTATAATGCTGCTATTAGTCATGAGCATGAAGTAATCCAGTAAACCAAACAGAGCTGAACTCTATTTTTTAATGTTTATTCATTTTCATGCGGAATTAGTTGTCTCACATTTTTAACAGTGCAATATCGTTTCTCATTAACAGCATAAAATGCATTGCTAATTACATCTGTGATGTTTTTTTAATAAGGATTTAGATAAGAAAACAGACCACGAAGCCTGTCAATCCAGAGGTGACTGCAATACAATAAAAATCCATTACAACTTTGGCAAAGCAATCATGTCTGGGTGAGAAGGTTAACACAAGTATGCTTACTTGCATCTGAACTTTGTTTGTCTTTCACTGCTCTGTGAGTAGCTTTTAGCGTGATGTTTTGGTCAAAACTGAAATATCTCTAACTTTTTGGCGGACTGCCAAATTTGGCACGGATATCCATGATGCCCTGATGCAATTTATCAATTGTAATAACTTTGGTGCTCGATCCCTTTTTCCCTTTTTCCTGAGGACCACCAGCAGGTCAACATTTTCATTTATCCAGTGAAACATTTATCTACAAGATGCATTGGCAAAAAAGTTTGTGCTTGGGAAGAATTGTAACTTTTCATTTAGAACTATGATCAGGTTAGATATACTTTGATGTTGACTAATCAAACTAATAAAAATCCAGTCAGGGTCAAGTGTATTTTGTTTAGTGCTAATAAGCAAATGTTAGCATGCTAAAAAATAAACTAACTAAAATGTGATCATGGAAAACATTATATTGACCTTGTTAGCTTAATAATGACATTAGCATTTAACTTGCTCAAAGGACTGTTGTGCCTATGTACAGCCAAGTTGATGTCCCCCTCAGGATTAATTACAACTTTAGTTATCTCCTTGCTTTTCATCTGGCACCACCATCAGGTTAATGTCTAATTGTGCAATGCTTTGATTTATGACCTGAAAAGCTAATGACATTTCCATTACCCTCAGATGTAGTTTGTGTTTGGAAAATGTCAGCAGGCAAAGACACTAAACTAAGATAGTGGTTTACTTGCTAAACATCAGCATGTTAGTATTGTCATTGTGAGCATAATAGCAAGCTGACGTAAGCACAACACTCAAGCGGCAACCTCTGGAGCTGAAAAATGAAGCCAACAAAGGCGAGCCAAAAACTGCAGTTCTGCGAATGACCACTTGAGGCTGGCTCAAAAAGCGAGTCAATCCCAATAGACTACCATGTTTACAATGTGGTACAAAAGACAGTCCTTGTCTCTATAGCTAATTTCCCCCTTCATGACAACTGTACAGGGGGTGAATTTTTATATAACTCACCCGTTTAAATTTTATTGAATAGACAGGTGGGTGCTGTCACAGTTGGCATCACCTCAGCTAATTCGAGTCACTGAACGTGACCTCTTGGCCGTGTTTGTAGTGTTGGTGCCATTTGGAGGATTAGTCATGCAGATATTGGTGGACAGATAATATGACTTGCTGTGCGGTTAATTGACAAACAGAACATGAGACAGTCTATGCTGCTGTATTCTAAGGTGAGTGCAATTACATTATTTTATTTAAATGTTAGCACTAATTAGCAGTGTCTGTGTTCACCATACATGGCTTGTTATCTTAACTCGTTAACTAGCTAATTTGCCAGAAGATGAATTAGCTTTGGGTTAGCCTTTGAGCAAGCTGCCCAGCTGTGCTAACGATGCTAATGAGAGCTAATGATGCTTTCCACACTTATTAACTGGCAGTGCGCCATATACACCCCCACCTCTTTGCTCATTTTTTGATTAGCTAGGAGTTAGGTGGAGTCAGACACTGCCAAGATGGCAATAGTAGAGCGGCCCACTCGGAACCTCAAAACCGCTCTTCAGAAACCTGTGGGTGACATCCTTCTTTATATACAGTATGGTACAGCCTCACAAAGCTGCTAACATGGCTGTCTTTTTTTTCTTTTTTTTTTTAAGTATTTCAAAGTACCTAGAATCATAAACTAACCTAGTTTTGACTTGAAACAGGCACATACAGAGAATACTGAGATTACTAAACAAAACAAAGGTGGAGACATAGTGGCTCCCTTCAGAGTCCCTGGGCAGAGAGGACTGAGGAAACGACAGAGCTTCATTCTGCTTTAAATGTCTTGCTTAATTAATTTTTTCCCTGTTTCCCTGTTTACCTGTTAAAACTTTATGCACTTCGACTTCATTGCTGCTGTATGAATTTGCATGAGCCCTGACTTTCATGGGGCCAGAGCAATAATAATAGAGACAATAAAGATAATGTAATACTGACGGCAATTTAAGTGATATTAATGACCACTGGGACACATTACTGCAGACATACTGGACTGATATAAGGAGATTTAAGGTGAATGACAGAATAGATTTATCCCCAAGCATTCCAAGTCACCTCAACACTGACAAGGGACATAAACTCTGAATGTGTCCTCTGTGTGTGTTATGTTTGTTTTTCTGCTAACATGTTGGCAGTGTGCCTATAGAAGAATTATACCAAGAGTCAAATTCAGAGCAGCTACTGACAGTTTCATTGCTCTGATTAAAATTTCAAACACGCTTGAGGATTCATCGTAATTATTCTTTCACATTCATCATATGGTGAAACTGAAGATGCAAACACTATAGGGAAAGAGTATTTTCACTTCAAACAATTCCAACCTCTTGTTTCTGTCACTGAATCATACAGACTATTACAGATTGGCCTCAAAAAAGCAGGACCAGCATCTCTGCCTTTTATAGTTTCATACTTGAGCTATACTGGAGGGCAAACTCCTTTTAAAATAAATTCACTATAGGTGCTTGATCTCATTCCCCTCATACTGTAGAAGCACAGCTCTTACATCTACAGTACGATCCTACGTGATGAGGGAATTAATAAAGCAGAAAACTGGACCCCAGCTTCTACTGAGCCATGATGACAGTTGCTTATTTTAGTATGCAGTTGAAGAGAGCAATCTGAAGTTATTTCTAATCACCTCCTGAACCCCCCCATGTGCAAATTGCTATCTATCTTTTGTGCTCTCCTGTTTTAGATTGCCTAAGTGGGCACTAATGGATTCAGCAATTAATGTTTTCCCTTTATTATGACTGATTGTTATGTTTGTTTAGCTGCTTTTATTCTACAATACAGCATCCTTGGGGCAAACCTGTTGAAATCTGGTCTTATACAGCATCTCTGTGGACTGAGCGTAGCGCTGGTGGTAGAAAGATTTAGAGGTTTAATTCCCCACCGCTGCTATCCATGCTAAAAAAAGTATTCACTCATGAGCTCTTTGAATAGCCCATAAAAATGCATATATTAAAAACCTACATTTGTCTAGACTTCAATATGAAACTTTGCTTCACCACATCTTACTGCACCTTTCCTATAAATTTACAGAAGCTGCAAGATGAACAGATAATAATCTTAAAACATGTACGTAATTCATCATAAGATGACATCAGTGTGATGATTTAAGAAGACCAGGAAGCAGCCAGGAAATTTTGATCAAGAGTGCATCAAAGAAATCACTATTCAGTTAGTTACTATGCTGCTTGATATTTGATGGCAGTTGTCACCATACAGAGCTGGGAGTATTCATGAGATTTGCTTTCTCTGTATGGTGCCACCAACACAGTGCCGATTCACAAATCAACAACAGCTTAAAGAGTGTATCCTGGCGTGCTTTGTGAAAAGCCGGCACGCACGAGAAAGACAGTGAACCGACCGCCAACACCAACAACAAACCCATAATAAATTGTTAGTTGCAGCCAAACACAATTTGCAGTTTTTTGAATTTTATCTTTAGAATTCTTCCTTCGTACTCCGGCAGCGCGTAATTAATTCTGCACTTCATTAAAATGCAGGTTGCACCTTGTGTCAAAACTGCTCTCCCCTCTCTACCACCACACCATATCATTGTGCAGTTTGTTCGGGACAATTTTGTTAGGTTTTTGAGCTTGCGAGTAGACATATCACATAAAGACTAAAGACATTATTTTCATTACTCTATCACATTCATACCTGCATCCTCTCTGGTGATTGATTGAACTACATACATCATAAACCCAAACAAACAAAACAAAAATTAAAAAACAAACAAAAAAACCCCACTAACAATATCATACCATAAGAGGATTATGAGCTTTTTTGAAATTATTTCAATTTTAATTTTCACCTTTGATGTCGAACATGAAATGAGGGAAGATTAAGACAAAGAGCTGTAATTATTTTATATTTATTTATTACTTACTATGATAAATATTGTTGCAGCAAATGGAGGAAATTAAACCGTTATCTCTTATAATCTTTGCAAATATTCCATCTGTAGCTTTTGTGTTTCTGGCGACTGTTATCCTACAATATATCATCCTTTAATGACACAATTCCCATGTGGATGAAGTACTGTTGTTGGATTTAAAACTGATAACGGTAATGGTGTAGCCTGACCTATTTATAGCAACATGACAGGTGAGGTCACTTCAGTACACAGGAAGTAGGGAACCTAACCTTATGAAAGAAAAACAAAACATCTATTACCTGACATGAAATGAGCTCTCTGTACTGTGAAAGCTGGATTCACAGCAGACTGTGAAAGAACAAAATTATTTTTATCACCATCGCCACCTTACTAAAAAGCAGGTTTTGTTCAGCTTACACCATCTTGCACTCTGGGTAATGAAATCCTCCGAGTGAGAAGTTCAAATAGCTGCCTCCCGTTTTTGAATCCAAAATGTAAAATTATATGGAGCAGATTTTCCAGACTTTTCTTCTCATATCAGAGACTATAGCAGAGACCTATGGAGCTTGTTCCTCTCTGACTTACCCACACCTCTCAAAATAATTACATTTCATGCGGAGATGAAAGTGAACAGGTGGCCATTTTTCTCTGCTTTCTGTGTCTGAAAGATAAATGAGGGTTAACATGTGTGGGAGGAATTCTGACTAGTTTCATCACACCACGTTGTTTCATTACACGGTTACAGTATTGAGGCACCTGCACACAGAGCTGCTTTGCAATCTTTAAATCCTGGTTCCTGAATAACTAGGCTCACCACCATCATAACAGTGGTATTTCTCACTGTCATTTGAAAGCAGACCAGTGTTGAACAGTATTTTTCTGACACACACTACCTGAATATAATATGACTCGGTCAAGGACAGTGGCCTTAGAATTGGAGTTGCTCCCCAGGTGCAGCAGTGTGGCTGGCCACTGCTCCTAAAAAGTTGTGATGGGTCAAATTCAAAGACAAAATCACCCTCAGGCATTAGTTAAGTACTAATGAAGTCACAGAGACACACTACCTTTGCACCATGCAGTATTATACTGCTGGAGCAAAACCAGACAGTGCACATTTTCCTCTGTGACATACAGAAGTCTCCTCCACTCCTGCAGCAGGACCACACCTCCGTACACTACGTGCAGCTCATACAGTTTGGGGAACTGGAGGTGAAACCTCACATAATCAAATGCTCCCACTCCTTTCTCGCTTAACAAACTAAGCCTGTTAAAGTTAGCACTTTCCCTGAGCCCATGACTATCAACACAGCTGCTGTCAGTCTCTCCCCCATCCTTGTCAATTTTTACACAAAAAAAAACAAACTGAAAAATACTGATTGAGTGTTGAACATTAAAGGCGAATTTCACTGATGTTACACACAGAGATCATTTTTTTTTATTCATGAAGAGTACCACTCTTCAATTTTTATACATTTTTATACATCCCCTAGGGGATAAATAAAGTATCTAGCTATCTATCTATATATATATATATATATATGCTGTATAAAAATGTATATGTTCTGTGGTTCTGGTAGGAGGCAGATAATGAAAGATCCTGTTGAGTTGCTTTATATGGAATATAGGATCCATCTTATACTTATATAAGGGAGCAAAAGTCAAGGTATCTCAACCTCTGCAGCTTCAATTTTGACAATTTGTTTTGAAAACATTTCTCTTGCAATTCCCTAAACTTTATGGATGTGCAATACTAAATTATGGGAGTTCTCCTGAAGAGCTTGTAAGACCACCAGCAAACAACAATGTTCTGCAGCTAAAGAACATGTAGTAATTCAGGGTCAGCTTGTACTGCCATCAATGTACAGCTGTTGAAGGGAACCAACAAACAGTGTTTCAGTGTAGTGGGCCATGGGGACACAGTAAAAACTGTGTAAAAACTCACAACTACATTGAAGTCACACAGCACAACAAGTTTAAGCTTTGCCCACAGGACTGACTTATTTTTTAACTGTATGTGCTATGCTGTATTTTAGTGATCTGTCTGTGAATGTTCTCATTCGTCCAGGTCATAGTTATCTCTCTCTCAAATTAAATCGAAGGCAACTGGACTTGTATTTGTCTGTGGAAGACGTTTCGCCTCTTATATAACCTCAGACGACTCTCAACGATCGTCATCCACCAGGGGCTCACCTGACCCTAACGACTGTCGTTCACAGGGGACAACAACAGGGTCACCTGACCCCTAACGACGGTCGTCCACACGAGACCACAACAATGGTCAGGTGAAACCAGTACTTTCACAGGTACTTTGGTGGACCCACCCACAAGAGGTTAAATACCTGGGTCCTACTCCATTTTCTTGGTCAGACTAGTGCGGACTAGAGAGACCAATACATGATGAACTGATGAAGCCGCTTGGATAAGAGGCGAAACGTCTTCCACAGACAAATACAAGTCCAGTTGCCTTCGATTTAATTTGAGAGAGAGATATTTTAGTGATTTATGTTGAGGTTTGTTTTTGGGATGTTTACCTCTTGCCCCAGCTAGAGGTCTTGTCTCTACTGTGTGTGTATACACACACATAGAATAGAATATATAGTACATCTCATAAGCATATACTGTATATATATATATATATATACATATATATATATATATATATATATATATATATATATTATATGTAAGACAATAGACTTAAGAGACTGCTAATATCGTCTCTCTCCAACGGGCAGATGATACAGTGTCCCATGCCGCAGCCTGAACAGATACAAGGAGTCTGTTGTTCCCCTGCCAATAAAAGTGATTAACTCAGAATGATAGTCTGAGTCTCCACTGCACAAACACACACTGCCTCACATTCCCTTCCTTCCTTTCCTTAGTTCCTGTAATTTATTTATGGTTTGGTAGAAAAATTGGACAAGATTTTTTTCCAAGTTGTGTATCATTAATTGCAATGCATATATTATATATTATGATTCTGGTCTGTACTGTTGGTCATTGTACTTTCCTTTGACTGTTCCTTGTCCTTGCCGCTGTGACTTCTATGACAAATTTCCCTGCAAGGGCAATAAAGTTTATTTGATCTAATCTAATCTTCTCTTGGAATAAGCAGCTGGTGAAGGATAAGTATTCAGAAATATTTTAATTGCTATCAGTAGACTGACACTATGACCGCATACTATTTATTTTACTGTTGAACTAGCTATAAAATCAATCTTGCGTTACAGATAGTTAAGAGCCAGTGGCATTTTGACTTTCAACACTTGTCCTTGGCCTGTGTTTAACAGCAACCTGCCCATTTACCAGCACATCTACACAGGTTTAACACCCTGCTGTGTTATCCACTTTGCCTTTTTAAAGAGACCCTTCTCAATCTCAGTACTGTCATTTCACAATGAGTTTATACTTTTGGGCTAAATCACTGAGCTACAATCATATTATCCATAGCAGTGTTGATCTACACATGTACATGAAAATAATTAATTTGCCAGCCTTGCCAACATTCATTATCATGATTTTCTCATTGACGTATGTTGTGAATTGGCGCTATTCTTACAAAATTGACTTGACTTATTCCAGATTGACAGGTGAGGGGATGACTCCTGCTGTGGTACACCCTTTGAATGCATAATGTTCAAAATCAGTGCAACGTGATTTTATTGGAAAGCATCAATGAAAGTCCCCATCGGCAAAACAAGATTTTAGACTACAACTTCTGTGTCTGCATCTAGAGTGTTTTTAACTGTGAACTTACAAACCATGTACACATCGGACTTAGAAAACTGGCAAATATTTGGACCTGTGTGTGTGTGTGTGTGTGTGTGTGTATGTGTGTAAGTGATTGAGTAAGTGAGTGAGTGACTGAATGAGAGAGAGAGACAGACAGAGAGAGAGAGAAAGAGAGAGCGAGAGCGGAAGTGGAATTGGCAGTAGTCTCATATTAATGACAAAACATTAAAATGCAATGAGTGATGAATGAATCTGTTGCACTCTCAACTTGACCCCTAAACTGGCTGACATTATGTAAATGCTTACTTTGTGTTTATTACTAAAAGATTCAATTTGGCACACAGTGCTACATCTATGCTATTAACACGACTCACTTAATTACCTGCAAGCATGAATAAAAAAGGAGGAAAATTACAATTATTCACAGAAATACAATTTTTATAATACATAGAAATATGCGTGGAAGTTTTATTTACATTTCAGCTCGGTGTGAAATCAACTGTGTAATTTACAAAGTGCTCTTTCACTAATGTCAAAAACGTCAAAGATGGTTTTTGGTTTGGTTAAAATGAATGGAGCCAGAGTTTACTGATATTTAGCAGGTATAGTGTTCTCCATCTCAGTTTAGCATGTTAGCATATTATCATTTGCTAATTAGCACTAAGTATAGAAAGCACACCTGGGGCTGATGGGAATGTGGTTATTTCTGCAGGTGTGATGGGACCAAAGTAATTAAGATTCATCCTCTGAGGACAAGAATTTCATGCAATCCATCCTGTGGTTGTAAAGATATTTTAGACTGGACCAAAGTAGTGCACCAACCAACAGACAAAAAAACTGCCATCCATATAGTATGTATAAATACTACAGCTGAAATATGAACATCGTATTGTAGAGTACATGAATCACCGGGCTTCATTTTACCCTAACGAGATCACTGTAGCTGGGGAGAAGCTTCTGCAGATCAAGACTCGTAATTGTTTTGCTAAAGAGATCTTTGCAGTCGTTGTTGTTGCCCTGAAGGGATGGGAAACAGATTGGCAACAAGTGAGAAAAACGGAGTGATGATAAAAAGTCTCAGCAGAGCCAGCTGTGACAGAGATTTGAGATGGCACTGACTGCCGCAGTTCTTCTCGCTTCATTTTGGAGGCCCTGCTGGTCACAGTGAATCCTCAGAGGAAAACGCACTCATATTCACACAGCCCCAACTGAAAATTCAAAACCCTCCAACGGCTCTCCAGCCAGGGCTCTCCACTGCTCACACATGCTTTTATTCAAATAAAGCTTTATGAATATTCATCTGTCCATGTGACCCAAAATCTACACTTAAAAAGACACTGAAATATGATGTGAACCTGGACGTTCTGTACAGATAATTTGTTATCTAGTGAACAGCTTCAGAGTGAGTGTCACCTCCTTGCTGCTGCTCCCAACTTAGCTCACTGCAGTTTTAAAGGGCTGGTTCAACCAAATTACAAAACATGCTGCCCAGCTGTCATTGAAAACCAGGAGATTGGAGAAAGATTTTGATGTTGAAGATTTTCATTGTAATTTTCCAGCACTTTATGTACACAAATACAATTCCATTCCAAGAGTCTTGAATCTTAGAGGCAGATATCTAAACACCAGGACACACAAAACTGAAACTGACTGCATGACTAGATACGTGAAAGTTAGTGCGAAAACATTTCCTGTAATTTGATTTAATCAACCTGCTAAAAATGAACACAAAAAACCTAACGGAAGAGTATTGTCAAGGTCATGATTCCATCATCTTTCCATCAGCATAATGAATAAATCACAAACCCCTGACTGGATAAAATGCATGAATTATGATGAGGATGAAATGAAAAAAAAAAAAAAAGGCATCAAATGAAAAAAAAAAAAAAAGGCATCAAATGAAAAAAAAAAAAACTTACGAGAACTGAAACAGTTCACAGAGCAATATTGCAGCATAAATGATTGGAATTAGGTAATGTAGGCAGCTGTGATGTTTTTTGAAGCACATGATGCAAAATCCCTTCAGTGACTTAAATAATCATCAAAGCTGTATTCATAGCTGCACAGCTGATGTTTTAAGTCAGGTTTGGACGTCACTCTGTAGACTATAGTGCTCTTACAACCGAGGACATTGAAGTATTTTTTTTATGTGGAAACTGAAATTTCTCTTCAGGGGCATTTACAGTTCGAGGTGACACATGGTGGAGTTTTAAGCATAATTCCATATATTTATGTCAACAAAATGAAATATAAATAATTCAGTATTTACCCTTCAGAGTTTTCAAGAGGCTATGAAATAACATTTAGACCCTCACGTAGGGTATAAAATCTATAGAAAATATAATCAAACATTTCACTGAAAAAAAGACAAATGTTAGAAAAAAAAAACAAACTCTTTTTTGAGTGTCTGGTCAATTTTCTTCTGAGGGGTTGGAGTGAACAACCTCAGTATCTCTAAAATCCTGGAGACAACTCAGACTTTCAGGAAGAAGATCTGTTGAGGCAAATACAGCAGTACACTCATTCTCCTCCCTCACTGCGTTGGACTTGGATTAAAGAATAAAATTCAACACCAGACAAAAGTCTAACCTGACTGGGACGCTGTTGCTGACACGCTAGAAATACTGGCGATGCAAGCATGTTGTGTGGACCTACTGTGAATTATGCAGAGGATTTCCCTGAGTGCAAAGCACTGTCTTACCACCACTCATCACTCCATGTGTGGGTGAGTCCCGATAGGAATTTAACTTGTTTCCTGCAAATAGGTTACAATTCATAGGTGTGTTACGAGATGTCTACTTGACTTATTGCACTGCTTCAAATGCCTGAGGCTAATAGACTTTTCATGATCTTGAGCTGGCCTACTGTGCTATCAGGACAGTGTAAATTTAGCACCACAAATACTGACAAAATCTTGGGAGTAGAGCAACAGCTTCTGCGTTACATTGTGCATTTGAGTGACTGACAGTAATGAGTTTTCCCATATTAACATTTCAGGTTTTCATTAGGTCAGTGCAATTAATATTAGGCCTTTCTTAATCCTAAGGTTTTATACAGCTTTTGCATCCATTATGAGGCAGCAGTTTCTTCAAGTTTTTTTTTTTTTTTTTTTTAAAGAGTATGAAGAATTACAACTGCAAATTAACTTTTCAACAGGGCAAACAGCCAGAAGAAAGGTTTCTTTCTACATCCGAGGCTCAAGGTCTTTGAAAGACCTTTAATAATGGTTAGCAAATCATTGAGTCTGCCAATTAATTATCTGAGACAGTTAATTTTATGTGGAAAAAAAAAAAAAAAAAAAAAAAAGGAAAATGAAAAATTGGTACTGATGTTGATAAAAGCAATTTCCACCAGGATATCTACTAATGTTTTACAAGCATGTCCATGAAATTATGTCAACGTTTTTTTTTTTATTTTCTACTGAAACTCGGAGGTCAGAGTGAGCTTTGAGAAACACATGGTTTTGGCCAAAGACATAATGAGGGTGTTTAGTGAAGTTCAAAGTAAAGGTAAGACGTTTGTCTGCCTGAGCACCAGTTGGACCCTTTTTAAAAACTACATGTTGGGAGTAATTAAAAACCTTTATGCTTTAGAGCGCTTTAATGCTGCTGCCTTTTAGCCGCACCACTCAGTGTAAGTACTGTATTTTCACCATTTTAGTCTGAGCCACAATTAACCTTAAACAGCCGCATAATTTATACATTTGGGTACTGGTTTAGACTAAATCCTATAATAGGCCTCCAGTGGAGTAGAAAAGCAAAACATTCTCAAATATTCATACTTTTATGTCAAAATAGACCACATTGTACAGCATTGGTGATACTTGTTGAAAGATACAGTATCTCCCAGAGAAGAAGATATGCTCCTCTGTAAGGTTTTAGATTACTATGATATAAATATACACATATTATATTCATATTTCCAAAATAACAATAACCTCAACATGCAACTCAGTCATGAAAAGACCCACATATTAAGTCATGGACACACACTTGCATGGTCCCTCTTAATAACAGCTCAACATTAACAATACAAAAACATTTACAACTGTGAAGGACAACATTTCAAACCCATAAGTCCGTAATACACAATCTCTCTTTGTCTCACACACACACTGTACATACACACATACTCATACAGGCTAGTCATGTGCTTAAAATTATTATAACTCCGTCTTAGCGCTCTTATTAAGTCCACCTGAAGGTTTTTCCCTCAAGTCGTCCTTAAGCCATTTGTTGAAAACCGCAATGGGGTCGATGTTCCAATGTTTATGGAAAGAGATGGGCACCTGGTGAGCTAAGAAGTCTCTGGCATAGTCCTCCGGGCGCGCCTGAAAGGTAAGATTAAGTACAGTAATTTATATTTGGAAGCAGTCACAAGAGGCTGCGTACTAATGCTGCAGAGAGCAACAGTGAAGGCATGAAAGTGCAAGTTTGTGTTCAAACACACACTGCATACTGAAAACTGAGCAGCCCCTGCACTTATGTTTATTTTAGTGGCTGATTCTTTGACATAGTGACCTTTAATTTGGTTTAAACGAATGCAATGGTTTGTCAACTCTATAGAAAATTGGTGCTTTATTATAGGCCTGCACTCATGGTGCACTCACACAGCTGATTTTACCTATCTCTGCAAATCAGCTTTTTACTTTCACGACGGTGCAGGGGTGTATACGGGCTACATTTGATTGACACCTTGCTCACTCCTCTGTGGTTTTGTTTGGGTGGGACTAATTACACCCAGACATTTTGACATGGCAAGGTAATAAAAGCACAGGTGCAAGTAATAAAATTAAAGATCGGCTAAATTCCATTTAGCTGCTTCAGTTTCAGGATGCTGCTATTATGCATGCAGGCTCTCACGCTTGAATTACCATAATCACCCATTTCTGATCTGTAAATACTGTTCACATCAGCGTCCCAGTTATAACTAAGAACGGGAAACTCAGATTGCTCTGAAAGCTGCAAAACATTCGACTTAACAATATGGTGGGTTAATAAATATTCTCGTATCAAAATTGTTGTTTAATTTCATTAAACACAAATTTAATGGATATACACAGTATATATGCACAGTATTTTTTTAACACCACACAACCAACACTGCAACCGCCTTGACATGTCCGATGATCTTATGATGTGAACATGATGCTGCATTCATGATATGTTGGCAGAACGGGGAAACCTGACGTTATTCCGAAATTAACCAGACTGCTAGCTTTGTATTCACCATAATACCAGACGGCTAACATATTTGTAAGGATGCAAATAAATAATATATAACTACTACAATTTAAATGAGTTGAATTTACCATATTATTGTTAGTATTGCCTTTTACTTAGATTTAAATGCCAGTTTTGAGGTCATTTTTCCTCTGTTGGCAGGAAATTGTTGCCGTCATAAATTCTTGATATTTAAAACTGAGAATTACAAGCACGCAGAACTCGTAATTACAGACTCTTAGAAATAACTTTAACACAGCTTCAGTATAATCAGCAAGAAAAACTGAAAACACCTGTGTGGGTGTGCAGGTTGTCAACTAAGAATAAGGTGAGGTGTCTATCTGTCTCTTGATAATGAGTCTGTAAAACCTGAGAAGAAACTTGACTTTCTTTGCACAGTTTAATTGTTAAAAGGCATCATGTATCTCGCTGTACAATTTCCCCTATGACTGAACGGGTGCTGGGGAAATTTTAAACGATGATTGTTTACCAAGCCAAAGAATTTCATTCTCAGCCCCACGTACAGATACAGAGAGAGAGAGAGAGAGACACACACATAAAGAATGTACTGGAAGGGTGTGAATACAACCTGATGGAAGAGTGGACTGTGTGTGACAGGAAGTCCAAGAGCATTGAGGCACATTCCCAGCACCATGTCATCTGGCGCATCATTGCTGTAGCACTTGCAGCCGCTGTCAAGAAGTTGGACCACAGCCTCCCTGCTGAACACCATACTGCAGCAACACACACGCACAAATAAACACATAACACAGCCGATTCAGTTGCACTGTAAATGATTAGTTCATTAGCACGTGTTGAAAACAGGCCTAATAATATGCATGTCTCTCACTTATCATCCTAACAGCCATCATGCTTACTTTATTCATCTGCTGAGAGGGTGACAGTGTAAGTAGTGAAACTGCAAATCAAACTGAGAGGGAGATGCGGTTTTTCTGTGAATCGGCTCTGCACAACAATGATGTGACAACTCTTTGAAAAGAAAAGCAATTACACATGAAAAAACAAATCTTAGGCTGCCAGGAAAATCGCTCATTGCCACTCAAAACAGTTTTTAGGAGATATCACTTTTGGGAAAACTGGCAGTTGCAGTGTTGTAAAGTGACACAGCAACTGAAGTGTCCCTAAATAGAGCTTCTCACACGGCTCACTCACAGCTCGAGATTTATCTACAGTGTAGCTGACAGCTGACATATAACTTTGCTTCTTGTCCAATTTCACTTACATGCAATAAGAGGACTTTAAAATATGGATGTTATAGAAATGTGATAATTTTTCTCCTATGTTTTCTTGCAGTAACCATCAGTTTCTATCTCTGTCTCGTCTTATCATCTAATGACTGTTTACTGCATTTTTCAGATATTATATTCAGTATGTTTACTGTAATGCAGTCTGCAAGATTTCCCTCAAAGGAGTAACTCACTTTTAAACTTTACTGAAAAGGTTTATCTGTAAATTTCAGATTACAGGTTTTTCATTACACATTTTACAGTCCCTCTGCAGCATCTGCATCTTTCAGCATTACTTCCCTGAGCATCTGAGCTGTGAAACTCACCCTCCACCTCCCGTGATGTAGCTGTAGCCGCCTTGGCTCAGGCCGTAGCCGTACCTCTCCCCGAGACACACCGGTTCAGAGGGGTCGTAACAGCTCAGCAAGACGCGCAGTCTGGGGAGGCTGCGGGAAGTGCAGATCAAGCTCATCACACACTCATCACACATATACAGTATGGATGGGCCTACACATGTATGAAAATGTCCATTCAGAAGGTGAAATAACTGCTCTCCCTCAGGCGCTGTTACACATCCAGAGGGCTCCACATGAAGGGGAAACCTGACGGATATAAAGTGAAGCCAGCTGGACTTGAATTCATATACTGAGCTTTTCAGATGTTTGACAGGATGGTTATATCTCTGGAATGTATTTTCCCCAAATGAATTCATTCTAAGTGTTTCTCTCTTTCACTATACTAACTTTTTTTTTTTTTTTCTTATGGCTGTGAGACAGAATCTTTTATCAATAAATGTCAATCAAACGATGAGGAAAAATGAAACCATGGCATGTAAAGATCAAAACAGTGTCTCAGATGAAAAAAGGAAGAGAAATACCATGTTTAATAACCACTTCCAGATCACAAAAATATACCTGATGAGTGTGTCATCGTCCACAACAAGGAGCCACCTGGTGTTCGGGACAGTGCTGCTTAGAAATCTTTGAAGGATCGCAAATGTTTTCCCGCAGTGGCCTGTAAATTGAGACATGCTGTCAATAGAGTGGCCGGTACGACTTAATCACATATTGACCATGTGCTGTATTCTGCTTTATAAAGATAAACGACCCTGTTACTGAAAGAAAAACACAACTTGGCATAAGCGGGAATTTACATGCACACACACGAGTGCATACGAGGGTTAACGGCTCGGCCACAAAAAGAAAAAATTACGGTCATAAATTAAACTACCAGTAAAGGATTTGAAAGGTGGCAGGCTAACCAACAGTTACAATTTTACTCAGGCGAGGATGTTCAGAGAATCATGAATGGCTCCTCTGGTGATCCAGCCTGAACAATGTTAATATCGTGCTAAATATAGCCAATAGTAATCTATTCAAATAATATGGAAAATATTGGAACAAACTAGTTATTATTAATTAGACTCTTATTCTCTAGATAGGAGCCGTTGAGGAGGTAATAAAAAAGCAGGACTGCTGTGCTCAGACCTAACGGGGGTGCAGCACTTTGCATTTGCCACTTTTATTTATAATTCAGCATTTACTTGACAGCCATGTGGACGATAACTTACAAAGTCTGAACAAGCCTCTTTTCTGCATTCTGCTCAAGGACGCCTCAAATGCACATGTGGCTATGGGCGGGCAAATCAGCTACTTCAGCAATCAAATGAGTGACCTTATGTTTAAGGGGTTGCTGTTTTAAATAACTTTGCCACTTTGTGACATTTGAATTGTGGTAGCATTAAAGAAAAATCTTTTTGGCTTTTAAAGCCTGACGATGTGTCTTCTAGAGCTTTGTGAGCAAAAAGAAAGCTGTTGTCTACAATCTGACATCTCAAAAGACATAATAAGGTATGCTTGGCATGATGGGCTGGGAAAATCAAACTTTTACTCTGGCATGTTTGACATGACCGCCAGATGGAACAAAATGTTCTGCCAACTCCTGAAAACAAAAAGAGTGATGTGGAGGTACACAACAAACACAAGTAACCCAAAGAAACGTACCCATCAGAATCCAAATATCTGCACACCATCATGGCTGAGAGCTGAGACATGGAAATCCCTGGTGGCAAGCATAACAAAGAATTCTGAGGCCCTACTGTTTTATTTATAAGGAACCCAAGGTGTGTTTTCTCCTTGTATCTGAATATAGAATAAGAAAGGACACCTTGAACTGCTGACGGGAATAAAATCCAAAAACGCATTTTTAGAGGTAGGTCTCCAGAAAAACCCGGTAAACTTATTTCTGGTTGAAGGAGGTTAGTGAGTGGCATTCAGGGGTCCGGAGAGATGCAGTAGCTCCCCCCCTGGTTATGTGTCATGAAGTATCTATCATAAATATATCAGTATAAAAGCGAGAACCGCTGCTGCTTCCTTCACTTGAGCATAACGCTACCATACTGCCACTCCGACACATTTGACCATGAATAGTTTATTTACTTGTTAAAGTTCCTATGCCGTGTTCCCATTTCAAGGTCTTGCATCAACCTTCCTCTCACTTGCTCAGACTGTCTAAAATTTTTAACCTCAGACTGGTGAGTGCATTTTTCCTTTTTCAAAATATGTATACTGTAAGGGTTGTGTTTTCTTCATCAGACGTTTCTTTGTGACTACAGAATGTGGCATGGTTACCCCGACAGCTTTAAATAAGGTCAAACCCGGTTCTACAGGCAACCACGATTGGATAAAATTTTGAACTATGCCTTTTAAATATACAAAAATACTGTATTTTTATAGTTAGATGAATTAATGATGTGGTTTTTTGAGTTGGCTCTGGAAGCATAGACAAATCAAAGGGATCAGTGGAGTAGACTGAAGGTAGAGAAGAAAAAATAAAGTTGGTGACTACAGATTCCTGACATTTTGATGCTTGTTGACTGTTGATGAACTCCCAGGCTGCTTGCGGCGATCATTAGCATAGACCTCGAGGCCTTGGGAAAGGAGGAGAAAGACTGAAACAAAAGAACTGGAATTAAATTATGTACGTCCCGACTGCAACTCGATTTTTAGTCTGATAACTGACGGATAAACTACTAACTATTTTTCATTTGACCTCAATCATATATCATTTCATTGCATGTTTATCTGATAAATGTGGTGGCTTGAACTCCTGACCGACTCCCCTGCACATTTCTCTTTAAAAGATAAAGTAATACTCATTTTATTTTCCTGTTGTCATGGTGTTTCAAGGCCCAATCGCTTTTAAAATCACCCTTTTCTTAGACTCACTCACACCACTGTAAAATCCAATCCACTGTACCTACTCCAGTATGTAAATGGTATAATGAGTTCTGTTTGATTGACATTGTGCATAGTTATTAAACTGACAGTAGCTTCAGTTTTTGGCTGCTTACCAAACTAGAAAAAATCTTCCTGCCTTGATGATGGACTGTGGAAAGCTGCCAAAGTTTCAACACTCAACTGTTGTCTCCAAAAAGCAAAAAGTAAAAAAAAAATAAATAAATAAATAAAAAAAAAAAAACACTTGCATGCAGTGGAAAGAGAAATTAAAAGGGAAGGAGATACGCTCTCCTGGAATGAGAACGACTTAGCCAACACTGGCTTCAAAAAATACCAACACAAACTGTTTGAGAGGAGCAGAGCTGTGGCTTTTTCTGGAGTAACATGTCAAACTCAGAGGTAAATAGTCCCATTGGGTTAGTTATGCAAGTCAGCAGCCCGACAACTTCCACTTGAAATTTTTTTGTCATGGTGTAACCAGCTGCAAACTGAGAATGTGAGCACACATCATCTCTTGCCCTGATCCTGGCACAATATCTGCTGTACAGAAAGAGTATATCACAACAAACTTAATTAATGCTGCTCTGCAACTGAACACATGACCATTCAACATATCTTTCAGGTCAAAAAAGGTCCTCTACACTAAGCAGCACTTACTGCACATCCACGCTGCAATTAAGATACCTGCTGATCTATCTCTTTACCTACCCACTAAATCTGCAACAATTAGTTGATTAATCTATTGATTTCTTGAGCAAAAATGCAAAACGTTCACTGGTTCCACCTGCTCAAATGTGAGGATTTGATGCTTGTCCTTTCCTTATACGATAGTGAACAGTCTTTGGGTTTTGGACTGATGGCTGAGTGATTTGAATACATCTTCTAGGACTGTAGGAAATGTCCTTCAGGCATTTCTTAAAATTATCTTCTGACATTTCATACACTAAATGATTAATTGAGAAAAGAATCAAAAGACTTATCACTAGTTTAACTAATTGTTAATTGCAGTCCTATTTCCAACCGAATCTAATTACCTGTAATCTAATGTAATCTGCTTGAACAGCTCTGCAGTAATCCTTATGAAGATTATAATGTGTCTTTTTTTTTTTGACGTCACTGTTGCATGTATAGTGACGATGTACTGGACTCTATTATGCTCAGCGGTGTCAAGTATTTAGTGACTGTTGTGTGTAAAAGCAGGTGGCCTGGGCATTAGAAACACCTCTCAGTATATAATTCCATCTATAATGCAATCAGTTAATCAATATGATGAACCTCTGGTAGGGCATTGCTGGTCAGTCCCCGGTCTGTTCCAACCCAAGGAGACGAGGCCTGTGCTGTCAGGGTCCCTAAGACTTTGGAACAACTTGCCAGAGGAGATCAGACTTGCAGAGTCAGCCCCGGTTTTATCTCACGTCTTATAAAAAAGCTTTTATTGAGTGATGTCTATTCAGTTTCATTTATATTTTACTTTACTTGCTTGTATGTTTTATATTGACTGGTGTGAAGCACTTTGTTACTTGTATTGAAAAGTGCTAAACAAATAAAATCTTATTATGAAAGTCTTATATTATAAATATATAGTAGCAGGAAGAGTTCAGATCCTTATTTACACTAATGGGCTCTTATAGGTGTAAATTCAACAAGGCTTTTTAAAACTGCCCCTGCACATTATTTCTGCCCTGTCAACCCAACGCAGTCATTCACTGTATGAGACAATCAGGTCGCAACGTTTAATAATTTCTCTGGGATTTTAAAGTTCCTAAAATCAATGTGTGTTTTTTTTTTAAGAACTTAAAGCAGGTTGAAGCAGTGGTGCATTATAAGCTGCAGAGTGACACTATAGTGGCCCAGGGGACTGTACTGTCACCTTCCTTTTTACTCTTCACACATCAGACCTCCTTCAACTTCACACTAGTTGCACCATCTCAAGTGATGCATCAGTGAGAGCAGAATATACATAGGTAATTGTAATGATGAAAGCTGCACACATATTTGCATGGTTACCGGTGTCATATTTTACAATACAGAAGGAAAATAAGAGGCTGGATGAAAAACAGATGTATGGTATCGCTCTTCACAGACCTACAATATCTAGCCACAGTGTGAAACTCTTCCATCACTGCTGATTACTGCCGCTATAAAATCATTCTGCATGTGGCATCAAGATTTGTTTTTGTTAGCGATGTAAAAGTTTTGAAATCAGTTTGAAATTGGATTTGTTTAGCTGGGGTGAGACTCGTCTTCAGAAATATGATCAAACTTTCTGTTTCCCTGTGGATATTTCCTGTTCACATCTCAAAAAACCAAAAAAAACCCCAAAACAAACAAAAAAAAACAAACATCCGATGTGATGACTCCAGTGAGGATACAGTATGCCCGAAATCTGAGAGCGCTGACAGTTGGCGCAAGTACAACTGTCTGTGTTGCAGTGTCAGGCAGGCTAAGGAGCAGGTAGTGGTTTTCTTGGAGAGCGAGAAGCCGCTGAGACCTGTCATTATCCACAACGAGGAGGTGGAGATGAGGCGGCCCTCAAATATGGAGGTTGCATATCAACAACGGACTGGATGGATAACAGGGTAACTTTACAAGAAAAAGTTGAATTTTATTCTTGATGAGGCTCAGCTCTGCAAACAGACGAGTTCACATGTTCCAGCACGTAGCCGTTAGCAGTTTGCATCCTTCCCTGCCACCATGCAAATAGATTGCAAAATACACCCTTGTTAAAGAGCTGAGCTGCCTGGACACAGTAGCTGAAGGGAGACTGGAGACTAAACCACACTCTTTCGAACAACAACCCTCACCCTTTCCATAGTGGTGGGCTGAAAGTGGCTACAACTGATGCATCATCCCATCAAGGTGCACCAGGAGAGGTCGTAGGTGCTGTTTTGTGCTGACAGCCATCAGACTGTAAAATAATTTGCGCCCAAATGGCCCCTGCCTCAGGCGACCAGGAGGGCGCTGAAGCAGAGAGCTTGAGCTGTCTTTACAGAAGACCCTGGATTGCTTTGAGCTTTCCTATTCACTATGTACATCTTCTTGTACTGTTTCTGATTATTATACATTATGCACTCCCATAAATTCTATATGAACTGGCACATGATGTGTTTTCTGTGCCTGTTACATCTGGCCTTGTTCTGTCCTGAATCTATCATGGCGCTGTTTACTGATGCAATAAGCCGATTTCTTATGAGGAAGTTTGGAAATTTTTTTAAATCAAACTTTGATGAATTGATGAATTATCCAGTCGAATTTTAAATTTGAGAAGCGTCTGTTGGAATTATGAATGAAATGGCCACAGCGCTTCATCAGAGAATCTCACCAGCAAAAATAATGGATCTTCCAGACACGTTCACTCCCAAGTGACAGAAGCTGCACTCAGAATCTTGCCTGGAGGATGAAACCTGACATGTGGAAAGATTTATGTGATAAAGAGGTGACTATGCATATTGGAATAACAATAATAATATGAATCACTTCTGGGCACAATAAATTACATCCATCCATCCATCCATCCATCTGTTTCTTATCTGGTTCAGAGTGTCATTGGAAATAGTCCTGCATCATTTTACCCAACAACATCATCCTTCAGCTCCTCCCATCATCCTGCAGCTTCTCCCTGGGGAGGAGCTAGAGGATGTTGTTGAGTTAAAGCTTCTCCTGAGGGACTGCCAAACCCTGAGACCAGCTGGGGGATGTGTTTTCCTTCTAGAGAAGTCTAGTCTGCCACAGGGTCTCCTTCCAGTCAGCCATGCCCTGCACACCTCCAGAGGGAGCCACCTTTGGGCTTTGCTACCATGTGCAGCCTCTTAATGCAGAGGAGCAGTGGTTGATAACCTCTCAACTCTTGATTGGCTCTGGGATTTCACCTTACATTTGTAATGTAAATGTAAGACCATCATACTGTATGATATATGTTTTTTTTTGTGTCTGCACTGTGACATGAAATCAAAATATCAAAGATATTTTCTGCATCTTTTTAAAAATATTTCCTCAAACCTCAACAATTCCAATATCTTTGATAATATTAGGATCTTGTGAAATGTACTTTTTGGCTTTCTTGACCACCTACACCTACTGAGAGCGACTTGCTCGAGTGTCTGAAGACTGCCTGGCAACCATGCAGTGATGATGAGAAATTCTCTGCTCCTGGCCAAGAAATTGTCTTGCCCCATAACCTCTATGTGAAAAACCAGTGAGCTTTAGAGGTCTCAGTAGGTGGATGTTGTTACCTTTGGGCAGGCCAGGCTAACTTGTTCCCCCTGTTTCCAGTCTTACCGGCTGCTGGCTATAGCTACATATTTAACAAACAGATATAAGACTGGTATTTTATTTTCTCATGTCTCTCTCCCTAGCCTTCCAAAATGGCAAACTATTCCTTTAAACATGGTCCTTCAATAGTAGGTTGTAAATATGGGCCTGATAGTAAGTCCGACAAAGTTCAAAAGGATAAAGTGTCCTGTGGTTAAAAATAAACTACCACGAGTGGTGAAATGAACTAAAGCTCTTAGACAAACACATATCTGCAGCAAACATTTTGGTTATTAAATGCTGACAGTCCAACAGTCTGTGGACATCAGCAGGGGACAGTGGCCAGGCACGTGGTGAGTAAATGTGCAGTTTATAGCTTTCAGTCAGAGGAAAGCTCCTTAGATTCAAGAACAAACAGGAGACATAGATCCATTCATCACCTCAGAATTATTCTGAAAAAAATGTAAATACAAAGAGAGCATGCAATAGTTTTTAAAAATCTCAACATGATTAACTAAAAACTCCATCATAACTGACTAAAATCTGTTTTTTTTACACAAGGGGCTGAAGAACAAAATATCTAGTTGTTGAGGAAAACACACTCTCAGGGACAAAAAGCTGAAATTCACTGCTGACTCCCATTCGCTTTAGTTCCAATTCTCCTGCAATGTCAGTTCGAATCACCGGCACCATCCCCCTCACAGGGTGTCAGGTTATAGAAATTTCAACTTTATTTTGCCATTTCATTTTTCATGTACCTCCGTATATGCAGCTTACCCTGCACCATTACAGAGGTCTCACTGAATCTGTTTGGTGCCACTGAGGCCAGGAGGAGCTCTTACCTCTTTCAGTATTGGGTACTCCCAAATTAATGGTTGGTATCGAAGGATCAGCATGGTCACTGTAGTACTCTAAAAATAAGGCATCTTTTTCCCAAGTCTTCTTTATCACTGGAACTAGAGCAAAGGGGAAAAAAAAAAAAAAAAAAAAAAAAAAAAAAATCAATGTAGCGTTCACAAACTTTCACAACAAGCAGACCTCTGGATCTTTGTGGTGCACACACTGAGCTAATGCTTATTTCATATTTATTTCAATCCATGTTTTCTCTGATGTTTCTGACTGTTTTTGGTAAAATATTCTATGAAAGACCACTGAATGTATTAAGCAATAAATCATCAGTAGAGACAAGAGGGAAAATAGATTAAATTTAAAGAGGACAGTGAGATGAAATGCTGCGCTGCCTTTAATCCTTCCCCTCTGTTGAATGTCAGGATTACTTCAAAACTAGATCGTATGCGCAGATGCTATTCTGCTCCGTTTTCACAGGGGAAAACACCCCTCATTATTTCAGCCTGACAGAAGTTGAATCCTTGGCACTTAATGTTTGATTAGTCTTATCATTGTTTATATTAAATTAAACCATAAAACCTTTAAAGTCTAACCTCTAAAACAAAGAGAATTTTCTTTAGTTTCAGCAGTTAAATTTCAGAGCTATGAATCCTGGAAGATCTCTCCTCTCAAGAAAACATTTTCTAACTTCTAGTTTTTATCAGGTTGTGCTCGATGCCCTGAAACATACTGGGACCTGTTGACCTCTGTTGAAAAAGAGCAGAGAGGTAGCGGAGATGAGCAGATTACTGTGTCTGTATGTACTTTTTCCCTTCTATTTATACACACCGTCTTTAAGCTGAGCTATGTACTACATTCAGCGCTCATCTGCCACTGACCTAATTCCTGACATCATACTCAAATGGCATCAAATTTTCCTATAGATTGGGATCTGACTGACGAGATCTGGAGATGTGATGAGTTTCTGAGTTGTCGATGCGAGAGCACACGGGTGCTGAGGAATACGGAATACTCAGAGATGTGCAGCAGCGGCGGCTCGAGGCTGTGTTCAACTCTCATAAATCAACTAAAGTGAATCAGAGAGGCATATTTAACACTGAAAGAATGTACCAAGAACAAAAAGTTGACTTGGCTGACCATCGCTGCCTCTTAAGGTCATCAGAAGCTGGAAACCATACTGAGCTCCAAATATAACACTGCTATTTTACTTTGCCACAGTTCAGTTGCATTCATGTAAACCAAATTAAACAAGAAAAACCTGCCTTCCTCCAGTACATAATCAATACATTTTGAAGAGCCGTCTGAAAACTGACAAGAATCTAACAAAATACAACCCACATGCTCTCTGAAAATGACAGCTGTGGCTTCAGTGTTTGTCAAATGGGTTTTCACTAACCACTTATCAAACATGTATGTAAAACTTTATATCAGGCTACTGGTAAAGCAAACAATACATGTACGTTACCAGATGATGGGAGATACTTGGAATGTCTTTTTTTTTTTTTTTTTTTTTTTTAAATGTGTGGAAAGTGAAGAGATGAATGAATGTACTTAGTGTTTTCAGAAACAAACTGCTATATGTATAATACAGAAGACTGAAAAATAAATAAGTAGATAAATGAAATAAACCAATATGCCATCAAGTGCACCAAGAATAATATTAAAAATGAATACAGACATTAATTAATACAATGTGACTGATGTTACTGTTTTAATTTGCTTCTATATTAATTTACCTCTGTATTAATTTCCCTATTTATTTATTTATTTATTTTCCCATCAAAATTGCCATTTTATTTCTTTATTGTTTATTTTCTTATTTATTCTTTATCAATCCACTTATTACTTCCCATTTCTTGATGCATTTCTGTTCCATTACACAAATGAGTGGGCTGTTATTCCAAGTGTGTCATGGGTTCAACTTTTCACATATTGGTTGATCGACATCAGAATCGGAACGCATAGATCGACTGTCCATGCCTCGCTCCCCTGACCTGTGGCTGGGCTCACAACAGATATAGGTGCCTCCAGCCAGGATTGTTAGACAGCTGAAGCACTTAGCTAATTTGCCTGAAAACAACACCAGGTGTAAACCTAGTGCTTGGCCGGACCGTGTATGGGTGTGAACCGTGTGCCTACGCCTCTTGTTGCAGGCAGTCGGGCAGTCACCCAGCTTCCCAGCTGCTCGGGAGTTGCAGGAAAGCGGAGTTGCACTTCTGATGTGGCATGTCGAAGGTAAACTTAAGTTCAGAGCTACTGTAAATCTGCTCATTATAGTGTTTAGACCAAAGATATTACTGTTACCAAGGGTTGTCATCTCATACGGCAGTCACGTACCACATCAGTGATATACTGAGCGGGGCCTTTATTTACCTAAACTTCTGAAGCCCTGTTGAGGGCTGTACTGCATTTCAACACTCCACCACACAACACTACATTATACTACAGCATGGTGAAATGGAGCAGAGGAACAGCACTCCTCAATTTTTGTGTTATAAGCTATTTGTGGTTTCTTTTATTTCGTTTCAGCTCTCAAACCAAATACATAAATGCACATTTTCATGCTGATATCTTTGTTTTTGTACTATATAATCATTACAGATAATGAATATTAAAGAGCCTTAACAGTTACTGACACAGCAAATTAAATGTGATGTTCTTTCATGTCTTTTGCTTATTGATCTGAGCTAACCTTTGATATATAAATTTAATATTCATTTTGATCCTGTCTGCATTTGAAACTGATAATGGCAGCTTGGCAAAGGAAATGGTAATTAAGGTAATTAGTGCAATTACTTTTTGAGCGACACCCTCTGAATGTAGCGCACAATTTGTCTGCTCCCTCTCATATGAATCTGCAATTTGATCTATTGACTGAACCTGCAACGTTTTCATTAGGTAACAAAAGAGGCAGATTTACTGCAGAAAGCTTCATGTCAGGCAGAACTTGCAAATTAATTGCTAAACATTAGCAAGTGATTTCTTAACATCTGCGGGATTGTTGCGTGATGATTTCAGGCATTAAGGGAGGCAGGCAGTTGAGTACTTCAGGGTATTTTCTTTAGCCTCAGCACTATTTAATAATTTCAGAATTGATGGTGGAATCGTTTTATGAATGAATTTATCACGATTATGAGGAACAGCTCTTACACAGTCAAACAAATGTAAAACAAATCCATAATGACACGACAACAGGACGTTGCCGTTTACAGGGATACTGCGGGTCTTTGGCGTAGTCTGTGAGGGTGGGAGTGTGACTCACCTCTTTCACTGTGAAACTTCCTACACGTTTTCACAGCAACAAATATATCTTCGTTATTTACAGGCTCCCCCTTTGATGACAATAAGAGAGATGAATCAAAGAAATGCTCGCATGAACAAACCACATAAATGACACATGATTAAAACAGGATCTATACTATATGCAGTCAAATCGCTGAAATTCAGTTTTTTCAGGCTATGTCTAGTGTTCAAGTGATCAGTGGGAGTTGCTATCTTCAGAGTGAAATTAGAACCGGATATTTCTGTAAATTGTCAGAGGTCATTTGGCCCTCTGGTCGTCTTAGGCTTTCCCTCTGAATGTAGAGACACGCAGCAGCTGATAACGCAGCGCATGTTAAAATTTCAGGATTTATGCTTAATGAGGTGAACATTTGAGGCATATAAAAGGCCTCGAAAAAGAAAAGGATGAGCAACATGTGAGATAAGGAAGGGTGATAAATTGAAGGAAAGTGAACTAAACTAAACATGGAACATCTTTGTCTGTGTGTCTCTCTGTTCTTTGTAACCACATGCAACCCACAATAATGGAAGATGCTGGAGTGTTTTTTTTCTTGCGTTCAAACAGTCACAAAAAAAAAAACTGACTAAATCAACAGCGGACAGAATACATTAAAAATGTACGCTACATTATAAAATGTTCTCAGCTGCTGCACAAACGTCTTAGTTTTTATAAACAGAATGTGATGTACAGTAATAATCATGATCACACCTGAGCACAAACAAAACAAGAGCTGGAAATATATGGAAATATAATAAACAGTTTAGGGCTGCAACTAATGATTATGTTCATTATTTTTTATAGAAATTTGTAAAGATATAAAAACAGGAAACAAGCACATTTTCACATTTGATCTTTTCTGATTGCCACATTTGAGAATCTGGAATTTTTTTTATAGAATTTTTTGCTTTATAAATAACTTCAACACTTAATCCATTATCAAAACTGTTGTCAATTTATTTTTCACCTCGGCGTTTCAGTGGTAGCAAAACCAACAAATGTTAACTATACAACAGACTGTCATCTACAGAGCTGTCACAGAGACGGGTAGCATCTGCTGTGTGTGTAAAAACAGATGCTTCGTTGACCCAAGACCCAAAAAACTTCACGAAGGCTCTAAACACATTCTTATTTTAGTCCTCACTGCTCACTTCCAGTTTCCTCCTCAGACCTCATTGTCTCCGATTTACTCATTTTTGAAAATGACTCACGTCTAATGCAGTCTGCACAGGCTCCTGTCCTGAAATATCCGGCCCGCACGGCTGAACAACGGCTCAATAAGTGTAGTTATTGCCTAAAATAAAAAGGACATGTTTTGCTGCTGCAGCCACTTTGTTGATTGCTGTCCTTTGCCTCCTTGAATCTGCCTCTAGAGGCACTTGATTCTTTGTTGACACTGCAGCCAAGTGTGGCTGTGGCCCCACTTGGCAATTTGTCTTGCAACTGTTTCGAACACAGGCCGATTACGATACGTCCCCTCTTGTTTTGTGTGAATGGAAACTTCTCCCTGAATACTTATTAAACCTGTGACCTTCATGTTCCTCCGCTGGCTGCTCCAGTCGTTGCCCTGTTTTCTGGTCAAATGAATGCAGTTTTATGAGGATAGTGATTTCCACTGAGAGGGAGCTAAAAACCACATGAATATAAATCTGACAGCTCAGGCTGCAGCAAACATGTATCAGACTCTAGACCACATATGCACATGCAGTATGAGATTTGAATCACAAATGAAAAGATCAGAAGGAAAATTCGGTCAAAAATAGGAGGGGAGGGGGGAAAATAAGAATTGGGACACTTTCAGCTGCATCCCAAATTCAACTCACCTCACCCACTCTCAAAAAAACTACAGTCACACACACATCCAGGCAAACACTGTTACCTCTTCCCAACATTAATGCTCATTTTAGAGCAGGCTAAAGGATGGCTGACCCCTGCAATCCTACACACCAATATAATCAAAAAATAATAATGTGCTGTAAAGTGTAAGCAAACATGACTTAACTTGACTAAAATTGTTCTTTATAAGACACTGAAAGTGCTGACCTTACTTACTTTATGACCCAGTCAAGATGTTTTTTTCCTCAACCACACCCACTGCCCAGCTCCCACTCAATACAACACAACATAAAGTATGAGCGTAAATCAATGCCAATTATTCTCTGCAGGATTTTTCTAAGAAATGTCCTGCCTCTTAGACATTTCTCCCTCCCACATCAAGCTGACTGTAATATATTTTCATTCTATTATTTGGTAGGTTACACATGAAATCAATTATTTAACAGCTGACAAACAAAACTCATTTTGTAAAAAAGCCTTCGTTACACAATGACGGTTTCCATGCATTGTTATAATTGATGTTTAGCATCAGTTCCTGACTATTTGAACAGTGTTACTCCTCTTGGTTTCATTTAATTAACCACATTTCTAACACCTGGTCTCCCAGCACATTAACCGCTGCAACTGTGAAGCTTATTTATATTTACACAGATATCTTTTAGGCATTCAAATTCATCACAAAATATGCAGGACCGTTAATGTTTGTTATGACAAATGCAACAATTATTCTTATATAACGAAAGTCTGCAGAGCATGTGTGTAAAATGAGAAAAACAAAAGAGATAAAGAGGATAAAGAAGAAAGGGTAACTGAAAGCTGGTTAGTCACCAGCTGTGGACGACATAAATTTGCATGTGGATTTTGATTTCCTTCCAGATGTGATGAAAGGATGAATCTAACAGAAGAGGACGAGCCAAAGTCAGAATCAGAGGAAGGGATGAGCCTGTAAAACTAATGTGTTTTAATGTTAGTATTAGGAGACACCCAGTCAGTGCTGGAGATGGATAAACCCCAACACATTTTGATAAATGGAAAAAAAGTCAGAAATAACAGATGTGCAACTGGACGCAAAAGGATGTTGCTTAGCAACGGAATGGTATTTCTTTCTTGGCGCACAACTAAATTAAATTTAGCAAGACAAACCCAACACTTCTGTCTTTTTAGGTTAATGCACAGTGTTGAACTGAAAGGTGTATAAAGGCAGTAACATTTAAGGCTGTACTGCTTGGTGCTGCTGTGATGCGGCCATGGACACAAAGGCCATAGCACTAACCTTCTCAAAATAGCTATTTTCTGATCACCCTCTGTTTTATTGTGTTGTTTAATTCTGTGCCTTTTCCATTTCCTGGGAATTGAGAGCAATCAAAGTGATGTGGAAGTAGAGCAGATACTCACACACAGTGGAGGCTCGCTGCTCAGGGTGGTGGCACAGGGCTGGGCCTGAGGAGAGTCCTCTGGCTCAGTGCACAGCTCAGGAACAGCAGTAAGATGTGGACCCTTCCCATTGTCCCAGATATACAAGGCAACCTGTAAAAACACAGAGCAAACTTGTTCACCAGCTAAAGATAAGATGCAATCTCTCAGACATTAATGCTTTATTAAAAACTCAACAGAAGAGATGTGGGGTGCTTTCTGTTTTCTTTTATAATAAATATGACAATTTTGCTTTCACAAAAAAAATAACTCCAATAAGCATTTTAAACTTTTAACTTGACTGAAAAAAAGGATAAAGGCAATGGAAGATAGGGAGAGATGGAGAGTTGTGTTACTGTACGTCTTTCTGAAGAGGAGCAAAATAAAATCTAGGATCTAGTTTAAATATTCTACAGGGGGAAAAGGAACATTACAGTAAAAGAATCTGTGATGAGGACAGTACAATCAGCTCTATCTGACTATTGGCAACTATCTCAAAGAATGAGAATCTACAGAAACTGTAAACTTACAGTCTGGAGCTGATCTACTGACAGTGAGCTGGACTGACACTGAGGATTCATGTTTGTTTGTGCTTCTGTATATAAATGATCTTTATTTTTGCATGTATGAGGTTGTATGCGCATGTAAGTGACATGAATGGTGTTGTTTAAAGGCACAGTAATCATCAAAGATAACTTAAAATTCCTTTAGAAATCTCTTCAGAAATAAAAACGACATTGCATCCCTTTTTGTTAATATGTTAAGAATGTGAAGTGTTTCAATTGAATGTCTAGGACTGAACTCATGCCATCTCTAACTGAACCCTTTTCAGACTGAGCCTGATAAGTCTGATGCTGTGTTTACTCAATAAAATCCCTCGATGCCTCCCTGACTGAATTTCAGCGATAAAAAGAAGAACCTGCACCATGACAATTCTCCATAGTAATGAGATTTGACTTCAAGGTTAGATGGATTTCATGCTTCGCTCTTTTTGTGCAAATAAATTACAGTAGGTTGGCGTTGGCTTGAATGTGTGAAACAAGAAAATTGTTAGAAATGGCTTAAAAAATAAAAAAAAAACCCAGTAGCCTCATTATCATTATCCAGACAAAACAGGTCTGAAGGCGCTCGTGTGACTTGCTTGTTATCTTACCTCATGCTTCAGGTCAATGGTGAAGTCAGATTTAAGTGGCTCATCTCTCACTTTGTTTGCAAGCCTACAAAAAAAAAAAAAAATCATAACTTTATTAGCTGAAATATGCAATAAACACAACATATACCTTCCTCGAAATTAGGGAATATGGAATAAGCAACTCTGAACAACTCGGACTTACTGCACGTACTCACCGAACAACAAGGGGGATGCTTAAGGCCCAAGCAGCAGCAAAGTCTGGATATTTGAAGACGGAGGGATTCTCCGCAAAGGCGTAGTGATGGATGATGGTCGACTCCTCGTCATGGAGCGGCTTCCCAAGAAACCACTCCTGGCAAATAAGTTAGAGAGAGACACATTTCAATGCGTTAAAGTACAAGCTGTTTTTCTTTCGGTTAATATATTACAGTGAACTTTCATTAAAAAGGAATTTGAGCTTCTTGTCTAATTTGGGAATTTTTACACTGCACTTGGCAGAAAATCTTCTTTCTTTCCGGTGGGTAGGTTTGTTACTGGCTGGGAAAATAATGAGATTTCTTGACAAAGTTCAAAAGATGCCAGATATTGTAGCCTCAAAGGCTCTCATCATAATTCTTGACACATGTGGAGTAAAAATGATCAGACATTTAGAGAAAATGCTCCAACAGTTAAATGAGGCAAAGTTTAAAGGAACAGTTCAACATTTTGGGAAATATGCGGATCTGCTTTCTGAAGAAGAGTTAAGATGAGAAGATCAACATCACTATCGAGTATGTGCGGTCAGTTTAATGCTACAGCTCGCAGCCGGTTAGCTTAGCTTAGCATCAGCACCTCTAACGCTCACTAACTAACATGTTATATCTAGTTTGTTTAAGCCAAAACCTGAAGCGCTAAAACAACTCTTCACATATGTAGGCTATGTATAATGAAGTCAGGCGAGCTCATGTAGTCATTCTGCTAAAAGCATGTGGTGTTGTTATATTCTATTTTTTTTTATACCAAGAGGTGTTCCTAATATTTTGTCCATGTCATTTGTATCAATCATTTATATCAAGGGAGACCAAATTCAGCTGGATACACTGAAAGAACTGGCAACTGGCTGTAAATATTTGTATCAAGAATTAACGTGCGGTTTGTTTACTGCTGTTTAATACAAACAGAAACACTGTTTCCCTTTCAAGAGTTATATCTGCCAATTAATCAATATATCACAGATGTATCACAAGTCGTACTATTTGTATTTACTGTCACAGTTTAGTTTCTCAGTATCTAATTGCAAATCTGACCACACTGAGCTGTAACACCTGAGAGAAGCTTTCGCTTCAGGGTGTGTTGTAATGAATCAAATCATAAGGTGTTGCATCCATTGTCGCTTCCTCCTCCAGAAAAGGTCGCGGATACTCACACAGGAATGAATTCCACCTCTGATTGGGAATTGAAATACCATGCAAGGTTTAAATAGTTTAAGATGACAGTGAAGTTAGTTTCCATTAATTGAGTTTTTTCTGAGACAGACAAAAGCAAACTTCAGCATTTACTGATAAAAGTAAGTGTTTTTTTCCTCTGCAGGTTTTATTACTGTTTCCCATACATCAATTTATTTGTGGCAGCCCGGCACAATATCGACACTGACTGCCACATATTGATTTTTCACAATTTTTTTTTTACCATTTCAAATGGGCAACATCTTATTTCATTGTAGCTGTGTACAGTGCATTGATTCTCTCAGCCCCTCCTTGCTCTTCTCTCTCTCTCTCTCTCTCGCTCTCTCTGACATATGGGTGAAAGTGTAATTAACATAATTTTTTGCTCTGTTTCACTTAAAAGGCAGCTCAAACTTGTGTTGTGAAGGCTTGATAACAACTACAATTAGCAACAAAAAAGCCACTTTGCTAAGCTTGATTAAGAATCTGAAGATTGGCGCATGAAATATTTAAATGCTTATCTGCCATATGGACTTTTTTATTATTTATTTTTATCTTTATTATGAGTTTTTTTATTATTATTATTAATAGCTCATTTGCTTGTACTGGTAATGCCTGTCTGTGCATATGTATGTTCTCTGTCTGTTATTACCTACTTACCCAAAATTAAATTGCCCTTGTGGATTAATAAGCTGTATTGATTGATTGAAAGAATCTTTTCATTACATCCCAAATGTATGATTTCCTGACTGCAGCGATTATCCAGTATTTATTCGACCTACCTCACCAACCAATATACAAGAAAAATAATTTCATGAGTGGAGAGACAGGGCTTAAATTAGGTCTACAGCAGAGTATGGAGTGACATGTCTGACAGGTTATACTGTGAGCTGGCAGAGATCAGTACAGCTCGGCAGCTGCAGAGGAGCTGGAGCTGACCTGATACTGTATCTCTTAATTGAACTGATGATCAGCTAAGCTGGAGCTTAAAACAGGAAGCTTTGGTCTCAATGATGAATTTGGCAAAGAGAGACATTGCAACAAAGAGACAGAGAGAGAGGAAGAGAGAGAGAGAGAGAGTGGGAGACAGAGAGAGAGAGAGAGAGGAGAGAGAGAGAGAGAGAGAGGGAGAGAGAGGGAGAGAGAGAGAGGGGGAGGTTTAGAAAGAATATTGCATACTTACTTTACTCTTGTCAAATTTTGCAAGGACTTGAACGAGCTTAGTCATCTTCACATTTGTTTCCTCCTCAAGAAATACAATCCAGGATGAGTTTTTCCCAAAAGAGTACGATAAGCTGAGGACACACACACACACAAAAAAAAAAATGGGAGTATCATCAAAACGATCGTTGAATAATAAAACAAGAATAAATGGAACTTTGCCATTCACACACAAACTCTACAAAAGTCTGTCTTTTCATTTCAGTCCAGTCTGAGGAACTATCTAACTGAGGCTCCTGACCCACTCAGATAAAGGCAGGCACAGAGTTTTCCCTAGAGGGCAGAGAGACAAGAAAACATCACAAGCACACAGGCTTCTTTTGAGAGGGATGGGGGGTGGGTGGGGGCTCTGTAGTGGTTTGGGGTGCTTTTGTTGATCTGGGTCCTAAATCTTTACGATGGAAGAAAACGGATTCAGATGTTATTTCTCATTTCCCCAAAACAATTATTGAAAACATATTGGATTTTTGAGAAGGCCCAAGCATGAAGACGACTATAGCGATCGTCATTATCATGCTATTCAGACGGCAGTAATAGGTTTGTTGTCACAGTCATCGGCACATTAGGAAGGCATTTATCATTATGCGAAGCAATCAATCTCAGTTATTGTGTTAGTAATAGCTTCTAAGCGAGCTGTAACTTCAAAACATGGTAAACAAAATATTCTCAAAACTGAAAAGTCCAAAATTTCATCTTGTAGGAGGGACACAATGTGTGGAACCCTTCAGTCTCATTTTTAATCACATGCTCAACCAATCCTGAGAGTTGAGTTCAGGGATACTTACTAAGGCAGCAGAGGAAGGATGCTCCAATCTCCCTCATTATCTGACAGATTGTGAAGAAGTAAAACTGCCGGTGGATTCTGAAAGAAACGCCACACACACCAGAGATAATTTTAATAACCGTACAATAGCTGCACAAAGCTAAAGACAATTAAAGCAGCTTTTCTGCAGAGATGGCTAATGGTTTGATCAATGCTAATGAGCCAAGCCTGCCAGACTGTCCCAGTCTGTCTGGTAAGATCACTATCTCACCCTTACCACTGGTTTTGGATGTTTTAGTCCATTTATTACAAATTGCATATACTGTGAATTAAAGCTAACCACTTTACAATCCAGGCTGGTGTGATTCATTTCTCTATGCAGCCAAACACTTTACTATTCATGTCTCTAAACTATAAAAATCTATTAGCAGACTGTCTAAAGTTGCTTGAGTGGTGTAATTTATCACAGCGAACTGGATCCATTTGTTTTTGTTACTGTTACATTATCATTGGATTATTCTACTTCAGTTTGAAAAATCTGCACTTGCCTGACCTCACAACAGCATTGTGTAACTTTGACAAACATAAGCACAGACTGCAAAGTCAGAAAAGTCAGATAACGCTGGTGATCTTCTATATTCTTTAAAATGTCAACAAATCCCATGGAAAGGCCAGAACCAACAGTAACTCTATCCTACAAGGATTGCCTGTGTTGCTAAAGCCTGATGTGCTATACACTTCCATTGTTGTCCAAAAGCAGATCACTGCTACACTGATATGCTCCTTCAATACGGTCACTGCAGTTTATTTTAATCCCCCATACCCTGTCCTGCTGCCTTAAATATTCTCCAGAGCACCACATTTATTAATTAAAATACACTCCCCCATACATGCACTATTAACATTTGTGGAAGAAATACAGTGCCCTGCTGGTTAATGACATTGTTTGCCTCTAAAAATCATCTTCAGTAGGAATGAGTCAGTCAAGGTAAACAAAATGAAATGTCCTGAGAGAGGGACTAATGCCTGGTTTAGCCTGTTGGATATTTTTGTCTTTCAGATGGTCACTGTATCAGATTTTCTGATCATTCATTTCATTTCTAAATTCTTGCTATTTCTTGGCTGAGAGATAACAGACCCCAACCAATCATAGCTTGCCGTCTTGCACAAATAGATCAATGTTAAAGTGCCGGGGAACCAACTTCACTGGTCCACTTGACAGCATCCACAATGAATGTTTACACATGTAAACACACTTTTATGAATGAAAATGAACCTGGAATCATTCATCCGCCCACTGGTCAGTCAGTAGAGAGACGGCAACTCTGCAGGTGCACAGAAGCTGTGGGACTAGGCGAGAGACGGCTAGTGTTTTTGTTGGGACATTGTGGACATATATCAGGTCAGGTCATTATCACACTCATATTATGTAGTCTGACCCTTACTTTGTTTTTTTTGGATCTTCCTGTGACTGGTCGACAATATGATGAATGTGTAATAATGCCAGCTTTATCCTTTACGGGGATAAAATTTGTAAATACGCTGGTATGGTGCATTTAATCCGATAATGCCCTCAGAGTTGCTGCTCCTGCCTGACCCTTACACCACAACATAAAATTTTGGTAAGACAGAAACACCACCGGAAACAAGAGCAGGATACTTCAGGACATGGACAGTGCACACAATCACGTCCAAATGAGAAGAATCTGTTTCAGCAAAATTTCCCATGGTGAGCCTGGAGAGTGGAAGGTGTGTGAGGATTGTATTGGGGAGCCAATGTTTCACACTGCGAGGAAAAACAAAGCAGCAGAGCGGAAGACCCATTGCTTGATTACTGCATGGTCCACTCATCATGCAGGAAGTCAGAGGGAAACGTCTCCTCTGAGCCGTTCTGTCTAACAGCAGCCTGTTTGATTTAGGCGATGGGTCTGACACTGTTTACACTTATTAAACCCTTTTAGTCAGTTGAGGTTTGTGAGCTCTCATCTAATATGAGTTTAATCTTCAAGCTAATAGCATAATGACACCTACCATGTTTTATTAAACTACTCTCTACTTGACATTCACACCATTGCTGTTACATAAGGGAAAAGTTCAGTAGAAAAGAAGGATAGTATTCCGATAATACAATCTCAAAAATGGAGCTTTTGCTTCTAAGAGCTATTGACATTCTTGTGATAAAGGGGACGTTCAAGAAGAAGAAGAGGCTGGTTCTTTTCATGGCAATTGTGTGCAAGCTGCAGATTCCTAATCAACAGATAAGAGCTGGTCATTGTGTGGACATGCCTGCAACGAATAAGACACTGATTGCTTGGTGACTTGGGAGATGATGGGGGTCACTGAGACCTGGTTGTGATGGAAGGACAGGAAGCTATGCTTTTAAGCACAGGAGCGGCTGGAAGGGAGAGCGAGGGATTGATTGAGCTGCCACCTGTCAAAACTACTTCAGCGATGAGCTGCAGTCAAAAAGACATTTATGATGGCCAGTTGAGCCAAGCCAGTGAAGGACTAATCTATAACTGAAGAGCACATTAAAAGATTTTCATCACAGTGGCTCCTTACGCACGACAAAGCACTCAAAATACATGGTGTACTGGTCCACTACTGAGTTTAATGTCATTCTGTTGGACTGTGCATCTCTGTGGATATGAGCATTGGCTAAATGACAGAGATACTATATAAATGTAGCGTGAATTCCTCCCAGAAGGCAGAATGTCAAGACAGCAGGAACATGGGCTGTGAGCCGCCACATAGAATACACAAGTTCCTATCTGTGTAAATCTGTGAATATCACAAAACCTTCTACAGTCTGACGAGGGCAAAACAAAACAGAAATATCTCTTGTGGGTGAAAAAGGCTCGGCAACAGAAATACTGATCATACATGCGTTTCCTGTCTCGGAGGTGCAATGTGTCATAAAGCTACAAGTTATCAGTGATGTTGGTCTGAAATTTTACATCTTTTGTGACACTAACTCAGCTTTATACATTCAAGAACCTATAGCAATGCAATGCTTTGGATCACAATTCTGGTCATTCTTTCCTTCTGACCTACAGAAAAGGAAATCTAAAGACAACTGGTTAACAAGAGTTTATCCTAAACCTGAACCATCTTTCTTGAATAGGAATAAAAATCAAAGCTTGTCTTAGTTCTCTAATGTCTCTGCTGTCTTTCTGTATCTCAAACCTGTGTTGGGCCTCAGCACACTCAAAATAGTGGGTGAGAATAACCTTTCCTTTGTTCCAAAGACAGAGGAGGGCCGTTGAACTCCCAGGATCCTTTGCCTTTTCACACCTGGGTGCTACTGGTCCAGCTACTACTGGTCACTGTGCGACCTAAAATACATTATGTCACCAGGTCAACAAAACCTCTGTCTCCCCTGCTCTCCTCTCTCTCTTCTTCACCCCAGCTGCAGAAGCAGCAACAGCTCCCCTTCTCTTCACTGCTCCCACAGGCGCACCAACAACAACAACAACTCCTCTCTTCACAGCTCTCTTCTCCGCAGGCCAGCTCGGAGCAGACTGCTGCACTGCACTCTGTCTCAACGGCACGACACGAGAGCCTGCATGAGATTAATCAAGGGTGAACAAGTTTAAATTAGTGCCTGTGGCTACGACACAAAGTCTTCCAGCTGATTTTTACAAGCAACAGGAGCCACAAAGCAGAGGTAGCATCGAGTGGCTAACTCTGTAAGAAGAACAAATGAGCGATGAGTGATCTCAGAGAAAGCCACGTAGACAGACTGGCCTACCCCCCCCCCCCCCCAGGAAGCCACACAAGCCTGCAGCTCACTGACTTTAAACAAAGCAGCACGGTGGAAAGGACCCCCCACCCCCCTCTCCATGGACTGGTAATGTTAACTGGGCCTAGTGTAGCACACAGCCCGGCTAAGCTATGGACTGTTTAACTCTCACAGTGTTTTGTATTGATTTGGTTCAATGAATTCCCCAAGCTTGGCTTCTGTGATGTCTGTTTACAATTTGGTTAACCTTTATCCTACATGAACTGGCCTTAAACAAAGAAACACGTTCTCTCTATATCCCACATGGCTTGCGGTCCCAGCGGCCATCTTTGATTCCACCATCTCATTTATACTTTCCTTTGCTTAATCCATGTGGTCCCAGCTGGCCATCTTTGATTTTTTTTTTTTTATAATTTTGTTTGCTTCCCTTTCACAGTGCCATTTTGAGTCGTCCATTTTGTCTTTATTGTCTGTATGTTAAATCAGACAACTTCTACCTCCTGTAGCGTCGGTGGGATCACAACAGCGGCTCAGCACGCGGCATGTACAGCTGTTCTGTGATTTTTAAATTAAAAAAATAGTGTGTGAGTGTTACCCTCAATATGTCAGACTGTTTTGTAAAACCTGTACACAACGTTTTACTCACCCAAACATATGTTGCTCTAAAACATTTTCAAGTTTACATTTTGTGTTGTGAAAACATGGATTAAGGTGTATGAGGGTAAAGTCGACCATGGAATGCTTGTTAGAGCAACACTTTTAGAGAGATAACAATTCTTATTTCTTTCTGTTTTATTGAGGATGACAGACTTGTAGGTCAAAGATATGACCAACAACAGCATTAGTTCTTTTACAATAACAAACTCCTGAACTAAACAGTTTTTACAGCTTTCTCTCTCTCCAAAATTAAATTATAGTGTTGGTGCCCATATGTAAAAAATGAGCTGCCAGAAGGAGGAGATCAAATAAATTCCATCCCCGTTGGCAGAGAGAACCATGGGAAATAACAGATCTGAAGTTCTAAGAATAAAAAAAATCTGTTTTGGGCCTCCAACCTCTGCACTGCAGAACTCCAAATCCTTCAACCTTTACAAGCTATTGATGCTGTAATTTTGGTTGTAGTCATTAAGTTAATTATCAATCTGTTTCAATTTTATATCTAATATATTTTATGACACTGAATCAGTGAATTGGCTATTCTCCGTTATTCTCCATTTTCAAGGATGGTACCCCCAGGTGGATTTAGTGTAAATGAAATCCTATTACTTAATGTAATTATTTATCATCTCTGATAGCTATAACTGATAAAGTATTCTACCAAATCCCAAACACTGGATTTCATGATATTTTCAAGATATTGCAGGCCATTATGCAAAGCTTTCCAATGGCTATGTGCCAAAAACTCACTGTACATCAAACATGTTTCTACAAACTGAGCAGATCTCCTCCGTTTGATCTCTTTCCTTCAGCATCACAGGAACACCCTCTAAGAGTGTTAAATGGCAGAATTATAAGCTTTTGCATGGTGTGCCTCGGAGGTGGGACTGACGTGGTGGATGGCTGGTTGTAACTCATTTTTTGCTAAAGAAGTTGGGGGTGGTAGTAAATAAGCTAAATGGGAGTTTAAATCTTATCTATATACTCTGATGTTACTAAAGCAATCAGTTTTATGCATCCAATGTATTTATTTGCTGCATTTTTACTGTGACATCCAGCACCAACAGAATCCCATGGTTAAGAAGAAGTTTTTCACAACAGTCGGTAATTGTTATCTTAGATTCTTAACTTATTTCCAGGCACATGAGTGTTTGTAACTATGTACATTATGATGCAGTTCTATAGAGGAGGATTTTTTCCAAAATTTAAATATAAAATTAAACAAAGAAATAAAACAAAAACAAATGAAGTATTATTATGTTGTATTAAAATGGGAAATAAAACAGAAATGGCCAATGGATATTGTGAAAATGCAAAGTGCAATTTAAAATCCTGATAATGAAAAATACTACATGCAAAAGCGTAAATTGGAAAGTGCAATGGAAAAGGTTAAAACATAAATAAGAAAATTGGAAAGGGAAGATAAACTTTCAATATATAAAGTTATCATTTGTTTTTGTTTTTCCATTTTCCTCTCTCCCTTTACTGCCCTTTTCAATTTTGGCATTAAATATTTGGCTTTTCATGATGTCTAAATCAGATCTTTTACTCTGGGTAAGATCATCCTCCATACTGATCCGGATTCAGATTCAGCTACTTTCTAGTACACATCACTCACTCTCCTTTCATTTTCTGTTCTATCAACATTTATTCTGTGCAGATAACTTATCTTGATCATGAGTTTGGTCTTATATCGTCTTGAAAAGTTCTCCAGTCTTTACTGCAACCTGTTTGAGAAGTTGCGAAATAAACTTTTCCTCAGACTTAGTTTGTGTAATCGCATGTAACAGATACAAAAACACCAGACATCTCTGAGATCATAAATCCAAATACAACATGATGTGGTATTCATTAAGTCTGCCTTGTCTTATAAAATCTGATGTCCATTAGTCTAACTATTTTTTTCATGACAAATCTTATCTACCAGCAAATATTGATGCCACTATTCATTACAGGAAACAGGAAAAAAACCTTTCCAAATTGTGGACAACCAGAAAATCAAAACTTGTGCCCCAAAACTTTGACTTGTCAGATGTTATTATTGATAATACAGTATATATGGAATTACCTTCAAATCACGGTAACAGTGCTAAGCAGAGAAATAATGACTCACTTTGATTATTTATATATTTTTCTCTGTCAGTTTGGGACAGTCAGTAAATAATGTAGACAAAAGGCGCATGGCATCCAGCAGTGGAGGAGACAAAGACAACAATAACATATGAACCCAAATAGAAGATCTAAATTGGTCTCTTGGTAGAGGAAAAACAGCAAGTTTCAGCTAATTTACTGTAATATTGTCATTAGTGATGCTGCATTCCCTATTTAACCAAACGAAATATAAGTAATGTATTACACCACATTTCATCCAGCTCTGAGGAGATTTAATGAGCAGAAGCATGAGGCATTTTGACCTGCAAATGTGCTCTCTGTCTTCCTATGACATGATCCTCATGTAATTTGTAAAACTTCAGTGAGCCCATGAAATGACGAGTTTATTTCCCTGGAGAAAGTATATATTTTCTTTTCCTGAAGCCTTTTTTTTGTGAAAATCTGAATTATAAGCAGGAATTACAATATTCATTAAGATGAACATATGCCTTTGGATGATCATCACGTCTCATTAAAAATTGAACAGAAAGTGGCCAGAAATGGAAAGTTGACTTGTTGAGTAGAGCAATACATATCTCAACATCAAAGCCGCACAAATGTCTGGATTTCCTAAATCCATAAAATTATAAGTAAGCACACGATTTGATGTCGCAAGGAGCTGAGAATGTTGCATATTTTAAACTACACTTTCATATTTTGGACTTGAATGTACTTTAGAAGTTTAATCTGGAGGGTACCATGAATAATTCTTCATACCATCATTCAATATTTAAAGTTATGAGTACTGAGTAATAGTGTAATAAATGGAAAACACTTGGCAAAGCTCCATGTCTATTTAGTCAGATCATGCCATATGTACTTTTTCCCCAATTGGATTTCCAATTAAAAAATTTAAAATACTTGACTCATTTTTAAAAAAAATCTGTGCTGACACCATGTGGCAACATATACAGTTTACAACAACTCATATATTCAGATGTGACTTTCGCTGCTAGTGATGATCACCACCAACAAGTACTTCCACTAAAATGTAAATACGCTCGTCATATGGCAAAATAAGAGCATGTATGTATGTTGGTGTGAGTGAGAGGTGGCTTGAATCTTACCTCTGTGAGACTGTGCGCTTGCTTGAGTAAATCTGCTCTCTGTCTTTCTGCCTGTCTCACATGGAAGTAGTTGCTTTGACTCTGGATGATGAACACTATCTCCCGCAGGTCTGGGGGAATACAAAGGACAGAGATGAGAGACTGCTCGCATGCTGTGAAAAAGGATCATGCCAATCGATGACCTTCTGAGAGCAAGGCAAGATAAGAGTCACGGTCTGAATAACTGAGGTGACTTTTTGCTAATCTCCGTTATTGGTCTGGTTGTAATAACCAGCACATCAAGAGCTTAATTGGCTTGGGGAGAGAGTATGTAAATGTCACAGCCCAGACTGTGTGACTTAATAAAAGATTAACAGTCAGAGGAGTCTTTCTCCGAGGTGCCGTAACACCCAAAAGGTTGACATAGCCCAGCTGTCTACTTCTGGCTGAGCGACACAACTGCATTAATGGTAGAACTCATTATCGCCACTGCATGTGAAGGCCAAGGTTAACAAGCAGACACAAGCTCAATAATGTCTGTTAAAGAACTGCTAATTCTGGCTGCTTTAATGCTGATGACATGTTTAGATACCATCTTTGTCATTGACCCAAGCGAGCTGCAGCTCCTCTTCATGTGAAATCCATTTACAGGGCAGTAATAGTGACACAGCTCAGTGAATAACGACATTGACTGCACAAACAAGTCCACATAAACCCTGTGGCTCTCACGACCAGTACAATCAAAACTAGACCGATGGACCTGGGGCGAGGACAATATAAAAAAAAAATCTGTCATTTTGTCTTTGGCTCTGTACAATTACATTTGACAACTCCTAAATCCTGTAAGCTGTCCCTCACATCAAAATAAAGTCTGCAGTACCTGGCTGGAATCACTGTGACAACAAAGGATTTCAAGGATTTAGGGCTGAGAAGCAGGAGCCAATGTCCAGGTGTGAAGTAAGAAGAAAAGAAGAGAAGTCAGAGTTTTCCTGCTATGACAGGCAGCTCAAAAACTTTGCAGCAATGAGATGTGCAGGCCTTTTTGTGTACACGTTCCTCTTAATTTGAGCTCAAACAAAGATAACAGGCCGTGTGCCAAATAATTCTCACTTGCTTTAGACATTTTAATTACCCACCAAAGTATTTGTACAGAATACTGTCATAGAGGGAATACCATGACATAAATTAGGATTACCAAAAGCTTTGCAAAATTAGCTGACTAAGAGTATGTTAGTGTTTAAAATCATAAATAAGTAACAGCCACTGCTGACAGGTCTGTAATTTTCCCTTTGGAATAGTTGTGTAAAAGCAATACCACAATCACCGCCTCGCAGTTGTTTGCCTCGGCCAGCCTGCCAAGTTGCAGGAAATATGGTCACAATCTCCCCTTCCTGAGTGACAGCATTGAATAAAAGTAAACATTATGATGTCACAGTGAAGTTGTCCTATTAGACAAGACATTTGTGTTAAACTGTGTCATAATCAGAGTAAGAATTTGTGAGTTATGGCCTCAGTGACCTTGACCTTTTGCCACCAAAATCTAATCAGTTCATCTTTGAGTCCAAGTGAATGTTTGTGCCAAATTTAATGAAATTCCTTCTGTGCACTCCTGATGTATCAAATTCATAGGTGAGGTCCCAGTGACCTTGAACTTTTTAACTTTTGCCCACCAGAATCCATATTGATTAATATTTGAGTCCAAATGGACTTTACTGCCAAGTTTAATGCGATTCCTTCAAGGTGGTCTTGAGATATCACATTCAAGAGGCCAAAAACATGTTTTGTGAGGTCACTGTGACCTTAACCTTTGACCACTAAAATCTTATTAGTTCATCCGTGAGTCCAAGTGAATGTTTGTGCCAAATTTAAATAAAAATGTATTACTTATTATTATTATTAGTTACTGAGATATCATATTTTTACGAGAATGGGCGGACGGATAGATAGACGGACAGCCGTGCAAATGGACAGACATACGTACAGACACGAGGATGTACGGACGGACGGACAAGTCGAAAGCATTATGCCTCCAGCTCTGGCTCTCTCCGGCGAGGAGGCACAACAACAAAGAGAGGGGAAGGGCGAGTGCTGACAACGGCAGGATTAGATGAATTGCCTCCTCCTCAATTACACTACTTGAACCTATTTCCTTCCTGGGTTCAGATATTAGCACCAGGGTCAGGGGTAGACACTATGTCAGAGTACAGTATCTGTGTCGGATCTTTTTAATTAAGTGTTGGTGGGTGTGTCGCTCCTTTGCTACGCTCATAACAGAGACCCCATTGATCCTGGAGCCGTGGTGAGGGGGTGGATTTACTTGCTAAATCTCAGCATGTCCATCTCCCAACAGATCTAACCTCTGCCTAGAGCCCAGCTTAGAGAGCGAATACCACTACACCACCTCTAAATGTCCTTCTGCTGAGTTTGCTAAATGAATGACTATGTATGTGTGTGTTGTACGTGTGTGTGCATTTGGTTGGACATAAAGCAGTGCATTTTAAAGCCCCAGGTGATCCTCCTGATACTGCACAGTACAGCAATAATACCAGCTGCATGAGACTAACAGCAAAATCAGATAAGCAGTTTGCCAATCCCTCATTGTGTAGATAATGCGTACCCCATGTCAAAGCAAAGGAGAATGAGGGGTAAAAAAAGAAACTAATTAAGACTGAATTCACTGGCCTTGGCTCCACACTAATGGGTTTCGATTAATCATCAAACAACGGGGAGAAAAGGGGAAAAGGAAAAATCCTGTTACAGCGCTGTTCTTCCTTCACCTCCATCATTCCCTGTGTCCTTCTCCTCTCAGGTAGAAATCACCTTTGTGCACTCCCTTGGCACTCATGGCAGACAGAAGTGTGCAATGAATATGTCTACCTGTATTTAATTATACAACACATATTTAAAACAGTGTCTTTGACGCCACTGATGCCACAAAGCACGTTAGTATTGAGATTATCCAATGATGCCTCCAGGCTGGGAGGAATATTAATTTATATTTTCAGAAGAAGATGTACATGGATTGCACCAGCACTGTAAGTGACTGCTAATGTTTGGGAGACAGGTGGCTTAGCTGTGGTGAGTGGTGTGGTTGCTAGGGTGTTGGTGGATGCTTGATTGGATAGGAGACAGCTACACAGTTGCTAGGAAATTGTGGTACTTGAGTGTGTCTACTCTCAGTGGTCTTTAGGTTGTTGTGCCATTTGAGCAATGAGAGGTATTTCAGGTGTTCAGAGGACAGCTTCAGAGCTTTTGCTGCTCGTATATATATATATATGGGAAAGAGTCCTTAACATTGAGAGAAGGTGTACATCTTTAAAAAGCATCATTAAACCCAGTGGTTTTCTTTTCTTTTTTTTTTTTGGACTTTTCAAACTTAGAATTAAATTTGTGGTGCACATTCTCGTGCTAGCAGCATGGTTGTAGGGTCCCCATGGTCCCAGAATAATGAATCATATACATTTTTCCACCAAAATTGGCAGGTATGAGCAGGTTTTTTAACCACGGGTAAACTTGTTGATAAAAGCTCATTGACCCCTTTTCCACTACCAGTCGAGTTTGCCTTTCTGTTAGGCCTGAGGACACACAACGGCAAGGAGTGGTGTTATCACATGAACTTACAGAGCACACACACTGACGCAAGGGAGAAAGAGTGAACTGCTCACCGCCGTGAAAACTGGTAAAATGGAACTGTCATGTCTCATCTCCGGGGTTGGTGCTCCCGTAAAAGTGAGATGCTGCGATTGGCGATTGTGTGTTATTTATTTATTTAGAGAGAGAGGATATCCAGGGAGAGAGAGATAGGGGGATGACGTACAGCAAAGGGCTGCGGGTCGGACTCGAACCCATGGCCGCTGCTGTTAGGGCTAAGCCTTAATGGTACGAGCTCTACCAGGTGAGCCAAGGCGCCCCCGCAGTTCACTCTCTCATCCCTGAGCGCAAGCTAGCCGCAGTGTTTCTGGTGTAACAGCTGGGCAGGTGACAGGTGTGTCTTCAGTGTGTGTGCTCTGAAAGATGTCACAGCAGGAAAAGGGGTGAAAATTAGCAGGTTCACCCGGGTGTTGTGTTTACATCAATGCCGATCGGAGCCAGAGCCGATAAATACCTCCATCTACTGCAGACTCATTTGACCCGGGTGTAAATGCCGATTACACCCTTTTACACTGCTGACAAAAGCCTGATGTTAGCGGGTCTTAGCGGGTTTTTTTAACCAGTGGAAAAGGGGGCTATACTTTGTTGATACCCTGAAGTTTCCTCTACCACCGTCATGAGATTCACATTTGTTGTTTCTTAGTGAAATGACAATGTCAACAACAATTGCATGGATTGCTATTAACTTTGGTACAGACCTTAATACCCCCCAGCATGAATACTAATAACTCCTTCCTTGACAAATTCCAATGTGTCTAATGCTTTGGTTAACGACTAAATATCAAATGAAAGAGGGTTACAGAGGATTTGGTTAACGACTAAATAACAAATGAAAGAGGGTTACAGAGGAGATGAAGCCAAAGCCCCGATCACCTTGGTACAGACGATTTTATTTTTGCCAGACCGATGGAACTAGAAAGCATGAGTGTAGTGTTCGCTTATCTCGCCTCACTTCTTCTGTATTCCATAGAGGCCACTCCACAAAAAAAAAAAAAAAAAAAAAGACAGTATCAGCCTTGAAATATATTGGTTGAAATGAGACACAGGAGAATTCTGCCTCCTTCTCTCTCTGATCTGATGCTTTTCTCAGAGCATGGAGCCACTCTTTAAAGGCCATCACCATCTGGTCTATGGGCAAACTCTGTGCGAAGGCTTTGAGTGCTGTGTGTACTCACTTCCTCGCCGTCTCTGCATATAAGAGGGGAGAGGATCAGACTGATTAAAGAATCAAGGCTGGTAAACTAAAATGAGTTAGTATTCCTAGGGGTGCGCACACACACACACACACACACACACACACACACACACACACACACACACACACACACACACACACACAAACACACACACACAGGATGGTGTAGTAAATATCCGCACTTGAGTGTAGATTGTGTGCTGTCGTAGTGGCGTGGCCCTGCAGTGTTGTCACCTCATTGACACAAATCAATAGTGACACTTCCTTAGAGCAGGATGGCAGACGTTGCCAAGTGGCAGAGAGGCTGAGAGCACACTGACCTCTAGGCACTCCTGCAGCTCTGTCATCTCCATCAGTGTCACAGAGCAGGTGTGTGAAGTCACCAGAACTGTCACAGGGACGCTTCATTCCAGCCTGGAGTATCTCCATCCACTCAGTTAAATAAACACAAGTCCACATTAACAATGAACAAATAAATGTGTGCCTAAATTTGGAGTGCAGGATTTGAAATCCGGTTCAAACTTCAGCGAGAGAAAAGAGGAGCAAAAGGATGGGAAGCAGATCAATAGTGCAATTTCAATGACAAACGTCTGCAAAAACCTAGAGGGATAAGATTCTGCGAGTGGGGCCATTAGGCTGTTGTGAGAACAATGAAACTGTCATGGCAAATCCAGAGCTCTTCATTGCCAGCACATATTCAGAGATGACAGAGGATGTCAGTAGCTCATTTCCATAGTCGGCAGGTCTGACTCCCCATCCAGTGGCTGATTGTGCTGGTGTAAAACCTGCTACACTCCAGTGACTCACATCATTGGACTCCCCAAGACAAGATGGCTCAGAATCTGCCTCTTCCTAAAAATCCCCCCTCCATCTCCCTTCCTCACATCCAAAATGGTGCATCTGAGAGACAAAGTGCACCGAGGAGAATGAGGTTGCAGTTTCCTGACCAAACTAACCATGACCGTCACACCAGATAGCACCAGGATTTAATAGCCAATCCACAGACATATGGTGATATTCAATCTGGAAGCCGAAATTCAATATAGCTAACTTTTTAGGCTGTTGAGAGTTTGATTTAGCCACATAAAAATAATTTACTTTCCTATGGGCAATCATCTAGTGTGGCACAGGCCAATGTGTCATGCAGCAAGTGAAACGATTTTCTATCAGCCTCCTTCTCATATTAATACAGACTTATAATTGCCTTGCACAAGATCAATAGAGAGCATGGTGTATTTAACTTTCAGCTTACTACTGAAAAGGTCAGTGTCATAAATATCTCAGTAAAACGGAGAGAAGGAAACAGCGGACAGAAAGGGAGCGAAATGAGGAAGCAAACCAATAGAGAGATAGGGAGATGCACTGAGATTGCAAAAACAAAAGAGGAATTGTGTGTGTGTGTGTGTGTGTGTGTATGTATGTGAGATAGAGAGGTATGCACGAGACGAAAAGCCATCAGAAGGAAAATTCACTCTCCTGTAAAAATGAGCTCATTACAATTTCCTCCAAGTAGTAACACAAGACATACATACACAACTATCGCACGGCAGATGCAACACGTACAGGTTGGAAAGAAGGGTCTCCAACCTGTGATAATCGCACTCATTAGAGGTTCTCTGGAGTTCATGACTCCATGGACAACTCTGCTGAAGACTAATGAGTGCTGAACTCAACCCTTAAACCTCACTTAGCATCAATAATTCAGGAAGCTGAGGCAATTAATGCTGAACAGATTCCAGGTTTTGTATTAGTAATTTGTATTACGAAAACGGACGAGACACCACTTGAAAATAAGCTTGTTTTTCTCGGATTTCTGAAAAGTTGATTTTTTAAAAACATGCAGGATTTCTAACCAGTGCTGTGCCTGTTCACACTTGAAAAGAACTAGTTCAAAGTTCAGTTCATACAGATGAAAATGAACTAGTTCACGTTCAGAGTAAATTTTTTAAAATTTTAAACTAAGGTCACAGTTCCAAAAATGAACTAGTTCATGTTCATTTGTTCCGTTTTTCAAATAAATAGGCCACTATTCTTTTTCAATAGAACGTCCTCCAACCCATCCATCACCAGCCCCAAATCATTGCCACTCCCAAACTGAATGAATTATAGTATACCACTGAAGAATCACAGACATTAGTTACATTTAAAATCCTTATATGAATATAATCCATCTTAGTCTTCACTTGTTTGTTCATAAAACTGCTTCAAATGCCTCAACTGGAGAGTGGCTTCAGCAGTAGTAGATGCGTTTGTACCATCTGTGCACCAGCCGTGCTGGGCCGTGTCTATGGAGACGTCGTGCGGCGCGCCGTAAAACTGTTGTAAAACGTAAACTGATTGGTTCAATTCAGTGTTCACAAAAAATATGAACGTGTTCAATGAACGCCATTCATTGAACATATTCATGCAGAATGATGAACGTATGTGTGCTGTTATTTTAATTTGCAAAATAAAGTCATCAGCCGTGTTCAGAATAATGAACAAAGAAAAGCAGAGTTAATACAGTTTTGTGACAGGCAGGCAGCCAGGCACTGTAAGGACAAGCGAGGGGAAAAGAGAAGGGAAATAAGGACAAGTAAACACACAGGGAATGTAAGACAGCATGCAAGAAGAGTTCAGTCAACATCTTGTGAACACTGTAGCTTCTTGAAGACACAATGCATATCCCCCTGGCCTGAAGAAGCCGACTCCAAGCCACTGCATGAATATAATAGAACTGTGGAGGGGACAGTAGCACTGCTTTCCTTGGCTTAATTTTTGTTATAGTGATAATCTGATTTAAATTCTGGCACAACATCTCTACTCTCGAGCAGTACCATTCACTGTTTGTGCTGCAGAATAGCCCCATACCCTCAACTATCAAACGCTATACATCAAAAAGAAAAATCCAGCTTTAATAAAATGCTTTTGGCATTGTACCTTACATGTGCTATTTGCTGGAACATTTTTCTTTCTCCCACAGATAAAGAACCAAACCTATAGGTCATTTATTTTGCTACATCAACAATACACATGTGGCTTGGTGTTATTCCCTTAAAGCCAGAGAGCAAGGCTTTCATTTCTACATTTGCATTTTTGCAACACACTTCAACAATCACACTAAAAAACACAGATACTGGCCATGAACAAAGTAAACTGGAAAAACAGAGAAGAGGCAGAAATACTAATTTCTCCACCACTGAACTATGACACAATGCAGCCATGAGTTTCCTTTAAAGACCCCTCTGAGGAAAACCAAGTTTTTGATCTGGTTAACACGTCAATATGGTGTTTTTATATAATACAAGACATATCATTAGTGAAATAAGCAGTCTACACCATGGCTGTATATTTCCACCTTGGAACTGCAGTGAACCAATGACAGTCTCATAAAAACGGATTCAGACAGCCAGGGTTTCATACGTCACAAACCTAAGGAACCAATCCTGGTGGGAGCAAAATAAACCCGAAACCTTGCCAGTACAGAGAGCTAGAGTTTATATTAGCACAACCACTAACACTGTGTCAGCCTCTGCCAGTTACAAGCTAATAAACAGCATGATAAAATAAAACATGCTATCTGTGCTAACCGTTCTGATACGTCTGCTATTCGCCTCATCCGAGTCTGGGTCTGACTGAGGCTCAAACATGTGACTGACTCTCACTGATGTTTCCCACACTAAATGTCTTGATATGTTCTGCTCTTTCACCGGTCACCGAAACCTTGTCAATACAGAGAGCTTGAGCTGAATACATTACTGTGATCTGGGTTAAAAGCCAACTGAATTTTAGTCAAAACCACCTCATTTAGACATTACATAAGAGATAAGAACATTAATGCCCTGGATCTACTTACTTAAAAAGCTGTGCTTGGCACACAAGACATCAAAATGTCTGACTCAATTTCGAACTTAAGACTTTTCTCCATTCATTAACAGTTACTCTTGTCTAAATGCATTATCTTTATACCATACATGTATGTACCCTAAACCAGGAGCAACACTGGACATGACCTCAAACTACTTTCTATTAAAAAGTTGCTTTAACTGAAAATATTCTTTACATGCATCATTATTGGTTACTCTGACTCATCTACTATGACACTGTGCACATAAAAGATAATCTTATCCATGTTATCTCTTTCTTCTTCAGACCATGGGTCTGAAAATTACAGAAATTCACTGAATTTATTGGGCTAGACGGCCAAACACTTTAAACATTTATATTACTATGATGTTTGTTATTGATTTTTTATGATGTTATGTTATCCTATGATATAAACTGATTTAGAGAAGAAAAATGCCATTGAAGTGTAATATTCCTACATTTATAAAGTAGTTTTATTGGCCAACTAAAGAAGAAGTGTGCTCCTGTCAGCTAACATTTATACTGGCACTATGAAGCTACAATGAAAGCCCAAACAAACTACTGGATAAATAAAAGGTGTATTTCTGGTTCCATTTTTTGATTGTGTTGTAGGAAGTTATGCTACATTCAACAGGGACTTAGGGTTTTGGGCAATGACGGAGAATGTACAAATGTATGCACGTTTTCAATGTAAATCTCCCACACGTAATAGTGCAGCAACAATGTTCAGCAATGCTGAACGTTTTGTCTTCCTCGGGCATTTAAGGCAGGTGATGTTCTCCAGGGTTTCAGCTATCTGAGTTGTTGAGGTGAAGCATGTTGATGCAGTAAAATATGGCCAGAGGAATAACACTGCCATTTGTTTATTCTAAAGATATGTAATAATGTAGACACACTGCAGTATGTTCATAATGTGTATAAATAATTTTTTTTATTTTGTTCAGACTTACGAGACATCATTCTAATCAGATATGGCCCCCCCCCTGTATTCCCTCTAAAGAAACACCATTTTATTACTTCACATTACTTCTAATACCTTCTAAAAGGTCACCAGCTCCTTTAGAATAAACAAGCCAGTTATACCTTTTGAAGTTCGCTGTATTGTTTAAACAATTGGAATTCCAACTTTCCTTTATTCCTCTTTTGAATTCCTGCCCATAAACAATATTCTCTGCAGGCGAGCGTAGCTTTTCTGGTGTGACAAAGGGAATTACTATGGCAGTGCCAGATAGTGCAGCTCCATTTTTCAGATAGCTGTCTGTTTGTATTTCCTCTCTGTGCTGACGTGCCAAATGAGAGCATTATGAAGTTGCTTTTGTGTGCTTTTGCGTCTGTAGTGACCCAGTTGAATGAACAACAGGCAGAGGTCCAGAAAACTGGCTCCAAACTCCTCTGCAGGCTCCCGAAAATCACACTCAAATGGTGATTGTATGAGCCCCCTGAAGCATGAAAGGCATGCATGAGATCTTTTATTTGCTCTACTTATGAAATTCCTGGTTGCCGTCAAATCGATAAAGAGATGGGACTATATTTGTGAAAAAGTCTGAGGAACTCTGAAGATTAATTTTTCAAGGTAGGCATCAGACAAAAGCCCCTCGCACCGTTTTCATTTTATAGCATTTGCTATTTAAATTTCACACTGCCCAACATTTCATTTCAAGACTTACTATTCATGATGATATCAAGTGATAGTGTATTTCAATCCTTTGAGCATACAGTTCTTTTAAAACTGAAAAATACTCAGTAATAGTTCATCGCTCTGAATGCCTCCAACAGTACAAATTAGTTCCACTGATGGAGACAGATCCACATATCAAACACAAGAACAAAGTCCCAAATATGACCGGCGCTATGAACAGCAGCTTTGAACACAGGTTCGATCAAAGACAGCAAAAATATAACTGATAAAAATGAAATATGAATACATATATAGTTTAATATACTGTATAATAGTCTTTAGTAAGACCTTAAATTACAGCCTGAAAATGACAATGTTATTATTTAGTATATACAGGGTATCAATAAAGTACTTCCTGGGTACTATACATTATTGAATAAGGAGGTAACAACTTTGTGTTTGAGACTTATATATATATATATATAGTACATAGTATAGTATATATATATATATACATATATATATACATACATACATTTATTCATTCATTTATAGTACTGCAAGTGTTTTGCTACTTTTATGACATAGATATTGTAAGAGGACATAAAGAGTAAGTAATTAATTAATATGTACTGGGTAATTAGGAAAGTTTGATAAATGCTAAATGCTAATCTGTTACTCCCCAATTCCCTCTTGTTACTAATGTCACAAAAATAATTTAAAAAGACAATTATAATTTCATAAGGACTAATGTAATATCAGCAAATGTCTTGTTTTGTCCGACCAACAACAAATACTAGTTAGTTAATTATCACATTAGAGACAATTAAAGCACCAAATGCTCACAACAGAGAAACTGGAAATAGTTTGCATTTTTACTTTAAAAATGACTAAATCAATTATTAAAATAGTAAGACAATTTTCTTTCAATAGACCGATTGATTTATCGATTACGCCCCATATGTAGAAAACATTTACACTGCAATTTGCAGGCTGTAATCTAAATCGTTACGCAATATTTGACACACATTTTTTTTTTTTGTCTTTCTTACTTATACAAAAAATGAAGACTTACCCAGTTGATTGTTGTGGATGACATGCACATCATCTTGGCTCTGAAAAGACAGAGAGAGATTTTTTAATAATTACAGCATCAAAAAAAAAAAAAAGTTATTCAAACACGTCTTCAAAGAATGACCTACATACATCCACTTTTTTGTTTTAACAAAAGATGTAGAAAATGGCTTGTGTGAAGATGCTCAGTTTCAGCTAAATACTCTATTTCCTCTTCCTAATCACTAATTAAGACTTAATGATACTAAATATGGAAACCCCTGAGGGTTATTTGGAGAAATAATGGGCGATACTCCACGTCATTAGTCCTTCTTAATTGTGTGGATTTTGTGCCTGCAGCATTTAAGCTGTGAGCATTCAGCTCAATTAAGGCTTTGAACACTGTTCCACCTCCAGAGCTGTCAAGCACACGCGGCAGACCATGGAGGGATGAGTAAATCAATCACAAGCCGAGCAAACTTTGAAGAGCTGTCTTTTACCTCCATCTTTCAGAGGAAATCTTTCAGTCTTGGGAGAAGGCAAGAGCGTGCGAGTTCTGGCTGTTTCCAGAGCTCTAGAACGAGAGCGGCAGAGTATTAATAGATAATGACAAACCGAGGCCTGTTTTGATTTATGACTTCCTCTAGACTAACAATCATTTCACTGGCAAGCTGTTGCAGCCTTCAGAGAGCTTAACTAAGTCATAAATTCACTCTCAGCGGGTGTGGTGCAGTGGTTACAGGGAATCACAGTAGTTTGGAGGCAGTTGTGTGAACCAGCCTATACGTAACCCACAATATCAGCACATTCAGAGGACTACCAAGTTTCATAATAGAGAGCAACCTATTAATTTAGCCAATTTCCTGCCCATGAACAGCTTCCTGCATCTGTCGTGACTACACATCACTTCAATTTTTTGTAGGGAATATGTTTCCTGCACTTCCTATCTATCCTATTATATTCATCAAATCAAGGATTGAGTGTTTTGACAAGCATCAAACAAGCACATTTTCCAAATATAGAAATAATAGCAGAAAGGTCACCAACTATAAACATGTACACGGAGATGGTTCGTGCGTATGTCACGCTCTGTCTTCTCTTATTTTTCCAGGTGATCAGAGTTAGAGGCAAATGTATGCATAGGCAGACAAGATCATATCAGGGTGATTTAATTCAGTGGGTACAAGACATCAGCTTAATTGGACTCAGTAGCATTAGTCATGCCCACAAGGTTTCTGTCTCATCTCATCACACACTACTCCTCTGAAATCATTTCCTTAGCTGAAGAGAGAAGGCATCTCAAGTAAAAAAAAAAAAATGCATCTCGTAAGTCAGGAGAATCCGACTCATTATCAGATAATTACTCATAAAATCTTTCAAACTTGAAAATATATATTACGTAACAACAGGTTAATGTAGACGGAAAACTTCTCAAAAGGAGGTGGCAAGTAAGTCGAAAAACAAATTAAGCAGCGTAGGAGTTTGTCTGGATGAATCTGGTAGATGGTATAAAGAGTGGCAGGTGCAAAGTTTTTCACTCTGTCTCCTGCAGCACAACACAACTCTCCAGCAGAGAGGAAACAGTAAATCACTGCACTGTCGCTGCCAAAGACAATAAATCAAGACCTCCATCGTGACGAATTAACTGATTGGTGAGACGTTACCAATGATATTGATTATGCATGTGCAACTTTGTGTGTGTGTGTGTACATCATATGTGTATTTGTGATTTTATATGGCACTGAAAAAACACAGTAAAGTCTTATGACAGATTTTAATGAGGCCTAATGAGAAATCTCTAAATCTAGCTGAACTGTAGAAACTATGACACTGTTGTATGTCAATTTGTAATGTTTTGTGTATTTGAGGATTTTGTAATGAGCTGTTGTAATATAGGGGAAAAAAACACCCTCCTCATTCATTTCAATTAGACCATTATTTTGACACAGGAGAGGTCCCAACACAACTGACTCTGGCAGGAACCACAGGGTCATCTGGCAAAAAAAAAAAAGCTGCACCTGGCTCAAGCTTTTACACAACATCACACAGCAAGACATTGATTTGTCCAATCAATTACATGCAAATGCACATTCTTTGTACTCTAGATGACTCTTTACTGGTAGATTACTGTGTACCGGGTGAGCTGTAAAATCCTGTTTTGCAGTATTACAAGCCACTGTGCAGTGTTTTGTCAACTGTTTACCATTCAAACCCGCGGATGCATTACTCAACCTGGACTTCTTGGATCTTATTTAAAAAAAAAAAATAAAGCCCTGGACTTGTTTCTATCATTGTTCTTGGCGTTTACGGACCAATCTATACTACAGAAAGTGATATGACCAATGGTCACTTTATTACATGTTGACATTTTATTAGATGGATGTTTCTTTTGAAATTTATGGTCCAAATGTGAAAACATGGTAATAACAAGGTGAATTCATATGACCAAAAACTTACACAGTGGGGTTTTAACAAAATACCTCATTGCAATTCCTGCTCCTCGGTTGCACTTCATAAAATCCCAGCAGCTGAGTGACAGGAATGCCACAAATCTTTCTCTGGTAAATGATCTAATATTCTGCGGCAGACTGAGCTCAGATCAGGTCTAACATCATTTTCACCATTACTGAGAGACGAATTATTCTCAGCTCACAGAGCTCGGCTCTTTTTGGCCTTCTATGGTTCTGTGCACAGGTAACGCTTTCCTTTATCCCACCTGACAGCAGGCTGTCAGCCATTTGCAGCAGGAATCAGACACCCATAGGTGTTAAAAAGGAATTGCTATGAGTCTACACTGTCCATCTGAAAGGGTTAGCTTCACCATCCCTTGAGCACTTTTGATCTGCAGCAGCACAGTGATACAGACAGACAGAAAAATTGTGCCTCATGTAGCTTAACCTCAGAACAGCAGCGGCACCACGGTGAAGGCTTTCTCGGCTGATATGTACATGTGTAAACTCCTCGGGAATGATCCTCAACCTACTTAATGTGACTGTTGTGTAGTCAAGGACACCTGCAAAGACAACTCTTTGATCCCTGCCTTTGATTTGGAAGCTCTCCACATACAGACACAGCCCCCTGCTACATCTCTCAGTCCCCGAGGGTAGAGACGCTCCACTGATGTGAGTGACCCGTCAGGTCACATTAGCTTTCTGTTCACTGATGGCAAGAATGATTCAAGGTTACAGGATTTTCTGAATTTTGACATGTTAGAGGGAAATGTGTGATGTTTACTGAAGCTGGCTGTCAAGAAAGACTTGAGGTTTGAACACTTAATGACATAATGACTTAATGACTTGAAATGTCTGCCTCCTGTGAACATCTGCTTTTCTTATAAGGTTTATTTTTTAATTTTGTCGACTTAAACTGAAAATTAAGAGGAAAAAATGCTGATTACAGTTTGTATCAAAGGCACAGAGACTCACAACTGACAGGTTCAACTGATAACTCGCTCTTATTGATGCCAACCACATGCACAATGATGTTCCCAATAGTATCTTTTGGTTTTAGTTTTAGTTGGTGTTATTCAATACATTTGTTATTGTCAACAAGTCCCATGAAAAGACTAATCTGCCAATTATTATTTTCATTATTTGACTAATGGTTTGTAAAATGTCAAATAATGAAAATGCATATCATAACTCAGCGACCAAGGTGAAACTTCAAATGTTTTATAATGTTCAACCACACGTCCAAAACCCCAAAGAAAAACAGCTTCTCCTCAGATTTGAGAAGCTGGAACCAAACGTCTGGCATTTTTATTCACTATTTTTGGTTTAAAATTGTCTGAAGCATTTAATCAAGTCAACTAATCAAATAACCGTTTCAGCTAAAGAAAAGACCAAAACCAACACTGAATTGATCCAATCAACAAACAACATTTTTGTCTTCAGTGGTAGCCAATGGTCTTAGGGCTGAGCGCCGCAGACAGAATGTATTGATAGATGGACTAACACATTATTGGTTTTGGTCTTTTCACAGGATTTGTGCAGAGGAAGAAAAATATAGAATATCGACTTACTTACTCATTAAATTTGAGTTGGTAATAGACCTCCGTAATTACACTTCTTGTTTCAATAAATGGTTTGACCAAAGAACTCAATGTAAACACAGAAGAAGTAATCAGTCCCTATACTTCCTGACAGACCAGTATGAAGCAGAGGAATATATCATGAATCTGACTAATGTTAGCTAACGCTAGTCGACATAGTGTCCTTTGTACTAATCAGCTAACCAAGACAAATGACAAAGGGTATGCATCCAGTCAAGGTGACTTTAACATACAATTAACTAGCATAAAATGGCGTGGCTATAGCACTGGTTGGTATCCATAGTAACAAGCATCCTCCCTTCCCAGTAAAACACTGAAGAAAAGAACAATAACCTGTCTTATTTTAAATGACAAACTTTTCTCTTTAGCTGCCCCTTCTTTCTCTCTCTCTCTTTGTGTGTGACACACACACACACACACACACACACACACACACACACACACACACACACACACACACACACAATGGATTTGATTAAGAACAAGAGGTTCAGCTTCATTAATAATCCAGAATAAAGGTGAGAATGAAAGACTAATGTCACTGCATTTAAATTTCACATTTGCAATCTAATGTAATTAGCCAGATAAATTCATTTTTATCTGGGGACACATGGCAAGTCTGAAAAAGGTTCTTTGTTGTCCATAGTGTAGCAAGCAATTTCAAACATTTGCCAGGACCCTGATTTTCTGAGCTTATATAAGTGCAGGTTTGGTTAGGTGCACCGGTTGTATTGCTTTCTTCCTACTCCAATATATCTTAGCTGCCCGTTCTTGTTTATGAGCCATGCGACTCTAGCTGTTTAGCTAGATGAGAACTTGTTTTTCTCCTATGGAAGTATATGTTGCAGAGTTTGTCGTCTGTTTGTTTTTCATTTCTTTTAACATCACAATAATTTATTGCCTGTTAAGCTTTGATGAAGATTCTACGGCCTTTCTTCTTCAGGTCCAATACCACTCTTGTGTGTGTTATTCTGTAAAGCTGATCATTTTACACTTTCTCACACAGTAAAACAGTTCAACGGGGGCATTCCCACTTAGTTAGACTGTTCACAGGGGGATTCAGCTTTGTTTTTCTAGGCACAGGAAAAACTGTTGCCAACAGAGGCGACCAGACCGCAAAAAATTGTTGACAGTGGTCCAAATCTGGTTGCCTGGGGCAACGGGGCAAACGTTGCTATCAAGCCCTGCTGTGGAAGTTATTTAGGGTCATAGTATCCTCCCTGTCCTCTGCAAGAGATGGCTGATAGATGTTTTTGGCCAGATTTTAGCCAAAAAGACTGAAAAAAAAAAAAAAAAAAAAAAAAAAAAAAAAAGGAGGAGATTGGTCACACAAGATAACATGACTCAAGCCAATGCCCTGACTTTCTGGATAATATCTCAGGATAGTGGACTCCTTGTCTGACTTTTTTATGAGCGATATACTGTCCGATGGTGTAAACATGGCTTGCAAGAGCCAAGTGAAAGGGTAACAAAAGGACAAATTCTATATTTTGTTGAATTTTGAATAGAAGTGAATACAGCCACTCCAGCAAGCAGACATTAAAAAAATCAACTTCAAATCTTCATTTTGGCTGATATCACAGCTTGCATGTGCTTTTTGTAGCCAGCTAACACTCTTTCTGTTCTTCATTTAGGAATTTGAATCACACTTTTCCTGCAGATCAGTTCAAGTTCGGAAGTATTTTAGGCTGCACACACAGCATGCTAAAGATATACCAACAGAATTTCAATTATGTTCCAGTCAGGACTGTGCGGACCACTCCAACAGCTTCATCTTGTGTTTCTTGAAGTAGTTCATGGTGGATTTGCATCAAGAACTCAGTGATATTCAATGAAATCTATTCTTCCCTCTGGCTGTGCAATGTTTCCTGTGCCACCGGCAGCCACACAATCCCAAAGAATATTTCCATCTGCCAAAATGATTTGGCACGAACAAGCAGTGTTGTCAACTTAGCACCTTTGTTGGTAGTTTAACTAACTTTTCAGACCACATTACTTTTGTTGTTTTATTTTCTAAAAAGTACCTAGCACTAAATCTAGTGACTTTTTGGACAAACATAAGCTACTTTCCGTAGAAGAGTCACCAGACAGACTTTCCCTCCACAATCACACTGTGCTGATGTGAAAGAGCTTCTAACTTTCTGAGAGATAATTTTAAATGTAAATACAGTCAAAGTCACAGCACAGCTGTTGTCTTTAACTTACATATTTCGTGGTTATGAAATCAGGATTTTAGCAGCAGGAGAGCAACAGCTTGGAAGTGACTGCTGGTTAACGAGTAGTCTGAGTGGCCACGTTTCAGACACTATTTCCTAGTTGTTTTTTTGTCTGACAACAGAGGCAGAAAAAACATAAATGAGAACAGCTTTATTGGCAATTTGGTTGCATTAATAAGACATATTCTAGGATTTTACCTCGTCTCGTTGGTCCTTCTGGGTTTTTAAAAAATAGTTGGTTAATTATCTTTTAGAGAAACTGATGTTTATTTCTGTGACCTGACTGTATGCTAATAAATGAGATGCACAAATAGGGCTAGTCTTGTTTTAGCATGCTGAACGCCACCAAACAAAGATTCACTGGGGAAAAGTTCATCGCGAACATCAGTTTGTTTGGTTACCTGGTGAACTGCAGCACATTAAACAGCAAATGAAATTAACTGCAGAGGTCACTAGTCCGTCTAGATGCTTGTGTGTCTTTACTCTTCAGCCGCTGACAACACACTGTCAAGCACAATTTTTAAAACTCTTTCTCCTGGCAGAGCTTAACCTGCCAGCTGATGTCAATCAAAACAAACACTGACGCTCCCCCTCATCCTGTCCGAGATAAAAAAAAGGAGTATTTATGACGTTTCCCAAAGAACTTTTCTTCCTTTAAATAATAACAATTTTAATAATGATAATAAAAACTATTCACTACAAATTAAAAAAAACTGACATTATTTTTAACTGAAAAAACGATGACTAAATGCGATTTCAGATGGACTTGAAGACAAACTGGGTTACTTTAAGAGCTGAAATGCTTTCACCTAGGGCCGTGTGATATGATGATCATATTACGCTCTATAATTAATTTTGTTGTGTCGCAAATCACACTCTTTATGGCAATACTTTTCACCACTGGGATGGCGCTTTATGTTCTCCCACACGCCACGGATGCAGGCGGGAAATATGCATGAAGGTAACACAAACATGAGGGGGAGTGAACGCGACACAGAACGGCCAAGACAAAACGAGGAGCATGAACGTGGTCTGACATGCACCAGAAAAAACATATTTTGCTATTTGTGCAGCAGACCTGTCCCGACAACAGACTCAAGTACCAATTACCTCTTTTACCACCTACACAAGAATCATGTCAAACAGTACGGAGAGAGTCTGCGGATGAGAGCCGCAAAAGTGTGGTCAAGTGCTAAAAAACAGACCCCACTCACAGGTTACAAGAGGCTTTACCTGTGGCTCACCATGCGGCAAAGAATCATGAGGATGGAAGGAGATGACGGCTGCTGTTGCAACTTACATCTGCAAAGACATGGCCGAAAAATTACACGGTTGAGAAATGGGGGTTTCCTGGGGTTGATGCTGACACTCGACACAAGGTAAACAATGCAAAGGCGAAAGCGCTTCACTCATGTCAAGTTCCTTCATTGATATCACGAGTGTCGAGCCAAATTACAGGCGGAATTCCGCATTTATTTATTTTACATTTATCTAAATGTGCTATATAATGATACGTAGTGTTACCGGCATTTGAAATGGCCAAAACTGAGATATGAGATTTTGGTGTTATGGCACAGCTCTACCCTTCAGCTAATTGATCCAGATGGTGACAAACTGTTGGTATTCACAGTTTTTGTCCACTTGCAGAGAGCTCATTGCATGGACATTGGCAGCATTCATGAAGGTTTGTAATCTCCAAAAAAGAATCTGCCTCTTCTGCTGCAATAAGGTCATTGCAGAGGAGCTGAAGCAATGATTCAGACATCACACTCACACATCACCTCTTTAGCTTGATTTTCTAACAACGATTGCCCGAGGTGAGGAGGAGGATGCTGGAGAATAAGAAAGGCTCTTTTTGCATGTAGTGACAATCATTTAGGCGGCAGAGACGCATTTAAACACAAATCTCTGCAAAATGATGTTTGCCATAGAGCATGACAACCTACAAGGAACGGAGAAGATGCTGTTGTCCAATCAGACATGATGAGTTGAATTGACTGGGTTGTTAAGGAAGGCAACAGCTCTTTTCTTTGAAGACTGGTCATTATGTCAACAACTAAACTGCACTTAAGACTGAGTGCAGGCTACACAGAGATGAAGATCTATACCCCACAATGGACAACACTTAAGTAGGTGGTGATGGCAGCAAATAAGAAGTGTTTATGGCTCCTACTTAATGTAATTCTGGGATACTTGGGAATTGGAGTAACGCTGCTGCTCCTGTTTGAAACACGCCACTGCTTTTCCTGCACAGCCAGAACATGAACCCAAGAAACTGGAAGTCTCAAAAACACATGAAATGACTTAATGACAATTCCATCAGCTGTACTGGTCATGCTCTTGTCTACATCGTACAACTGGTTGTTGCTTTTTCCCCACATCCAGGAAAATGGCCTGAAGGTGAAGCTGACCCTTGCTGAGGAAAGCTTCCCGTTTTGTCCCCGAGAGTTCTTTTAAAAGCGTCCTCATGTATCATTAAAAAGTTCAAGGTATTCGTTGACTTTGCAGGACTCTCAGCGGGAAGTTTGTGAATAATTTCTCACTCAGTGCAGTCCTTATGCATCCATCCCCTCACTGTTCAGAGTCCTCTGGGTGCAGGAGATCAAGGTAACTTTTGCTTACATTACCAAACTTGTACTACACTTGTTGTTTAGGCTGTTTATAAAGCCTGGTAGCGGCAGATACTCACAGTACCTGTGCTTGCCTTCGGCAACTTCTCCAAGTCAGTCTAAGTTCAAACTGATGCCAGTCATCAGAGGCTTCAGGCCGTCTTCAAAGGGGGAGGTAAAGCTGTGATCCATATGCAAGCCACATACTGTGTTCAAAGACAACTACTGAGAATTAGACTGATGTTTACAGCTGCTACCATGTTCCGCTTTACATATCATAAGCCTCTTGTAGCAATGTTATATGCAACAATATTGATCAAAGCGGAATATGTAACATTTTTAGATATTTTTCTCCACTGGAGGGGAGCAAACAATATGCAGGATCATGGTGAAATGTGTTGTTGTAAATTTAATACTACTTGACTGTTGCTGCTTTGCATTCTGATGTCAGTGTTAGCCATAAGAGACACTACGGGGACCCCTGCAGATTAAGCCAGATTTTAATCGAGATGGGATGAGCCCAGCTGTTTGAAGTCAGATGGAGAATCCGCTGTCATGCAGTGCCAGATCTTCTCTGCTGACCATTTCTGATCAAACAGTGGTTTAAAGGCCTACATTGGTGGTTTGACTCCATTAAATGCAAAGTGTGCCTATACAGTACAGTTTACATCACTGGCAACTCCAAAGCAATCTATGATGTCTTCTCCATCCAATAATATGATTTTAATAGAAAACCAAATACATTTTTATGATTGTCATTGGATTCTGTAAAAATTAAACAGTCCTAAAAAGTGTAGCTTCAGTTTCCCTTTTTCTCCTTTTTTTGTTAACTCCATTTCACACCTCAACAGACTTGACCATTTATACAATAAACAATCTGAACACATCTTTACAACGGAACAGCTTCAACACCTCCTTTTCTTTCTTTCACTCTTTTAAACCTCTCCCCCACTTATTCCTCCGACATTGTCTATAGTCTTGTCTCTCCCCAGTGAGTGTATCTCACTCACTGACTAGAGTGGCAATGATTGGCCGAGTAGCATCACATGACAAGTGCCGTAAAGGCTAGAAAAGCTGTGCCACTTCAAAACTGAATAATTCTCAATCATTTATTAGATTATAGGTCCACATATGACAGCATCTGGGTCTGGATCCAGACGGTGGGCCGCCTATTGGTGACCTCTGAGCTCCTCCATCAAAGATTCAAACATGGTCTTTGTGATGCCTTCAAACTATATAAAATTTTACTCTCACTTTGTGTAGTTGCGAAAAATATCAGTCATACTTGGTGTGTCTTACAGCAGCGTTATGGCTGTTGTGCACTGAGGCATGAATCAAAATCATTTTGGATTTAGATTGTCCAAATCCATTGTATTGTATATGAATGTATAATTCTTGATTCATTGCAACCATGCAATCTATTTTTCGCTTGAACAGTTTAAAGCTTCGCTGACAAAAAAAAAAAAAAAAGACAAAAAAAAAATTCCCACATACACAACACTGCAACTTTGTTGGAAAGTCAATAATCCTCTGTAGAGCAGTAATTCATTGTTATATTCAGCGACTGGTTTATTTTTAAGTGTGGCTACTTTTAATTAGAGTCCAGTAATTTATAAGCATGTGTTGCAAAATGATGTGTATGTAAATGAGTGCCAGGCCTCCCGCCATGGCCCTGATGTAAATTCCATGACTTTCCAGAACAAAACTGGAGCACTTCCATGACCTAGAAATTTGTATTCCTTTCTAATTTGTTAATGTTGTTCTTCAGCCCAGGAGAACTTAAAAAAAAAAAAAAGAAAAAAAAAAAAAGGGGGTAACTGGCTTCCATTTTGCTGTTGGGCTTGGTTGTTGAGAAAAATCACACAACAAACATAACTGAATACAACAGATGTCTGATACCAAGTGTAAAACGGCCCACGCTCAGTCTGGGAAACACCTGTCAAAATGTGGCGATACTGGAGAAAAATCAGATGCAGAGGGGATCCTTGATTTGGAATGCATTAAGAAGCCCCCCCCCCCCCTCCATCAAGCTCTCACAGGCTCCAGCAGCCATATGTCAGGGTCAAGAACAGAGACGAAGAGAGAAAGAAACTTTAGAATATTTCTCCGATGCCTTTTGAAGACTTTTACATCTAAGAACTGATGTATTGTAACAGTTTAGACAAAGGGAAACTTCATAAATCAGTTTCTCATGTCTTTTTTCCCCAGCACATTAGACTTGACTTTTATACATGATTATGTTTCCATTGTTAAGAAAACACTGCTCCTTTCATCCTCTTAATGGTTTTCTTCTGCTGAACGGATGCCATTTAAATATTTGCACTATCATTCTGACAGGCAGTTGTCCCTAATCGTTCTTTTATTGAAGGAAACAAAACTTGAGAGTGTGATTGGGCTTTGAAGAGTATCCCTGATAATGTGGCACAATAACTTGAAGAAAACAGCTTAATGCAAACTTTAAACCTGCTTTTTCTGTTCAAATCAGAGGTCTTTGTATACTTCTCATAAATGCAATTAGGAAGATTTTTTTTCCCCACTCATATCACACAGGAGGGTTATTGGGTGATAATTTCTGCCTGACATTGTTCACAGGAATGTAAGTTAAATTAAAAAGTAACAAAGCAAAAGGGCAAAACTTCCTTGGTAGGAAAAGAAGCAGCTGACACCAGTAAAAAGCAAGACAGTAATTTCCCATTTCTGTGATGCTAAGCACCTCTGCCAGGAGGCTTACTGTCAACATCTTCTCACACCAATGAGAAGTAGAGCAACTGAACATGTTAATTATTTATCGAGCGGCAACTGCAGACTTAGAAAATGTAACAGCAAGAAAATTATCTTGCACTTTAGAAAAAGAGCAAATGGATTTGTTTGGCTGAGCAAATTAAACTTCTGATCTGGCTGCTGATAATCTCTCTATCTAAAAAAAAAAAAAAAACAGAACACATGGTTGTTTACTTCAGTTGGTCAGGTAATTAAGGCTATAATAGGGGGAACAGGAAATGAATAATTAACACTAATTGTCAAGAGGCAAGCAACAGCACAAGGCTTCAACCTCATTTGCAAACAGGAAATAAAGAATCACACGTGTCAACTGTTTTACTTACCTGTGAGGCTTTTCCTGAGCTGCCTGCAGCAAAGGTGATGTGAACTGTAGGAATGGAAAGAGAAAAAAAATATATTTTAGTGAATGATACAAACAGAGAGGAATCTTTTCGAGCCAAACAACTCTTTTTTTCTTCAAGCTGCGTCACCTCGCTAACTGAAGAGCTGCCGTACAAAGGCACAGCTAAAAGAAAGCGACATGATTCAAGTTCTTATTTGTGAAAAATTATGAAAAATATTTAAAAAAGGTAATGATTCCATGATTTCTTTGTGCTGAGTCTTGGTCGGATCCGTGAGAGCGCAGTGTACCATTCATCTATCCGGGTTTGTAATTAGAGCACAGAGAGCTTCTATCCAATTACATTGCCATTGATTGTGGGACAAGAAAATCTTTGCAGAAAGATTCCCAGGATTTCAAATCAATACACCCAAAACAGCAGTGTCACTGAGAATGAATTTATACACCGGTTTATATTAAATCAGGCTCCCTGCCCTCCAACACCAGTCAGCCTTAAATCTGACTTTAATTAGGTGATAGAGGCGAGAGAGAGTTAAATTTCCTCCCCTGGCTCGCTGCAGCAGCCATTAGAGGGCAACTGAGAGTGTTGATTAAAACCTAAAAGCAGCAGATATGTTTTCTAGGAACAAGCCAGCTGAAATTCCTGCAATGAATAAATATCCAATATACAAAAGAAGCGCACAAAAACCCCAATACAAATGTACATATTTCATAAGATAGATACAATCTCTGTCACTTTACTCTTATGACACAATCTGCAGTCATATGGTCAGATATTAATTCCATCCATTGCAAGGGAACCCTCTTCTTAAATTATTCAAAGAGCTAAGTTAACTTCAAAACGCGCGCGTGTGTGTGTGTGTGTGTGTGTGTGTGTGTGTGTGTGTGTGTGTGTGTGTGTGTGTGTGTGTGTGTGTAAAGCCTGGAGTAAAGCCACCAGTGCAGTACCAATGAACAATGTAATGAACCTAATTATTTTAGTCATGAAAGCAGCAGAAAACAACAATGGATGCGAGGCAGTTTTCAAACAGTCCAAATTTGCCAGGCAAGGCGATGAAATATCACTTTGCCCTGTTCCTCACAAAAAAGAGGGCGTCTTAAAGAAGAGCTGAAAATACCCACATTAAATATAGAGATTACACCTCAGGTCTTTACCTATTTTCACTGAATGACACAGGAAATTTCAAAAGGGAGAAGGTCTGATTTTCATACACAATTTTTTATGTTGCCCTGCTTCAAAAACTTCTTTTGTTTGTTGCTGCAAGAGGACATGGTTCACTGCAGTTTACAGTTAATAGAGTGTTTTTGTGATGAGGACAGCTCTGAATATGCCTCCAATAAGAGAAAGTAATGATAGAAATGGGGAGGAAACACAAAAGAGCTGCTGCTGATCCTTCAGACTCAAAGCCAGTCCTCTGAAATAATAAAAAATAAACAGAGAAACAACACAGCGGTTCTGCAACAAGCAGAGGCTTATTCATCAGTTTTTTCAGCCGAGATTTATGCATTTTTTCTATCAGTTTTCAGCACTTTAAAATAACAAACACAATATTATTAGTATTAAGAGTGATTTTGTTCTAAAAAAGCTCAGAATAACGCGACAACTGAACAAATTCTATCTCCAGATCAAGGTCATGTGATATGGTTGAAAGCTCCAGAAAACACAAGTAAGTGGACCTTAAGTGGTAAGTGCTAAGTACAGTTTTTTTTTTTTTCCATTACTGTATCTCCAAGGTTAAGAATGAACTGCTTTCCTCTCACAGAACATATGGCTCTGAAAGAAACAGAAAAGGCACTACAGACACTAAATTGTACAATGAGGGGAAAATAAAGGCAATTCATAATAATAGACATTGCACTGCCTCCTTTGTTTTAAATCTGTGACAAAACGCCTGCCAATACAAATTATTAACTGATCATCAATCTAATGTCCATGGATCCTGATGGCCGTGTAAAGTTCACATTCATAAAATCTGATCCAGTAAATAATGTCATCTGGCATCCCAGTTTTTCTGTCAGTATTAAAAATGCAACATTTGGCATGAAACGAGCTTCCTACAGGAATACATTCAAGTTCACAATACATTCTGCTACATCTGCTCAAACCTCCCATCTTTTCATGGCTCACCCTGGAGAGGGAGAGGCAGAGACATGTGGAGGGGTGGGGGGGTGGTTGTTGGGGGGTGGGGGGTGTAACTCTACAGAATGTCAGGAGTGCTGATGGGAGCACCTCCATTGCATCGTCTCCTCAACCTGCATAATCAAGTCTGTTGTTTCCAACCATGTTTTCAATTGAGCCGCACCGAGGGGAACTTGCTCGCTTTGATTTTAGGAAGTCTGGAAATCACTCTACATGATGAAAGCTCTGAATGGTTTAGCTGAATGCTTTTCAACAAGCTTCTCAATTTACATTGTCACTGTAATAAAACCAGATGTCCGACGCAATTAGCAGAGAAACACTGCGCTCCTAACAGTGGGAGGGAATCTAGTTGGTATGGGTGTATGCTATCAGAATTTAAAGAACCTTACAACAAAGAAACATGTATATGTATAGTGCTTTCTACAAATTACAATTGTTCTTCCCTCTACTTGTCTAGAGCATAAAAATGGATGATTGATGGATTCAAAGTGATTTAGCAATGATTTGCTTGTTGGCGACTGACTTAGCTTTCCAGTTCATACAGGATTTAATGGGTACAGAGGGCATAGAAAATAAAATGGAGACACCACATCAAAGTACTTTGAAGTAACTTAATCACATTAACAACGGCAGCTATGCAGGTGTATTATATTAACTTGAATGCTAATTCGCAGTCAGTGTGAGCTTCAGAAGAGCTCTGATAATCACCACGTTCACACACAATCCAAATGATCCAAATGGTGAAGAGGACAAACTACACCTCCACTGGTCTGGAAAAACAAAGTTATTTAATGCGGCAAAGTCAATAAAATCTGAAATGATGTGAGCTTCACAGTGCTGATAGTTATGGCAGGGCTGCCATCCAGAAACCACTTCTGAGACAGTGCACAAACATCCCCAAGCTGAGGGCCATTAAACCTGGATCCAGCTCTTACCAACCCGCTTCTAAAACCACGACAGCAGCTCCCGGCTCTCCAGTTCACACGAGAACACTAACCTGCATGGCACCAAACGGCGTGGAGTGGCTCGTGAGACATTCACCAAGCCAAAGAGACGCATTGGCAAATCAAACCAGATTTAAAATGTGAGTGAATACTCAGCTGAATTTCCACAGGTGTGATTCGCATGTTGCTCTGTTTCTGCAATGAAGGTGTGTACAAAGTTCATTTTCATCTTGCTTTACTCATGCAAATTTGATGAATGCAGGGTGTGTTGCTGTCCGCATTCACCATAGCATGCACCAAGTACCGGCTGTACAGAGGTTAGCTAACTGGCGGCGCATGGATTTTTCTGCACTTCATGATTTATGTTCAATGGCGATGTTCAGGTGCCAATGAAGGAAGGAGTTTGCAGTTATTACAGTGTGAAAAAAAACAAGGAAAAATAAAAACCAAGGCACTCCATCCTCAGATGAAATAATATTATAAATTCATTCCTCGAGCATATAGGCAAACAAACTGTCGGATCAGCCGGAGTCATGCAGCGCTTCCTTCTTCCTTTGTAAACAGCGTGGTGTGGAGGTCAGGATGGTGAATGGGTGAGGTGTGGTAAGTATGACTTCTATGCAGGAGATGGGTATTTGCTACCAGGCACAAATGTTCAATTAACTTTTGGCTTTTTAATTTAACCATGTCGATGGTCTTCCTCTGACCTTAACAATACCTACTTACCAAGAATTTTCAAAATGTTTGCAATAGATGAAACAACACATTGTCACTGAACCTGTTCTCAGGCTTTGCAGAATTGTGCTATGGATGATCTTGTCCGGCGAGAGGGTTCGTGCCTGTGAAAATGTGACGGCTCAGACTAGGACTCATCACAAAAACTTATCGAGGACTCCAATTCCTTGTGTTATGACCCCGCTCAGATTTATTCTTGTCTCTGTGTATTCAAAAAAATTGAAGTCATACAGCTCTGTGAGAAACCATCTGATCTCATGCAGGTATTGAGGTCAGGACACTTGACCTCAATACCCATTACCTAGAACAAGAACAAGGTTTTGCCTCTTTTCAGTGTGTGTAATTATTCTCCTTTTAAATTTTGCTTTGTGTTCACTCTGATCACATTTAAAGAAGTGGATAACTTGATCAAGGTTCACTGAGCTTTGGATTCCACTCTGTGGTCCCTAGGAATCAAAAATGAGTTAATACAGCATTAAGACATTTGTTATTGTTGGTGGAAAATCTGTACAGTTAATTACAAGATGCCAGTGTTTCTCTCATGGAAAAAAAAAAATCTAACACAGGCAGCAAATGCTATTATAATAAAAGTGGCTCCTCAAAGGACTGGCACAGATGGCACACAGTTTGTGCTGCACATGCAGTTGTAATAATGCACCTGATTTGTGTTTTTGAAAACTGCTCTGCAAACTGTTAGGCATGCAGGGAGCACAGGCTTCATCTGGCATTGTGTCATATTAAATTTAAACTTTTTATTCCCACTCAAGCACTGCCAGCAGCCGTCTAGAACTCACACTGGCAACTCCTAAGAGCTTATGGCTGGAGCTCTCTCTTGTTACCAACTTTTTATCTAAATACAGTTAGTACCCACTTTATTAGGATGCTTTAGTGTGCAGCTTCCTCAGATGAATTGAAAGATGCATTTTAAATAAAATATGAAGTGATAGTTTAATATGGCCATCATTTAGGGAAAAATGACTGTGCTAAACAAACATGTTGTATGATGTCTGCAATACCATAAGTTATTGATTAACTGATCTACAATATATCTCAAGTACACATAAAAATTGGCTTCCTCTCTAATTCGACACATTGACAACAGTGGCCACACTGCAAACAGCAACTTCCGAACAACTACCATCTGTGACTGCATAGGTTTGTAATTTCTGTAGTTTTATAGGTTCAGGCTCTGTTGACAAAATACTGTGTTTACAGGGAAAGGCAAAACATTATTTTGTTTTTATTGTTCCCTTTGGTTAGTACCATGCACAGTTACACCAAAAGGATAAGATCCTATATATTTCATTTTATAATCACACTATCAATTTTATAATATCAACACATATTGTGTTACATTTTTCATGGGAAATCAGTTGGGAATTGTTATTGGATAAAATAACTTGTATGTAAGCAGGATTACGCAAAAAGTACCAAACCAATTTGCACCAAACTTGGTGGACGGGTGGGACCAGAGATGAGCCCTTTACATTTTGGTGCAGAATCAGTTAAAGGGGCATGTCAAGGACTTTCTCATCACTTTCCTAAACATTGCGAGAGAGGGTATTTTTTAGACCTTTTTGTCGATTTCTCACGAAATAATGTTTGGATCTTTATGTTAAAAAAAATAAAAAAATAAAATTTCTGAAATATTCATGGTGTTGAGATCAGTTTGTACAATTTGGAGCAGATCCAGACAATAATCTTGATCTGGTCAAAGAAAATATCAGGCCTTGGCAGAGGTACGCTGTATTGAGTGCCAGTCTAGTTGATAATGAAAATAATTGTGAAGCTGCAGCCGTAGTTCATTGATTTGCAACACTACCCAAACTGGTACTTGTGAATATTTAAGGGAGAGATATGACAAAATCTCTGACAGTAGACAAAATTATATCATCTCAAGAGATAGTACGGATAAATTTTTTAGTGACTGAAGCTTAATTAATGTTTTCAATCAATAATTTAAACAACCAAGAGCCCGATCCACCCATTCAACCCCGAGCCAAAAGCTGCTTATTCAGGACAATGTTACAAAAGCAAGTGCACAGAGGAGCCGCTCCCCCAGCAGCATCGCTCAGCTCTTCATGTGCATTCCTCAAGCACTCGCAGACCACTTACAGATACACAGTAATCTCTCCTGCATATCCTGGATCTGAAAGCCTCTTTTTGCAGGGCGTCTTCACCAGGTGCCTGAACCACTTTCAGCTGGCTCCTCTCATTGCGGAAGAACCACAGCAGCAGCTGCACCCCGAAGTCCTCTTAAATCCCAGACCTCCTCACCCTGTCAGCCACACTGAGGCCGTCCGGCCTGCAGGGAAAACTCAACCTGTCTGCTCATGTTCGCAAACTCATTCCTTCAGTCACTACCCAAAAACTTGTGACCGTGGCTGACGGTCAGAACAAAGACAGTTGTTTGAGAGCTTCTCTCAGTGGCTCATCTCTCACTTCAACACTCGCATCAAACCCCACAATCCTTTTTATTGTCACTTCTGAATAAAACCCTACGACACCTGAACTGAGAAACCTGGATGGGGAAAAGCTATGTTTTTTTTCTTTCTTGGAGATAAAATAGCAATCCACACCTTTTGAAGTGTTATAAATAAAAATGAGAAAAGCATCTTTAACCATTCAGAAGTAGCTCCCTGGCATGCAATGAAAATGTGCATTGACCAAGCAAGTAACATTTATCTTCATTTTTTTTTTTTTTTTACATAAGTAACATATTTAGAAAGCATTGGTTTTGCCAAACCCACAGGTACAATCTTGAACCACATTAAAAGACAGCGTTTCAATGCATTTGCATATAATAAAAGTAAACCAACGAACATTTACTTTTACTGACTTCAGCTTTACAAAACTAACAGCGTTTGTGATCATCACCCTTTCCACCCAGAGCAGTGCAGCAGCCACTTATCCACCTTCAAATGTAGACTTTGTGGAGCTACCACATGTGGCACAATTGAAATGCAGCCCATGTGGACTGGAGCACTGTCGTCTCAAACTTGGAGGTGGCGCTCCCCATCCCGACTGCGTCTCACTCAGCTCCAAACCGCTCCAGTGCACATTAGAAATGACAGTCTGTTGAAGCCTCATGAACGACATCATTGAAAAACAGCAGAGGTGGCACCCTAATGTCACCAAACTGGACACTCTCCAAATCTCCGCGGAGCCTTGATGTTAGGTGCATGAATATTACATACAGGGGGAGCAGACAAGAAGCCTTGTCAGACTCTGATGCCCAACTAAACGTGCTTGACTCGGTGCCAAACACACCAGCACAGCTTCAGCTCGTGCAGAGGGAACTGCAGCAGTTACCCAGACTCCCCATAAGGCCCAGAGTGTATTCACAAGGTTGAATTGTTATACGTTTTTTCTTCATTGTGTAACAACTTCAGGTACGCCGTCACCCATATCTAGTTATTAAACGCAGATTAAACTGAGACAAGCTGTGATTTTTTTTTTTTGATCTGGAATCAGGAAATGAAAAGTGATCCTACGTGATATGTGACAACTTTTCTTGTATTTCCCAAGAAGTGAAAGATGTTGAAAGTTTGTAAAATAAAGAAGCCAAGCTGATTATTTACATTACATGAGCATGTAGAAAGTAGGCAGATAAGGGACGTAAAAGACTAAGTGTCGTTAAAAACAGATTATCCTGTAGGTCGAATCCAATTAAAAATAAATCATTGTGAACAGTGGCAATTTCTTGCATAATTAAGATTCACTTATTAACTCCTGTTAGCAGATGTTACAATTTCTTGCAGTACAGGCTACATTTTGTTTTTGCAGAACCTTGTGTATCCTGGCCTTTTCTTATATTCTCCATTGTGACAATTTTCAGTCCTAGCCAGGCAGGCAGACTCTCCTGTGCTCAGCATTTATCTCTTTCTGTTCAGGTGGAAATCCACATGGTACACTAGGCCAGTGCAATATTAGTCTCTCACTGCAATTCCCTCCACAGCTGCAGCCACACATAGTGTGCTGCACCCCACCCAATGGACATGACACATCACTGAATATATTCTGTGTTTGCACAACATTTGCATGTATATATAGCATGTGGAGAGCTTTCTGCTCAGTGGTGACAGACACAGCGCTGTATCCAAGGTCCATTAGTGGTTACAACATGCTTTGTGCACATGTGAAATTAAATTCACCTGAAACGTTTTACATTTGACATGCCACTAATTATTTATCTAATTTAGCAACTCCACGGCATAAAGTAGGTAAAATGTCATTCATCCAGATTATAACATATTTCGGCAACAAATCTAACTACAATGTCCAAAAAAAAAGTACAATATTACTGGTTGGATTGGCTGGTAAGACTGTGGATATGGTTTTCTTCTCAATCTTATGGCAACAAAAAGAGGAATACATCAATTATCACATAACTGCGACTTTTGCTGCTAAATTCCCGGTACACATCCAGGCTGAGAGAGGAAACCGTGACTTGGTAAAGCTTACAGTGTCTGTAGCCTGAGGAGCTTTCATCCCCGGGCTTGACTCCCATACCCACTCGTGCGACGTCGATGTGTCAGGAAGCCGCTTATCGCGAGTGGGAAACGATTTCAAGAGAAATGTCGTGATTCCGAAGACTTGCGCTTTCAAACCTTTTCCTGTGATTAACTCGAATGTAAACTTACAGTCATTGGTCTACATAAACCCACATGGCAACCGGTACGTGCAAATCGCCTTTCAACTCCTCAGGAAGTTGAGGCGAATCATGGCTCCGCACTTCTCAAACACTTCTGGAAATACACTCGCAGCTCGGCTTTGCTCGCTGCTACAAACAACAGTGTTCAGCGCTGCGCTGTCGCTTCTCTCCTAACACAAGTTTCACCTCTGTGATCAGCACAAACTGTTTACTGCTGAGGGTTCCTTCACGTCCCTCTCAGCTGCCTGGCCTGAGCCTCCTGACGTGAGCATTAGAAAGTAAAGTGAGGACTTACAGAAGGAGAGGAAAATCACACAGCCTGCCACTTTGTACCCGGTGTGAGGGTTGTTCGACAGCATCCTGGGAGAGTCCTGTGAGCTGTGCAGCTGCTGGAGAACGCTCTCGGTGCATGGGCTTTCTGACAGTGTTAAAAAAAACAACAGGGCTTTTCCTTTTCACAGTTTCACGGAAAACGGGGAGTGGGTTTGTGCTCTGGTAGGAGGCATCCCCACTTTCTGTTCAAGGCGCAGGGACGCGCTCTGCTGGCGGGATCAGTTCACTGAGCTCAACTGAGAGGCGGCCCGATCAGATGGTGAAAAAATAAATAAATAAATAATAAATAAAATCACACAAACAGGCTTCAAGTGATCTTGTGAACCTTCTGCTTCTGGTCACAGAACGCGGAAATACGATCTCATTGAGCTTCCATGGGGGGGGGGGGTAATGACAAATAGGACAGTCGAGGCTATAGCAAAAGCATATTTGTGTGTTGGTATTTTTATTTCAACTAGATCACCTGTTTGGCTCCACCAATCCTTAGTTGTAGTTAATTAGCCTATACATTTTTGAGTTATGTAAAAAGATGTGTTTTCTGCAGTCACTATAACCTTGACCTTCGACCTTTGACCACAGAAATGTCCAGCTGAACTTTTGTGCCAAATTTGAAGAAATTCCCTCAAGGCATTCCTTAGATATGCCATTTGAAAGGCCAAAACGTGTTTGTGAGGTCACACTGACTTGACCTTTGACCACGGAATTCTCATCAGGTTGTCCAAGTGAACAGTTGTGCCAGATGTGATGAAATTCCCTCGGGGCTTCTGTGATATATCACATTCCAATCAATAGAATGGGACAGACAGACAACTTGAAAACAACAAAAAATCAATTCATGCTTTCTTTTTTTTTTTTGCATAACTACACCACATACAAATGGAGCATATAAGCTTAACAGGACGGTAGCCAAGATTCTAGAAGTAGGAAGGTCAAGAGTGGAGCTGCAAATTATTTTTACATTTACACTAATTGATTAATTGTTTGGTAAATAAATTATTGAAATAAATGAATAAATAAAAAAAACTGAAATGCCAATCGTTGTTTTGTTATGATATCTTCAAATGTCAATTTATAATCATATAAACCACAGCAAAGCGGCAAATCCCCACTACTGAGGAACTGGAATCAGCAAATGTTGGCTTTTGTGTTTGAAAAATGATTTAATTGAATAATTGATTATCTGATTGGTTGCCAATCAATAATTGATGCACCCATAGTCAAAGGTGCACAATCCCCTGCTGCTTCAGAGACCAGACTGCTAGGTGAACTTTAGCCAGAGTCAGACTCAAACACCATGTGCAGCCTAGCTTTTAAAGTCGTCCTCTGGCTCTGTAAAATCCACCAAAATCTCAGGGACAACAGCAGCAACATGATTTTGACGTTCATGAAGCCTTGAACTTAAATAAACGTGTTTCACAGCAGACATTTTGTTTTGTCAGAGCAGAAAAAGCACAGGTGTTAATAATCATGGCTCCATTCCTTTTAGGTCTCCCAGTGGACTCTTGATTTGGAACAAGTGAATGGGATGCAGTCATCATTAATGTTTTACATACAACCTGTGCTTTTTGTGCCATGTGAAGTTAAACTCTCTGTGGTGGAGAAGGTCAGTCATGATAATGTGTAGACCCACTGTGAAGTAGAGTTTTCAATGACTTAAACTCAGTCTCTTCCAGTTAGACATATGCTCAATAGGTTGCTATGCTTCCGTTTGGAGAAGCAACAGGGAACAATTTATCAAAATGTTTTTCTTCTTCTCTTTCTTTTTTTTTTGCTGATTTTGTTATTTATTAAAACTCCTTACAAACCCGTGCTACACCTACACAGGTTTCTTCACTTACATGCTCTGATCAGAAATCTTGTCAGGGCTGTGTAGGAGTTTACAGACTGTGGTTCAGTGACATCTGTCTCACTTTCCTGTCAATTAAGTTGAGGTCTTGCACCTGTAACATTCTTATTAGCACATACAGATTGGTTACATCGTTTATTTACGGAACAACTTGAAGCTTAGCGAGAGCCGAATTAGCCACAGTAAATCAAAACAATATACAATTACTAATTGTATTAGTCTGTTCTCTGGAGAATATGGTAATAATTAGACACTTGTTATATTTTGATCCCAAAACAACAGTTTCTGTTGCTATGCGCCCATGTATCATGACATGTGATGTCATGTGAGTTCATCTGAGAACATAGTGTTCATTTTTACATGTCAGACACCAGTAATCAAGATAATAATAATTACCTAATTGTATTTAAGTGCTGCTTTTTGCATGCAGGCTTATTGGAACATCTAAGTTTAATTGAAGTACCAAGGCTCAGGATAAAAGTTAAATTGTGTTTCTGTCACAGATTTGTTTAGTTATGAAATACATCATTTGAAAGGAACGTTTTTTCTGAAGTTGAGTGCTTTAAGATCCAACAGAAAAGTGAAAGACGTCTAGACCCTCTCCAACACTGACATGATTTTGCTTTTAAATGATAGAGAAGGGGGCGTACTGGCAGCTCACCTGGTTAGGCACACACCATGTATTGAGGCTGAGTCATTACTGCAGCAGGTTTAAATCAAGCCCAGGTCTTTGGCTGCATGTAATCCCGTCTCTCTGTCCCCTGCCTTTCCTGTCTCTCTCCACTGGTATGATCATAATAAAGGCAAAAATGTTTTCAGTTTACATATACTCAACAGAATATCATCAACTTTGAACTTCAGTTGTTGATATTACCTCTGTGTTCTGAGAAACATCATTTTGGCATAATGGGTTTTCGTCTTTCATAGCAGTATAATCATTTTTCTTTCACATGCAGTTGCAGAAACAGTATTTTTCTGACGCCCTGTGAAGGCAGCATCAATTCAGATGAACTCTGGATGATCAGTGTAGATTTGTGACTATGGGTAAGTCTCTCCCAGAGCTAGAAACAAGAAAGCCAAGACAGCGTCACCTTAAATTTTTTTCTCCAGTGACAGTAAATGAAAGAGCAAATTTGTGGACAGTGAAGGTTACTTGATTTTACAGAGAAACAGTCAGATTTTCTGTTTCATGACTGCTGGCAAAAGAAGCAAAGTGTCTGCAGTTCACTGTCACTGAGGCAGCTGCATGTTTTCTCTGATGAAAGCCTCGCCTCTATAGTCTTTGGAGGGTTAAACTCGTCTTTAAATATTGATCATCTCCATAGAAACTGTATAAATATGATTGGAATTAACAACATACTTTAACATCCGAAAGTGAGATGATTTTCACTTGAATATCACACTGTTTTTCTCCAGGCTGGGTGGAACTAAAACACGTGGATCTGCGGATAGCTCTGACCTATAATTAAGAATATTTTTGACTTCCACTTTCAAAATTGCACTTCTCTCCTTCCCTCTGTAGGTGCTTATGGTTGTTCAGGTTGGCGGACTTGTTATACTCACAGAGCATTCCTGAATATCTCAGAGCTCCCAATCTATGTGTGCAATTAGGTCATGGGGGTAGGGCCAGGTGCTGATATTTGCTGTAATCAAAAAATAAATGTGGCCTGTATAACCTCCACTGGGTTACTCCTGTAATTATCGTTTGTTAACATTAAATTGCTCACCCTCAAACTTTCCCTGTATGAGAAGGAGGCGGTGGTGCTACAGTGTGTGCGTGTATCTGTGTGTGTGTGTGTGTGTGTGTGTACAAAGGATGATAAATTGCAGGTTTTTAAGACCTCCGTGGGTATGATTTCTATGAACCGTAGCCCCACACAATATAAATACCATTGTGACAATTTACTTGATGGACTGTGCAAAATGCAGTTGTATGCGCTCACTGTACAACACCTCATTCCCTCATTTTGTTTTTTTATGTCACACTTTATTTTGCCTCTACAAACATGACTGTGTCTGCACTCATACTGTGTGTCTCACTTTCCCCCTGCACATACCTAAAATGCTCTATTACCTCTATTTTTCACTGTCTGAAATATTACTTCTCTTACAATTTAGTATACACTCTGATTAACTATCATGAGTCTCTCCTCTCTGTTGTGGCCTAATCAGGTTGTTTTAACTGTGGTAAACTCCAGCATCAGATACATTTCTCACTTCCTTGAAAAGTATAGAGCAGGTAGAGAACAGCGAAACCAAGGATATTAAATTAAACTGTAATGTGTAACATGATTAATTTACAACACATGACAAATTTGAAAGTACCCAGGCTTTTATTATAGTACAATGTATGCCAGAGCACCTTTACAAGATCATGGATGAAATATTTATTACACAGATAATACATCATATCTTGAAGATAAAGAAATGTTTTATGCAAACTAGAGCCATTATCACTCAAACTGTGTGATGAATTTTATTTTTCCTCTAATGTAATCATATTTTCAGAATCAGGTCTGGACGGCTGGCTCAGAAACATTCAATTCTCCGTATACCAGCCAGTAATTCTTCAAACTGATATACAGCAACAACCTTGCTGGCTCCTGCTGATAAGTCCAATATTCGCATGAGGGAAATATCTGCCTCTTTAGCTGCTATGTTCACCGACCAATCGCTAACTTTGTCTGTCTTCTGTTTGGTGTTGAGCTGGTATTGTACCGGTGGATTTTAGGGCTTTTTAGCTACAAACATCTGCCCACTGTGGCCAAAAAAACACTATGTGAACTGCAGCTGAAGGTTGTGCGCCTCAAAACCAAATCAATATGCTAAAAGATGCTATAAAGCTTTGTAGAGCTGAGAGGAACTGCAGAGTTTGGTCATAATTCTCACTACTATCATCACTACGGGGGAAAATCTTTCACATAGCTGCTTTAAGGATGAAGTATCTGTAAAATAATTACAGGCTTACGTTAAATATTTGACAAGGTTATTTATAAAGAATTTATAAAGAATATCGATGATCGATTTCTTCCTATTGCTTTACACATTAGCGTGTTTTTGTAGAAAATCACTAAACTGATTCACTTAAGTGGCAGGAATACTGAGGAAAATGTGCTTCACAGCCTGAAGTCATAAATGTCAAAGTCATCACTGCTGCTCTAGTCTTATTGTAACAAGTTGCCAACCCATTTTTCTTTACTTCATGCTAGCACTAAAAAGTGGACGGTTTGCTTCAAAATGTGAACGAGAAAAGCCTGTAATTTGTGTAAAAGCTCTTAATTTCTTCATTCAAAGCATCTTAACGTTGCGTTCCACGTTTTCACACTTTCATTCATTCATTCATCTTTTCATGGTCTATTCTTGAGAAAGCCAGTTCAATGTGATTACATACAGCCATAATTCTCACTATTATTTCATTATATTTTATTTGGCTTTGCTCTGTCTTTGTACAAATGGATGCTGCAATGACCCAGTTTCCCAAGTGTGATCAATGCAGTTTCATCTTATTCAGTTGACTCCAGTTCCTCAGTGCTGCTTATGAGCGGATCAATATGAAAGAGCGAGGGAGAGGTCAGGTCTTACTCTGGTGTTTGGTGACTCCGCGGTGCCAAAGCCTTCCAGAGCGCAGTGGTTTGATAGCTTGTTAGCATGCATGACGATTTCATGACAGGGTCTGAAATGCAGAAGAAGACACACTCACTCTAGATATAAATCTGTCGCATTTTCAGTTGAGTCTGGTGTAAGACTTGCATTGTATATGTACAGCAGTCTTTGCTGTTGCAATGGTTACAACTCACCCAGTGTTGTGTTCCTCTGAGTAAAACATGCTTTTAATCTTCCTCAATGTCTACATCACGGATGGATGTTGGAGCAAGTCTCAAATTACTGTGAGTCTCTGACTGCAATTATGCCAAAAAGGGAGCAGGCAAAGTTCAGCTCAGTTCAACATTAAGAGTGAAGACACAGAGAGAGGAGCATACCTCACAAAGCTCAGATAATCATTTGTGAAACAATCCGGCTCACCTTTAGCTCCCCGCTGTCAGCCTCAGTCTCGTCAGGATTGACTGCATCAGAGAGGTGTGTGTTTACGTTCCAAATTTCATGATCTGGCATGCTCAGAGGATGAATCAGAACCTCATAGGGGACAGCAGGATGCATCCAGGAAGATGAGATGTGGATGCTCCAGCTCTCGGACTGCCCAAAGGTCCCTGTGGACAAAGACCAAAGTTAAAACTGCGGCTTCTTAAAATGTCACAATCTCTGAATCCATTTGATTTCTAGCCTGTATATATGCATGTATATGAAGCTATAATTTTAAGGTAATATTGTGTTTATGGTAAGTGTTACAAAATTAATTTGCGTTTTTTTCTTTTAGTTTTTTTTTAAAATTGAAACACTGTAAACCTGGTGCCAGGTAATACTCTAGCGTAGGAGTGCTGGTTGTTTACCAGCTCTCAGACAAAGTATAATTAAACCATGTAGTTTTCAGCACGCACTGTACTTGATTGGTACTTAAAGGTGGCAGGGCACGTACACACTGTACAGAGAGTGGGAGGAAGGATGGGGACCACAGGGGCCCAACAGTTCATTTTTACCCCAGGGCTCTCTTGTGGGTTAATCCAGCCATGTGTACCGTCACACTGAAATGAACATGCCCATAAATAACAGTTCTACCTTAAGCACTGCACTGCTCAAGATTAATGTCGTTTGCATGAACATTTATAATGTCTGGAACGAGGGGATTGACGGATGAAAAATGACACCCACCTATGAATTCTCCACGTGTACTCCAGAGGCGCACAGTGTAGTCTGTGGATGAGGTAAGCACCACTTGATCATTGTCAACAATCTGCAGGCTGGACCAGAATAAAGAAGCATGAGACGAAATGGGAGAAGGCATTTCCGGAAGAACACTCTATATCATCCACTGTGTTGGTGCATCTGATGGCAGAGGCACCCCAGGCTGCATCTCACCTATACTGATCATCTGTTTAAGACCTTCCCACACACAATCTCTTCTACACTTTGTTTGTCTGCTGCAGCAGGAAGAAGTTATGCTGTTTCTGCTTGCTACCGACACCCCAGACTGAGGATGACTGGTTCCGTTAAGGATACCTATCCCAGGATACAACAAGCTAAAAGTTAAGGATACGACCCAAAGTTGAAATGCTGCAGCCCGACACTAATTGTAAGCTAATGACAAGAAGGATTTATGATCATAAAAGACGTGACTGTCTTTATTTCACATACCCAGAAACTCTGCTGGTGTGGGCGCGCCAGAAGTTTTCAGCTGAATAAATGGGAAAAACAGAAACACTCTCAAAATGTGAATTAGCAAGTTCTGACAGACAGTGCTTCTTCATGTTTTCACTTTATGTCTAACCAAAGGCAAGAAAAGAATGAGGCTAACCTCTTGGCTCTAGGGCAAACTTGTTCATGTTGTAAACATAGATGTAACCAATCTTGTCGGCAGCATACAGCAGTGTGTCCTTGTCTGTTTTAGCCAGTTTTGTAATCTTTTGTTGGAACCTAGACTGCAAAGTGGGAAAAAAAAGCAAGAGTACCTTATGTCATTTCACGGCCAAACAGTATCACGAACGGCTCATTTTCATGGCTTAGCGATGGTTCTCTTCCACCACAAAGTAACAGAATAAAAAGGACAAAATCAAACACTAATACAAAAGAGTTTCCCCCCCTGTGGTGACTAAATGTTTCCTTTCCTGCAGACAGATTTAATACATTCCTTTGGATAATAGCCCTTTACCAATAATCAGATATATAATATAATATAAAATGTGCCAGTCACGCAACAATTTATAAAGACTAATCATGAATAAAGTACATGAAAGTAAGGGCACCTTTAAATTAAGAGCCATTGTTGCTAGGTAACAAAACACAAATGGGGTATGATAGTGAAGCAGAAATATTGGTTTTAGGGGGTTTTGTGCGTCTTTTGTGGAAAATGTTAACAGTTTTATGTTACATAGCCTAAAAAGAAAATTTCTGCTTTCTTTAGGAGTATTTCATAGGCACATATCCAGATGCCCCATATTCATCCACCACCCAAAACTAAGGGTGTCTGCTTTGCATAGCTGCAAGGAAGGTACCTTCTAGTTGAGCTAAGCAAAGAAACTGTGCTGAAACTGTACACTACATATTAGCTTATTCTTTAATCAGCGCTTTTGGAGACAAGAGAAAGGAAAGTAAAACTAAAGCTCTATTCCTTGATATCTAAAAGTCAAACTGAGGAACGTTGTCTAGTGAAATATCTTACAGCTTTGAAGCTGCTCACAAACTTTCCTCCACTGAGCATGTTCCAGATATTTATACAACCTTTAAAAAGAGAAAACACATAATTAACACTGTATTCAAAGAAGTTGAGGGAGGCTGTAAAGTGCAATCATGCGCCGTAATTAGCACTGTTTATCAACACTGACCCGTGGTCCCAGAGGACAGGAGAGCTGTAGCTGAGGAAAACTGCTGCAACTGGAGGTTCTTTAGGAAAATGATGCTCTGAACACTTGTGTCCGTCCCTACATAAAGGAGATAAATGCAACATTCTGGTCACAGGGGATTTTTATCAAAAACAGTCATCACTCACTTTGAAACTCCAAAATCACCTTCAACATTTGGGTGTTCAGCTGAACGAGGACTGACAAAGCGACACTGTATACGTCCAGAAACCACGTTCCACACTATAATCTCGCCATCATAACTGCCGGTAGCCAGGAGAGTCGGAGGACACTGCGCCACACAAAGGATGTCCTCATTATGGCCGTTTTTCTGAAGAAAAACAAAATGTGAGTCTCCCTAACAACTGGAGCATAAAATGTTTATTACTGCCAAGACAAAAATAATATGCAGTTCAACACACCAGATGATATTCATTTCCTTTTTAGTCATGACTGAGTTATCATAAAGGATTCCTAACTTTGCTTGCACATAAAACTATATAGTGTATTACTTTTTCCATCTCTTCCATCTTTTTAGCTGTCTGTTGGAAATGTGTTAAAGCTGCGAGTTCATGTCTTAGCTGGCAAGGAAAGAAATTTGTGCTGTCTCCTTCTCTAAAACCAAATTATATGTTTGTAACAGATGAAGCCTGATGTGGCACTAATGTAGAGAACACTTTGGAAAAACACGCTCATTTCCTCTCCTCAAGAGTTAGATGAGATCATTGATACCTATATCTTGTCTGTATGGTAAATATGAAGCTACAACATCAGCCCACTACTTTATCTTAGCACAAAGATTGGAAGCAAACAGCCTAAAACAACAGCATGTTCGAACAGAGCCAACCAGCTAGCAGCAGCTAGCAGTTTCTCTGCGTTTTCAGCTGATGGTACCAGACATTTCACAGAAATTTTTTACAAAACTTGAACTTATATCCCAAAATACTACTATTTCTCGAGGAGTTTGCACACATAACAGAATAAGTGGACGTCTCAAAGGTCACAAATCTGTTAACCAAAAACTTCAAGGAAATGTTTTTCTGAACAGCTACAGAGTCTCATTAAACAGCGGAGAGGGAAAATGTTTAAAGATGACTTATTTCAAGGAACATATGAATATCAAAGAGCTTTAACTGACGCTTTGGTTTCAGCTTACAGTACTGTGGCCAAGTGTGCCACACATTTTGGATCAGCAACTGACTTGATGTCAAAACCCCTGAGCGAGCTGACAAGCCAAACATTACTCCTGCCGCTGCACCTCACACTGATACAAAGTGATTCATCTTGTTCTTTATGTGCTTATTTCTCAGTGAACCCAACAGGAATATTTGCTTGGAGCGATGCTGCCAACAAGAAAGTACACACCATGAACCAAATCAGGAAAAGCAGATGGCATTTTTGAACCTATATTATACTCGATGCCAAAGCGAAATATTTATCTGAACTGGGCCATGTTTTAAAATTTTAATGAGGAGCAACACAAGACTGACCATCTGGAGGAACAGAAAAATTCAGAGAGAACCCGAGGCTCAGTGGATAAGGGAAGGAGACCTATATATATGGAACAACCCATTGATCTTCCTGCTGTAGGCCATTAATGAAAAACTATTTCAAAAGAGGGCTCTGTAGATAATCAAAGGGGTCTCTTTTCTTAGCGGCCACTGTAATGCAATCTTTCTGCTCTGTTAACAGGCCTTTTATGGAGTGAAAGTAACCACCAGCCATAATGAAAGAGATGGCATGGGACTAAGCATCAGATCTTTCAATGGATCATTCAGCGTTAGTCAGAATCAATTTTCCCTCTTTTTTAACTATTAGAGGTAAACTGACCACGTCATTATGGTAACATCAGTGGAAGGAACTGTAATCTATTGTGTTATATTATTGGGGACTAATAATAGTACAGCTTTGAGAGCATGATTCACCTTCAGCGAAGAAGGTTGTATTCATCATTGCAAGGATTTTACATGCTAATGGAGTCAGATTTTGCTTGGTTTTAAGTTCTTATGTGAGGAGAATTTTGTTTTTAGTGAAACATTCTTACATCTAATGGCAATGGTATCAGATGGTAAATCGATAATGGTGATTTTTTCCTCCAGCGCTGACATCAGGTCAAAATGTGTCCCACAAAATCTGCTAAAGCTAATGACATTCACATCAGTCTCACATGTACTGTGTAGTGCTAATTAGCATATGTTAGCATGCTCACACAAAACTAAGAGGGTAGATATAGTAAAAATTACATCTATGAACAGCAGCATGTTCTCTTTGACATTGTGAACATGTAAGCATACTGACATTAGGCTTTAGCTCAAAGTACTGCTGACAAAATGATTCATGATGAGAAATAAAAATTCAGTGGGGCCATCAGCTATGAGACATGCCTTGGATTACAAAACTATGACTATTCAGAGGGTTGAATGATCAGCATTTGTAATGGTGACATTATTTCTTGAAATATTGTAGATATTTCCCTTTACTATAATATTCTTTTATGACTGATATAATTTCATGTACAGACAAAAACACACCACACATTGTTGTGGGAGCACAGAGGGCATTAATGCACACCTTGTGTTCTGAACTGCATCAGTGATAAAAACCATCCTTACACTTCAGTGAGAGCTCAGATTCTCTGGAGCAGAGCCTGTCACAAACTACAGGTGTACTGGCAGGTCAAAGCTTGGCTGCACTGGGAAAAAGCTGTGTGATGTGAAGACATCAACAATGATGTGTACAGAAAAAACACACACACACATATATATATATACAATATAGATAAAGGAACATGATACAGTATGTATTACTGTAATACAGTATGTAATAGAAACTGAGAGAAATGGAACAAGGAAGGAGGAGGGATAAAAGGGAGATGGGGGGGTGTGGTAACTCACTGCTTGAGTTAAAACATTTTTCTGCAGGCGGTGCTGCACAGTAGGGCAGAGATCAGGGAGGCTTTGTTACCCATCTCTCCCTGAGCTTTCCATCCAGTTAGCAAAAACGCTTCTTAGGACCAAAGACTACAGTGTCCTCCGTCTGTCTGTTTCAAATTAACGTAAAACCAGCAGGGAAGCTTCATCTTCACTGCTCTTTAGGTGTGAAAGTGACTGAGGTGAAGCACAGAAATGGTCAAGCACTCCTGCTATAAAATGTCCGTAGATGGGTTTGACAGGAGCAAATGGACTTTTATATTTTATTTTAACTAAAACAGCAGATGGAGTCTTATAATATTACACTATAATATTATAAATTATATCTATATTATTATATGTATACTATTATTTGATTACTGTTACAGATGCATTAACTCAAAAACAGCATTTTGATTGCGTATGTCTCAATGAAGGGGCAACTACAACTACTTTCTATAACAATAGATCATATTTTATAAGCTGATTATATGCAGAATGGTAGAAGAATAGAATGGTAATATTCAAAGTACCTCAAAATTGTACAGTACACCTAAGTAAATACACCTAGTAACTAGTAAGATAGTTAAGATAGAAGTAGATTGTCATTTCATTCTATAAAGATTAAATGAAAACCACATCTGTTTATGCAATGAGCATTATAAATAGATAGATAAGGTGGTAACTGTATAACTACAGAGCTAGCTGACACTGAGCGTTTGCCTGATGTGTTTTTGATCATGCATTCAGCTCAAAAACAAAAAGACACAATTTGTCCTCTCGTCGCTTTCAGCACAGAGAGCTGTGCTTTTTAGAAATGGAAGAATAACGACAGAATCTTGCCACCACTGTCATGCCGTCTGCCTGAAATAAATGTCACAGGGGGGAATACAAACTCTCATTTAGAAGCTGTTGAACTGCTTATTATTTTGTCCTGCCTGAACATCTTTTCTCAAAGTTATTGTCAAGACACTTTTTTGTTCATTAATCACCAGATCATCCTGCCACGAAGGCTTTGGCCTCTGGACATGATGGAGGTCCTCAGGTATGTCCTGACAAAATAATAGCAGACATTTTACAAGTCAATATAACATTTTGGTTTGGTCGCTTCACAAAAAGCGGCGGCTTGTAGAAAATCAAAATTCTTGTTATCCTGAAGATGACAAGAAGAGTCTTTCTCCATGCAACAAAAATGTGCACATTTTTCTCTCAATTGTCCGGTTTTGTAATGAAATTCAAAACAGAATATATGTGGCATGAACTATCAACCTTTTTTTTTTGCTGTATCAGAATGGAGCTCAGCTGTTAATGACAATGTAAACAAATGCAAATGGGATGCAATATGATGGAGGGATGGAGGAATTGGAGAAATAATGGGAAAGGGATTTCTGAAATACAACTGACAAATAATAGCTCAAATTCTCTTTTCTTTTATACTCACTGTGTAAATGTCAATCTTCCTGTCACGGCCGACAGACATCACATAGCTTCAAAAATAAATTGCACAAGCTCAACATGGATTCAAATTTACACTGAGACAAGAACATTTGCCAACTACCACATTATTACTTACCAGTTCCTGTGCACTTTCAGAAAGATGCAGTCGCACACCTCATGACATTCACCGTCTACAGGAAAGATTGAGAGTGGTTTTTCACGATTACTGGATAATATAGTGTTTAAAACTTTTTTTGTTTGTTTTCAGAGAATCATGGAAATTTACGATACATACCCCTCTTTAGTGTCTTTAGGCACTGACCATTGTTGAAGTTCCAGATCTTCAAACATCCATCTCTTCCGCCCGTGATGAGTCTGCAAACACAAGAACACACTGTAGCATGATAAAGCAGTGGTTAAACATGTTTTCCGAACAGTAAAACATTTCTCAGAGTGCTTCATATACTGTACCTCCTCCCTCTGAGGTCAAACGCCATGCACGTGATGGCAGACAGATCAGGTGTGCCGCCAAACTCAAAAACCTGACACCCAGAGTCAAAATCCCAGACTTTCACCACCTGGAACCGGTAACATTTTCATTCAGTTGTGTGTCACATTAAATGATAAGGATCAAGGTTCCTGTTTTAACACAAACGGGATTCATTCTTCAGTTGAAATGTGAAGCTGGTCATCTGTGTCAGTGATGTTGTCAAGTGCTAATTTACTCACGGATCCTTCAGTGCAGCTGACAACTTGACGAAACTCCTCACTGTATCCGCAGCACATTACAGGCTCATTATGTGAAACAGTGAGGCGACTGCAAAACTGTGGCCTTCAGAGGAAAAAGACACTAAACTGAATGACAGCAAGATGAATATTAAGGAGATGTAGTCGTCTCTGTAGAAAAAAAAAAACAACTTCAAATCTGAATCTTTTGGGTAAAAATAGGATGTTCAATCCTCCAATCTTCAAAAATCATTAGCTGTCGTACAATTTCACACACCATTATCCATAAATGAGCACCTTTGAATAAATCACATAGGCATGACAACCAACCTGATCTTTAGGGAGAGCACAGCCATACAGTCTGCTGCAATGAAAAGGGATTTCATAGCAGACGAATATGAGCATGCAGATATGTCACCATGAATCCCGCTCGCTTTGGGGTCTGCTGTAAACAGGCAGCACTGGTCTTGAAGATCCCAGATCTGAGATGGGAACAGGTGAACAGCGATGGAAGAAGCATTTGCATCATTTACTGAAATAAAAGTAGCAATATCACACTATAAAAAACACTGTATTAAAAGTAGAAATACTGCATATAAGATTTTACTTAGCAACTTGAAGTATCAAAAGTAGAATACTTATGTTACTAGTAACTTTCCACCACTGCTGGTGAACTGGCCACTGTATTTGTGCATTTACAGTGAAACAAAAGCTTTATTCATTTCCATCATTTGGAATAAAATCACAAGTGAAACGATAAATGAGTCAAATGAATCACTTTCACAGTGCTGTCGATGGAGACAGAGAAGATCTGACTGTCCTCTGAGGAGATGCAGAGGTAGATGATGGGAGCAGAGTGGCCTTTCAAAATACCAGTTGGTTTTCTAAAAACAAAAAAAGAGCAAAGAGGAGGTGTTTTTTTTAAGTCAATGTTAATTGTTCTAAGGAAAACCCACAGAACCCTGGTTCCTCACCCAGAAAAATGCGGGTTCCACATTCGTATGAGTCTGTCCATGCCTCCAGTGACCAACAAGCTGCGCTTCTCACAAAGATCAAAGGCCTTGACGCCTTTGTAAATGCTGAAAACTGTCTGGTCACATGATGCCCGGACCTGCGGAGTCCAGCTCAGTTGGACCTTCTTGGTCTTACCTTCATAACAGGCCTCTCTGATCTCACTCAACTGCTGCTCAGCGTCCGTTAAAGGCAGCACACAGCCTCAAGGAGGAAAAAAAAAAAAACGATACAAAGCATCAATCTAAACACGCTAAGGGTAAGTCATTATCAGAATAAATGAGCAAGCTGAAGCTGGCAAGTGGACATGTCCCACGTGGACGAACACACACACACACTCTCTCACACACACACATGCTGGCATTGATTGGTGAATTAGTGATAGATGAGTCATTATGAGTCATCCCTCACAGCTCTCACACCAAGCTGCCACATATTCAACACAAGTATAATTACTCACATTGTATAATAAAAGAACTCTTCATTTCCATCATGCATCATATTATTTATATATTTATTTATTTATCCGACTCTTTCATTAGTGAGACCATGTGTGTAAGTACATGTCAGTATATGTTTTACATCCAGGAGACATCAATAAAAATATTGGATTGGTTTCTCTTTTTCTTCTTGCGCTGAACATAATGCCAAAAAAGAAAAAAGCCAAAGAAACAAGTAAAACATAAATTACCTATAACAAGAGAAGAAGATTCGTCATTTGATGAGGAGACAACAGCTTGGAAACTTTGAAAATATTTAGCCTAAATTCAGAGAGAAGAGGATTATCTGTTCATAAGATTAATAAATAAAATGCCAAACCATTGAACAATATAGATCGTCACACAATTTCTACAGATATTAAAATGTATGTGTACATATATGCATGGCAATTTAAAATGTCACCTGTGTCACCCAATCATTATGAACCTTCCATCTGACAAATGTCACATTCGGAGAGACCACTGCGTTGTCGATCGCTATGCTGGGTATGTTTTCAGCCTTTGGTAATTTATTCCATAATCTATAAAAAGAGAAGTTGAGATGTACAGTCAGGCCTGAAACTGGTCACATTTTCTGAGCCTCACATATGTACACTACATATAATTTCCGTGATTGGCAGGGAGCCTATAGGAAGCAAAGCTATAATTTCCCACCACAGCTTTGAAGTGTCCGTGCTAGAACAGACTCAACCCTGCTATTTTTTGTCAGCAGTTCTTATAGTCCATGCTCTCTGCTCCAGTGTAACCTGAGAAAAATAACTGCATGATCACAGTGTGAAAGACATGCCATGAATCACACATTACGCATTCTCCAGCTGAATAGTTTGAAAGGTGCCACATTTAACTGAGAACCTTTTACATGGTGTTGGACACAATTTCAATGAGTCACCAAGTGTTGACTCACTAGAACAACTAATACATGATACAGGACAAAAACACGAAGAAGTCAAAGTAACTCTTAAATTGTTAAAAACATGAGAGGTGAATACCTTCTCTCAGTGTCGGCTGCTTAAATAAAACAAATTTACAATGGAGAGAATTAGAGACTGGACATTTTTAATCCTAATTGTGATAGAAAATAAAACATATTTCATTATACTATTGTAAATATCTGTCTGTCAAAGCTCAATATGTCCTATTTTTGTGATTTAATATTTTTTTACACTATAAAGCGGGAAATTGCATTGGAGTACTGGTGCAAAAAAAGATAATCTCCACTACTGGAAAACTACACATCTGATTAAGTCATTCACATTCTGTGTCTGACGTGGTATTTACTGTGAAATCTGCAATGACTGCTGTGACTCCTACGACTGTTATTTTGCTCAGGAATCACCGAACATACAGTGAATGCATCTCACTGATAAAAAATATATATATATATTTTTTTCAAAATAACAAATTCCTTCTGATTGGCCAGGAACATGGTCTGGTAGGGAAACAAGAAAGTCAACAAATCTGATTGGCTGTTATTGGTTGATGTCTCCTGCAGATTCAGCTGTGGAACCTAGTTGTGTAGAAAATCAAAGAATCTAATCACTGACTTTGAAAAGCCAGCAGACTGTTGCTGGAAAAGATGCTCCAAATGTTCTGGTTGGATGATACTGTAAAAATACTGTATACTGTATGTACTAATAATACTGTTATAATGGGGATATGTGTATATAGAAAAGCACAATTACCTGAGGGTATCTCCAGCTGAGGATATCAAAATGATAGTCACACATCCCTGAGACACAAAGATGAAAATTAACCTCAATCAAGCAGGATATAATAAATGATATTAGTATCATAACTAGCTGGGGTTTTAAAAAATGACCTACCTCTGTGTCTCCATACAAGATACAGCATTTATCAGGACCAGTGTAGCTATAAGGAAGAACACCAGCTATGATGTGGGACTTATTTGGACATTTTGAAAGGATGTTCACATGCAGCTTCGTTGCTCACCCGTAGTTTAATGTCAGAGGAACTGTGTCTAGTGCACTGATCTGGCAATAGGGCTCCAGAGTGGAAAGCTCATAAAGCTGGATCTCTCTGTCGCTGCAAGATAATGAACACATGCACAATAAACAAACATCTCATAATCTGGGACCTGCAGATGACAAGAATAATAAATCTACTCAATAAATGATCCGGTCTTTATGTCATTTTGTTACCACATTTCTTATTACCCTGTTCCGATCATCAGCTTGTTGTACTCTGCCATCAGAGTGAAGTCACTTGCCCACTTTGACTTCCTATTAGCAGGTCCTTCATTCTGTTAGAAATAACAAAGCCATGTGCTGACAAATCAGCTTTTCATAAAACTGTAGTCTACATAAAACTACATTTACACCTGTATTCAAAAGAATAGATTTGCAGTCATCAATTTGTGTCAATTTGTCAGAGATGCTTAGATTCAGCCATATTGGATATAATAGTGTAAAGTGGTCAGACATAATGCCACCTGTACACATGGACAATATTAAAGTCTATTGATATTCTGTTTTTTTTTCTAACTCATATTAAATCCTATGAAAAGCAAAAATGAATTTATTCTATTAACAAGTATTGCCTGGTATATCTTATATTGCTCACCCAAAGCACTGTAGTTTAGTTTGAGTCAATGTGACACACAGTGTCCTGCTGCTGTAAATACGCACCCGTGCAGCAAATGTCAGCTGCTAAAAATAGTCCCCAGCAAATTCACTGTTTACTCCTGTTTGAATAACATTTGCTAAAAAACTGCAGTGCTTTTCTGTTTAAGGAAAAGTGATCAATTGTTAAAAATCTAAGTAGTCTATATATTTGTGAGCCATTCTAAAAAGATTTGTGTCTTCAGCAGGAGTCAGTCCCACAGAGAAGGTGAGGAAATCAGAAAGCATTAAGAGACTGACTAACACCTTGTTGGTTTTGGTCTTCTAACAGGATGTGCTGACAGCGAAAAAAATATAAAATGACACCAGAGTATTCAGGTAAATTTACATACAAATATGTGTTTGGTCTTCTGGGGTTTAAGCTCAGGACTCCAGAAACAAACAGCAGCATCTTCTCGCACTGTTACGATAGTGCCATCATGGGTGGAGTGGATGTTGATGATGGGGATGCCATGTCCCAACGCCTTCATAGCGGCAGGCAGAGTAAAAGCCACCTGCTTTCTGCGTCTTGCATTTTCCTCCTTCTCTTTGTGCTCCTGCAGCATGTGTGTGCAGAACTGACCCTGCATCACATGACTGTGTGTTAGAGCTGTTAATGTTCAGGTTGTGAATCCTGCATGTCCATTGTCATGAAAGTGAGTAAAATTGTGAGATTAAAAACAAACTATACTCAGATATCTACACAAGAAATATCTTCTATAAAGCAGGACATAATTTTTCAGCTTTGCAATTCACAATCTATAATAAAAAGACAAACAATCCACCAAAAGAAAACTTTTTTTTTTTAATTGAGTCAAGTATTACATTGAGTTCATACCAGTGTAACCATTCCCACTGCCTTTGAGTCAACTCAAGTTAGGTTACAGTCAACTAGGCCCTAGAAAGGCTGATTTAGAACAAATCACTGTGTTCAGGTTTGTTCCAGTCACACTTGCTCCACAAATCCTTAATAAAATAATCATGTTATTTTTTCATATAGTGGCCTAGCTTTTTTTTCCTGGTGTTATAGAATTCATGAAAAAGTGTTAGAACTAAGGCAGTTCCCCGTACACTGAATAAAATGGTTGCATGCTCCACAAGAAACAAATATGAGTGCCATCTCACCCATGAAATTCTTCCTTGGCCTGAATAATCAATCTTCTTAAATAACCCTTGAATCTGTGCATTGCTCTGTGGGATTCAAATAACAAAAGAATAAAGTACAGTGACACTTATTCTAAATGAATCGACTAATTGCAAATGCTTGTCTTTAATTGCAAAGGAGCAAGACACAAGAGAGCACAGTGATGAGAGAGTCTGAGCGAGAGTATGATATAAAGAGAAATGTCACACTGTCTTACTGTGTTAGGCAAACCCAAACACTTCTTCACTATCCGTCCAAAATTCTTTGCATCGATGCATCTCAAGCCACCCGTTTCAAAGTCCTTTATGAAGAAAAATACAGTCAAATCTTCCAGGAATGAATGACCAGACTATAAAGTGTTTAAAAAAAAAAAAAAAAGTTCATAAAGTACCTCAAATGCTTCTTTCAGTTTCTGGAGGTTGTCGAGCGATATCGTCTCATCAATCTTATTGGAGTGAGGAAAAGTGATGACGTTATATTATGCAATTAGCCCTAGTTACTATCATGCAAGATAATTATGAATTTTACAGGAGAAGAGCACAATGCACAATGAAACAAGTAATTAAGTTTAACTGCCAATTTTTTTTTCTATCCACTTAAATCCACTCACCAGGAAGTTCATAAAGTCTGAGTGCTAAAGATACAAATTAAGGTTAGAGAGGAGACATTAACAGTGTATTCTTACACTGAAAACTGTGTAATTATCAGCACACACAATTAGGGCTGCACCTCTGAGAATTAGTGACTATCTGTTGTGGCCACAACAAGCCACCAACGGCTACGACACGTCCCTGAGATGCTCGCACAAGGCCAGATGACAGACTCTCTGCTCTCTGTGTTAATGGCCTTTCTTCAATTTGCCACAGTTTCCTGGCAACGGTCCCTTGATCCATGACACTCTTTGATCTATCATTAATAAATAACAGGGATAAACAGCCTAATTCCTCAAGGATGTAACTAGAGTCGAGGTTTCCCTGCGGTATCTCCTGAATAGCTGAGATAATTATTTAATCAGTCAGAGTGATGGGAGCACTGAAAGTGTTCACACAACCTCGACTGCTCTCCAAATCCCTTTATTAGAGCTACATAACTTTGAACTCCTGAGCCTGTTCCGCTTAATCTGTTATGGCACATTATTCATTACATTAAGCAGGAGAGTGTGACTGACATCTGCAGCTGAAGCCCACAAACTTCAGCTGGAACATTTGCACCAGCCTCCTACATCACTCTATCATTCCTGTCAGCTTGAAAGCTTGAATTTGAATCTGGTGGGCTCCTTTTAAGTAGTTGGCTCAGCAACTATGTTTGTTTTACTTTGGCCTGAAACATGGCCATCCCCGGGCTCTGGGATAGATTGTCCTGGCTGTTGCACTGTCAGGCTGCAAGTAAATTGATCATCAACTTGATTTAAAATGGCATTTTTGGCATTACCTCACATTCATTCAGCTACTGGTGAGATATGAGATGAAGTTGAGTTTAAGCACTTTGGAAAGAGTCTGTAAACTGGCAAGTGTAGCAATGTAACACTCTAGTGACACCTTGAGGCAAAAAGCAGCAACTTTAAGAAAGCCATGAAAACACAACAATTTAGACTTCAGATGACTTGTGAGATGCAGAGATAGGTTTAAACAGGTCCCATTTAACTCTCTATTTTCACTTTCTGATAGCTGTTTTGAGAACTGTACCTTGAGGCTGCAGAGTCTGCGAATCGAATCAATACTGTGGTGTTGCCGTCTCATGATCGGAGCCTTATCTCCGAGTGTGAAAGAGTGTCTTCGCCTGTTCTGTTTCAGCAGCTCTCGCATGAGCCATTCAGGCTGCTCTTTACTGTCCTCGCTCACTCGTCTCTGTGATGAGAAGTCATCTGCAACTATCTCACCCCGACATCCAGGCCCAGAGGTGTTTCTCATCCTCCTCCCAGTATCCTTCAGTTCAGAGAGGATGCTGGAGGAGTTGAGATTATATTTTTATTAAATGCATGCACTAGTCTTATAGTACACTGTTGCTATAGGTGAGTGTTTTGACTGTCATGAAAAGTATATGAGAAAGCACTTATTATGTCTTTACTCAACTTAGGCCATCCTTCGTGTTTAGAAACTCTAAAAAAGAAGTGCCAGTGGAAGCTACACACACATCAATGTAATCTTAAGACTGTGATTATGAGTCCCATATGAACAGACTTCCTGTATTACACTGTTACTACTCAGTCCTGCCACAGATGGCAACTCAAGCACCATGACAACAGCAAACATTTTCTGAAGAGGATAGAGATCAATGCACGACAACAAGACAAACAAAGGAAGGCCTCAACCTACATTATCCCCGGTCAGTGTCACAACTGTTAGTGTAAATAAGACATGCAATTAAGATAAATTTGGTTTTAAATTCAAAGTGTACCGAACATGCACTTAACATGTTAAAATGTGACTTACTCAGGAAAACAACAAAATAGCAAATTACCTGGTCACATGTTGGGTTTCTAATCTCCCAGAAGCTGAGGAAGAGCGAACCTTTTGCCCCAGTGGCATCCTTGTTAGATGGTGTCTCAAAATGTTGACTTCAGAGCAGCACAGTTCCTTAGTCAGACATCCAAACAGACGTTAATCAGACAGATCTAGCGTTAGTCTACCTGACACTCACTCTAGCATTACACCTGAGCAGAGCAGGTGGCCCCATGGTAACTAAGAAACCAAGAGTGACAACTGAGACTACAAAACTACAAACAAGACCCTGTGCTTACAGAGGGGGAAGCAGCTTTGTCACCACGTTAAATCTTGTTTAAAACCAACAATATATATATCACTGTTTACTTCAATCATTTAACTATTTTAGCAATTTTCAGGTAACTATAATTAAATCATTTGTGTTTTTTTTTTGTTTTTTTTTACATTTTATTGCAGCTGCCATGAGAATAAATACATCTAACAAAAAAATAAAACAAAATGAATATCCCTTTTAGAGAGACATGGAAAACAGAATTTCACAGAGTAAAACAGAAGCATGATGAATCAAAAAGTGTTACTGCTGGTGACACTCTGTGCAGACAGAATCCATTAAATCGATGCAACAAGTTTTATTCAGCCTTGTTATCGAGCTGCAAACAGACTGCATAATGTCAGATAGCAGAATATGGGGGCGATGAGACATGAAGGCAGACAAATATCTTTTCATCTCAGGGAGATGTTTAATTATCACACCACACACAAGTTACACGCAAAAATGAGCAAATTAATTCTGTGAGATGCTTTTAATATATTATTATTATCCATTTCATTTTTTACCCCTACCATAATTTACAGAAAAACAAGAAATACAAACACAGAAACACAAACCACTAACTTTAGCAATAAGGTTCAGAGAGGTCCTGGCCAGCTTGATATCCACTCTGGTGAGCAGGAATTAAGCACAACAGCTGGAAGTTTATTTACATTCTCTCCTTTGTCTGGATGAGCAGCTTTACTCAAAACTGTTCTCACAGCTTCCTTTTCTGCAAAGTCAAAAGATGCAGCTCATGAGTTGTCTGTCAGAATCAACACTCAAACATTCAAAGGCAGAAGATGATGCCAACCTTCCTCAGGTAAAATACTGTGTAACTGCTGCAGCTCCTGCGGCAGCAGAGACTTTATTGCAGATGTGACATTAGTGACTCTCTTTCCACAAAACCTCTGATAGGTTGTCAAATCTGATCCTTTCTGCTGGGTGTGGACATGCCTTTGCACAACAGTTGGAACTGCAACATAAAGAGGATCAGTCAATAAAAATCATTAGAACTGTGTTTATGTGCATCACCGATGGTTTTTGAGTGGACTGTACCTATACCACAGCACGCCGCCACGTTGCGATTGGTGCAGCTGTAGTGAGACTGGTTGCCCACAACGTCAGGTTTTTGCTTTAGCTGGTGATAATTGTCCCTCATCTCTGTCTCAGTAGAGAGCGGCACAAGATGCCTGCTGTGCAGAGGCACAAGTCTTCTTCCCGCATTATTAATGTGGTCATGTCCTGTCAAACAAATTCCACAACAAATGGAAAATAAACTGTAGAGAGAAATATTATGATTGCAGTGATGGTTTGATTTGGACATGCCTGAGTGCTTGGATGTCTTGGATGTTTTCACGTTACCTAGACTGAACCAACAGACTTGTCCTACCTTGAGGCATTCCCATGAAGTCACATCTGTAGGTGGAGTGGTACTGTGCTGTCAAGGCCTTACTGATCTCTCCCTCAGATGGGGGACATTTGCAAAGGAACCTGACATACTCAGGGCTTTGTGTGGCGTCCCTAGGCACCCTCCACATCATGAAAGACTTGGGGAAAACAGCTTGATTTAAAGGTTACAATACACTGTGAGAGGTCAAGCATGGCATTCAACCAGAAATGTAAAATTGAGGCTAACACAGCCTAAATGCCAACCTGACTGGGATGTGGGTTGTTTCTCTTCTGTCCTAAGGCTGTTCCTGTGTGAATGCATTCAGGTTTACAAGCTGGCTTCCAGCAAAAGTCCTTATTGTACACAGTTGAACCAAAAGGTCCAGACCTTGAATAAGAGTCTATAAATGATGTTGACGTTCGGCACCTACACATGCATCAAGATAGACATACAATTATACAGACAAACAAACAAATTCTACATGCCTATTCAGAACATAACCAGACGCCCATAAAACTTACAGCAGAATCTCTGCAGCTGAGTTTGGCTGATAGATGAATTGTCTCCTGTGACATGTTTCATATGGATCCCACCACTGTTTGCCCTCTACCAAAAAAAAAAGTATGATTAGATCACAACCCTGAATTCTTTATATGAAGCACAGTAAAGAATTTTTTTTTCATTTAAATCAACCAAGAAAATAACAAATTACTGCTAAAAAAAAACAAATTGGTTGTTGTGTTTTCCATAATAATGGTTGTGCACCAAAAGCTAAAAATGCTTTGTAAACCATAGTTTCCTCTAAAGATGCCTGACACTTTCTGATAGATAACTGCTGTGTTTGCATCTCTACAACAAAAAACTGTGCCATATAATATTATTTTTGACAGATGTTCATTTTTAGCATCATTCTTTAGGACAATATTAACTGTAAATTTTTTTTTTTTTTTCATTAAGAGAACAATATTCAGAGAAACCTCAGTAAGAAACAGCCTGATATGAGGTGGACAGAGTTTTGTAAAGTGAGAGGACACAATCACCAGTGGAAGTTATGCCCCTTGCTTACTCTCACACACAGAACAGATCAAAAAATACTGTAAGGTAATTAGTAGCCCATATTAGAGTAAGCCAAAGTGTAATAGAAATGAAACAAAAATAATGATACCTGCTAAAATCAAATGTAACATGATGTTGTGATTCAAAACCTAGATTAAGCTCCTTTTAAGTTAGTTAAGGAGCCTCTTGCCATCTTAACATGTCCTTGGTTTAGCTTTACCTTTGGTTGCCATTGGTGACCACCTTTTTTGCATTACAGTTGTTTTCAATTCCCGTTGCCAGATGAAAGTTCACTTCATGGGTGGCTTGCTGCAAAGTGTCATGTTAGAAAGTAGCACTTTAAGGTATTGGCTTTATCTACAGGCAGAGCTGATCGCAGCAGGATGTTTCTAGGTGCTGTGGTTATGGAGACCTACAACAATTGAATGGCCACTGTGAGCTGCTCAGCAGGGGTGATGATGCATTAAAATTTAAACATTGCCAGAGATGCCTTATTTATGTCTGTTGCTTATGTCTGTATGTTTCATGCTATAACCTTCAACTCCACAACATCTCAGAGAGAAATATTGTACTTTTTGCTATTCTGCATTTATTTGAAAGCTATAGTTACTATGCAGATTAAGCTTTTAAATAAAAACATATGATCATCTTATATAGGCCTAATTATGGACTGTTGTAAATTTAACTTTAAGGTAAATGCACCTAGTCCGCTTGTAGGAAGCTCAAATTTTTACATTTATGACATATTACAAGCAGAGGTCAGTTTTCAAGGGGTTTTCATCTAATTTGGTCAAATTATATCTCCTTCAAGTAGAGTATTAAAAGATTTTTTTTTAAAAAGAAAAAAAAAGATGTTAATGTCTTATTAAGAAGATGTTTTGCTTTATTTTCAGTGTAATCAATTTGCCATTGGTTGGATTTTAACCTGTGATAATAAATAAAAACTGTAATTAAATTAAAAAAAAAAACTAATAAATAACAAAAATTAGCTCCACCCAGACCAGCTACAGCATCAACTATTGCCTACAATTTAATATACAATAGCAATAATCAAGGAATATCATTTCATGTAGCATAAGATAACAACATAACACTCTAAACAAGTGTTATGTATTTGATATGTTGATAGGTACCTGGTGGAGTAATTTTACTTTACTACATTTACTTTAACAAAGGATATAGGTAGTTATTCCACTACACAATTCTGCCCTAGTTTCAAGTCCCATATTCACTCTACTTACATGCATCTTCACCTTGACTAAAATGAAACCACTGACTGTTTGTCATTCAAGTTTAGCGCCTCGCCCTGTCGTGTTTTGGACAACCAACCGTATAACAAGCAGGGCTGAGGCACAGAGTGTCCAATAAGATACTCAAAGGAGTTGGCGGCAGCCAATGTCCGACAGCCGGAGCCCAACACACAGGATAAACACAGAGATATCCGCTCAGCCTGAAGACCGCGCACTGACGGTGCTTTTCGTTCCATTGTTTGAGACGTACCGACGCACAGCTGGCCTCATATAGCGCTGTAGGGGTAAGCATCAGAAGTATCAACTTATTAACAAAGCGACTAATGTGTACCTATTTATGAATGAAACAGTGGACTGCGATGTGTTTCGCACAGTATACATCGGTGTTTTACATGTTTAGTCGCATGACTGAGCTGGATAGGATGCTAACACAGTAACAAGCTCCTGCTGATGTTAATCACAGTCTTGCTAACTTTGCTACGTAGTTACCTAACACTGACATTAGCTGCGGCCATACATATTAACTAAACACGGGGTAACTCCCCCAATGACCAAGCTGTTTACAACGCTCGGGTTAGCGTAACGTCCGCTGGTGTTACCAGCTAACCGCTAACTCGTATAGCCTGCTATGTTAGCCTGACAATGGTGGCTGGTCTGGCCGTGTTGCTCATCTTAAAAGCTAACGCTAGCTATAAGGAGAATAACTAGGTTAACGCCGCTGACTGGTGCTGTGGCAGCCCGGAACCAGTGATGCAGGCGGAGCATCTCTCACCGAGATCATCGTCACTTTCAGTCAAACTTTAAATCCAATAATCTGCCTTACAGGCCGTAAAGAGGCCGGTTAAAATTGCTAGAGGAGCGGAGGGTGTTTGAAAACAGTCGGGTGGCCATTGTTAGCAGTGTAATCAGCCATTTTAATAATCGTCTCCTGAAATGAGCTCTGTGGCACACCAGCTCGCTACTATTAGCTAGCCTAGCTGAAAGCAAGAGGGACACAAAGCAAGAAGGAGCCATAATGGCTAGCAGCTACCGAACAATCAAAGGCGGTGGAAGCTAATGCTAATGTATTCATCTGCAACCCCAAGCCGGTTAGCTGCATGTTATATCAATGAGATGCTGCTAGATGAGAAAACGCAGTGGGTTGTTTTTCACTGGGTCTGTACTATATCTGTGTGTGTGGATGGATGCTGGAAGGAAAGCAGGAGTAAACTAATGTGTAGTAGAATGTAGTCTTAAAAGAAGCATCATGTTGGCCTTTTCATACAATGGATCATCTGTCACCCCCACCCCCCAGATTTAAACAATAGATGGGACTGACAAAGCAGGAGGCAGACAGTTGATTAGGGGGATATGTAGATACTCCCACTGTCATGCATGAGTGGACATGGACACATTCAGTTAAAACATTTTTTTTTCTCTGTATTTAGAAAGCCAAGATGGTGAAGGATCCAAAGAAGCCGAGGGGCAAAATGTCCTCATATGCCTACTTTGTGCAAACATGCCGAGAGGAGCACAAGAAGAAACATCCTGATGCCAGTGTCAACTTTGCAGAGTTCTCCAAGAAATGCTCTGAGCGATGGAAGGTAAAATAAATAGCTTTCAATAGCTGAATCCTTTGGTGGTGTCTTTTTTTTTTTTTTTTTTTTTTTTTTTCTTCTTTTTTCTTTTTTCTTTTTTTACGTCTCTGAATCCAATATTTTGCTTCTAGCAGTGTGTGTCATCTAGATTGTCTAAAGCTGCTTGTGTTTTCCCAAAGACAATGTCACCGAAAGAGAAAGGCAAGTTTGAAGATATGGCCAAACAAGACAAGGTGCGTTATGAGAGGGAAATGAAGAATTACATTCCCCCCAAGGGCCAAAAGAAGAAGCGATTCAAGGACCCCAATGCCCCCAAGAGACCACCGTATGTACCATAATCAACTTGCTCCACACTGATAAGTTTTTTTTCTTGCTAAGTGCTAAGTGGATTATGATAGCTTAAACACTGGGACGCTTTTTTCCCCACAGGTCTGCATTTTTCCTATTCTGTGCAGACTTTCGCCCCAAGGTAAAAGGTGAGACTCCTGGACTCTCCATCGGAGACACAGCAAAGAAGTTGGGAGAGATGTGGAATAGCTCATCTGCAGAGGACAAGCAGCCGTATGAGAAGAAGGCTGCCAAGTTGAAGGAGAAATACGACAAGGTGAATAGAGATCGTACAATTGAAGCAAGACTTATTTTTGCTAATTTGACAAACATGTTTTATTGTTGAATGAATTGGGCTTCTTTGCTCTGAAGCATGTAAAGGAACAAGTTTCTCTGTAGCTAAAAGCACATTTGATATGCTTTCCACAGGATATTGTTGCTTACCGCACGAAGGGCAAAGTGGATTCTGCTGCTGCTGCGGCAGACGACGATGATGAGGAAGACGAAGAAGATGAGGGAGAGGAGGATGACGATGACGATGAGGACGACGATGACGAGTAGATTGCATCAGGATGGGACCTGAAGTTTTGTTTATGCCATATAACCCTAATATACTCAATTCACCATCTTGAAACAGAAGTCAGATTGAACAAGAACATGTGTATATTTAATGTTTTTAACATGTACAGTGTTATGCTCCTTTTTTTGTAAAGTTAACACTACATATCTTAAGTTGAGATTTTCTAGTGGTAGTTCTTTATCCCTGCCATATTCTGTAACAATTTAGGAGGACTACAAATCAGTATGAAAGTAACTAGTCGATAGGTGTTACAACTCAAAAATGAGATTTCTGAGTTGGTAGTGTATTTTTCTTTATTTTGAAAAATATTTTTTTATGTGCTGTCCCAATGTCTTTTTATTGTTCTTTGAATACCACTCTAATATCAAATGCAGCTGTCGACATTCAAGAATGTCTTCAATAAAGGTCGTTTTTTTTTTAAGAAGTTTGATTTGTTTTGGGGTTTTTCTTTCTTTAATTTTATTTGTCTCAATATCTCCAAGGCTCCCAATCAGTTATCAAAGATCCAACACGGACAACATGTAGTTTGTCAAGTACACGTATGAATAATTCAGACACTCTGGGGATTGAGGCTTTTCCTTTTAAAACCTATATGTCTGTACAAGGTAACATGACATATCTTTGTTCTCATTTCTGCTGATGATAAATTAACCAGTGAGTTGCTATTTTAAACAACTAGAAATAACTAGGTGGTGTCAACTCATTTTTACTTACACTTTCTGATACATTTTAAATATCTGACGTGGTAATGCTTCCCAATAAGCCATATATTTGGATTTAGGGAAATATTTGACCAGCAGACCAAGAAATTGGAAACAGGAAATGATATGAATGCAGTTAAATATGACTTAGAATTTATTAGTTCCAAAAACATCTCAATGGCTGTGATATGGAAAGAGTTAATGAATAACTGCCCTGCAGGATTATTGCATTTATTTGGAAATTAGTGTTTGTGTGTAGGCTGTGATTAGTATCCCATCTTGTGAAAAGCTTCCACAGTTCTGCTTTTGGATTTTCTCCAAATTGCTTTGAACATCAAGAGTGCTGTGTTTGATCATTGTACTGTGGTTTGAGTAAGCTAAATCCAGAAGGTGGCGCCATGATGAAGTCAGTTTTAAAAGTGTATGTAGTTAAAAGTTTTAACTGTGGTTAAGTTTTTTATTGCATCCATCCATATGGACTTACAAGAACAAAAAAAATAAAATAATACTGTTGTAGTTGGGAGACTTTTACATAACTTTGCCTACATTTAATTGTACACAAAGAACTTTGTCTTCTGTCCTGAGCTCTAATAAAATCAGCCACATAAAGGCTTCCCCTGTATAACACAGCTCCAGTTTCTTATCATTCATCTAGAAGAAGTCATCATAGAGTAAGCACATTTGACTAAAAAGAGTAGCCCTTAAATCACCATATAATGAGAAATAAAACATGGAGTGGGCTTCAGTTCACTAGTCTCACCTAAATCTCATAAATCAAAGTCTTTCCCCTGCCTGTTTCTATAGCTGATTGAAATGGAAACATTTTGGTGACTAAAAGAGGATCAATCCCAACTGTTGGCTGAGTTATACTGACCACATCCGAAGCATTTGTTGTGCATTTATTTCAGTTTCACCAAAGTGCCCAGATAAAAGTCTTTTATGTGTTTTGTGTGAGCACTTCCCCAGTGAGTCCAGGTTGAAACCCTTTGTGATCCTTTGCTGTGATAGATTTCCCTTTGCCTGTAATTGGAGACAGCCTAGCAGTCACGGTGGCCTCACAATCACTTAAAGGGGGGTTCACATGTCTATTTATCAGACTGTTCTCAGCAGTGTTGCCCTTTGCCACACAAAGGACCTCCTCTCAAAAAGCATTTGCAAATATGAATGAAGTCACAGTGGTCTCCTTTCAGTGGGTCTCACACAGAAACAGGCAAGTAACAGTAAATTTGCTTAACCATGGATCTAACCACATAAGAGGCAGTAATTTCATTTTTAATAACAGAGAGAAACTTTTATTTTAAATATTTTAAATATTTTGGCAATGCTAGTTATATACTATAATTAATTGTACACTAACAATCTGTTCATGTCAATTGAATTTTAACACACTTTGCTACAGTGACATGTCAACTCTCTTTTGAGACCTGTGATTCAGGGCTGCAGTTTTTGTTTATTTTTTCTTTTCTCTCCTTTCGCTCATTGAATGACTGCCTCGCAGTCTCTGAATGAATCCTCCATCTGACATGCAGCAAGAAAGCCTCCCGATAGGCTACCTTACTGCAGGCAACTGTTCAAAGAGTCCATTTCATCTCTACATTGAGGAACCTCAATAGCAAAATCCACGGAGAGAATATAAAACAGACTGATTCAGCAAAGCTAAGTAGGGTGTATTATTATTGCTCTTTTTTTTACTTCCTAGAAATTGGGCACATTCTATAAAGAGAGTAAAGACATGTGGCATAATTTATTTAAAGATTATGGGGCATGTTTTCTTTTGAAATACGTATAAAAAACAACAAACTTTCAGTGTGCAGCATTTTGGAGTGTGAGAAGAACTTTTTTTCTGCTGCAGGATTTGCATAGAGTGATGTCAAAGAGGCGTGCCAGTCAGGATTACAAGCTGAGGAGGTCGACTAATCACTATGGATACAGCTTTTATAGTTTTCCATTTGTTGGTCTTGTGTGGAGGTAATGCTGTGCAGTTTCCAGGACTTCACTTTTTAATGCCATCTCTGTTTTGTTTTGCTGAGGATCTTATTCTTATACATGATTGTGCAATTATGACCAAAGCACTTTGGAAGTAAACTTTATGATGGACTCCACTGGACAAAGGAGGAAGTATACAATTTTTATGTTTCATTTTTTGGTAAGTTGGCATGTTGGTTCATGTGTCTCAGCAGTGAGTGAATTACAATTTATGTTCAGATATGTCAATTTCTGTCTAATTCAATGACATTGTTAAGGTTACAGTGCAGTTAGATGCTTCAACAGTGGCATATTTATACATATTTCACTCTAACAGGAAACTGAGAGCCATTTCTTTCTGTTTTCTGTGTTCCCTTTGCAGGTGTTTAACACTGCATCCTCTCATGAACCCTCATCTGGAAATACAGTGAATGTGAGCAGTGTGAGGCAGTTTGCAGATACCGTCTTAGGGCAGCATATGCTTCCCTCCTGGTATTATACATCTGTTGATGCTGTGCCCGAGCATGGCGCAGTCAGTTTACAGTCTCACAACAGATGGCGAACACAGATGGCTTCCTCCAAAACTGTTTATTCATTTGAAGTGAAAGAAGACACAGCACCAGGTTAGTCAACTGTGCAGTGAGGCCTTCCTCATGTAAATTAGGCACAAATGCATAATGTTTGCTGACAAGAGTTAATTTGAGTATTACATGATAGTTTTTGAAATATTATTTATTTGACTTGTAACTCAAGATCAGTACTATCCTTGTTTCTATTTGTAGGATGCTGAAGGTCCTTCTGTGTTGATTAATGTTGCCAAATGTTTTCTTGTCACTCCACAGTCAGTGCATCACCCAGTAATTATTCATCATCCAATGTGTTGACAGGAACAGTTGTGGGAAAAGTGGAAACAGCATTTGAGAGTCACACGCCTATCGCATATTCAGTGCAGGAGGATGACGGAGAGAACCTGTTCCTCCTCAGCCCTCTCTCAGGGGAGTTCCTATTATCCCGCAGCCTGGATTTCGAAGCACAAAGATTCTACATTCTCACAGTGGCGGTGCAGCAGGGGGATTTGCTGGTGTCCAGTGTCAGGGTGTACTTCAGTGTGTTGAATGTGAACGACAACCCCCCTGTTTTCAGTCAGGATACCTTTTCTGCATCGCTGCTGGAAGACACACGGGTTGGCACTTGCTTCCTGTCTTTGAATGTGTCAGATAAAGATGAGGGTAAGTGCGCTGTTTGGGAACCACTCCCTCCGACGGCCATGACTGCAAAAACAGGCCTTCTATCTAGTCCAGGCTGATTGTGAAAGGCTGTGTGTTGTTTTAGAAGCACTGTTAAACAAAATGTAAAATATTGAGAGAATTCCCCAATTGAGGCTGTAAAAAAGAAATAAACCTATTATTTTTACTGTACACAAATTGCTTGAAGAAGTTTATTCATACCTTATACTTACTGCTCATGTACTACAAATATATGATATCCCTTTTTTCATATAAGACCTGCTCCTCCAGAGAGGGATTTATGGGTCTATGCAATTAATGGGGGTCAAATCCACATTTCACAGTTCAGCCAAAGTTAATACGATGCTATAGCCACATGTCACAGCATTTCATTTTTTTTTAACATTATACACACTATGAGCCTTATCCACATCTTTCATTTTAACATTGCAGTAAAAAATTATTGCAATGAAAAATGTTGTCCCAATAATTGGATTGACCTTTACATGACAATTCGTACTGCACGTCCAATTTGTCCCTCCGAGTGTAAAAAGGCAGAAATAATATTCACACATTTCTTGGCTGCTCATGTAACATTTGGCAAGTGAAACTGAGACATGAATCTTATTTATCTCTATGTTTATTTATTTATTTATTTGATTGAGTCTTGCTGAAAATATTGCCTGAAAATCTCATTAAACTTAAGTGACGTCCTTCTTTTCTTGGCCTCTTTTGTTAACTGCTAATGAATGCTTTGATTTAAGTATACTATTAGTATAAGAACTTGACAGCAAACAGGTCTTAGTATCAGTATGTCAAATGTAATGTGCAATATTCTGTTCCTTGATTTATATATAAAAATACACTAAGCCATTATGAGAAGGGAATTCCGTCATTTGTAACCATGTCATTCATCTCTCCCTCTGTGCCAGGTGACAATGGAGAGTTGAAACTGACCGTGGTGGATGGAGATGAAGAGACAGAGTTCTTCATAAACTCAGTTGGTAGTTTGTGTCTGAACAAAGAGTTAGACAGAGAGAGACAGTCCTCCTACAATCTGACGGTCACAGCCAATGACTGTGTCCACCCTGTGTCTTTACAGCTGACCAGCACAGCACATGTTATCGTGGTGCTTATTGATGTCAATGACAATGCTCCATTGTTTGTGTCAGCCAAAAGTGTCAGTGTACCAGAGGACACTGCACTTCATTCTGCTGTAATGACTGTACATGCTGAGGATGAAGACACTGGATCCAACGGGGAAGTTTTGTATTATTTAAACAGCACTTCTGGAGGCACGTTCAGCATCGATAACGGAAGTGGAATAATATACCTGGAGGGGACATTAGATAGGGAGCAAGTAGATACTCTGACTATTACTATAACAGCCACTGATAGAGGCTCACCCAGGATGGCAACAACTATGAATCTCATGGTGCACATTGAAGATGCGAATGATCATGACCCTGAGTTCTCACGAAGCACCTACAGTCTGACAGTAAGAGAGGACATCCCCAGAGGAACCAGCTTGTTCCTGGTCCGGGCTCATGATCGAGACATCGGGCCAAATGGACAAGTGCGGTACTTTCTGACCCAGGCGAGTCCGTTTGTGCTGGACACGGTTCGAGGTGTCCTCACAGTCATGGATAAACTGGACAGAGAGAGGGAGTCAAACTACACCTTATTCATAACAGGTGTAGATAAGGGGGACAAACCCAGATCCACTACTGCTGCAATCAGTGTCACAGTGTTGGATATCAACGACTCTGCACCCCAGTTTTCTCCAGAAACACTGATCATACACGTCATGGAGAATGAGGAGGATCCCGCTCAGCTAACACATCAGGTGCTGCTAGGTCTCTCTCGCTGAATAGTTCAGTGAATATTGATTACAGAATGTTTGATATTAATTACCAGATTGTTTTTGTCTTCTTTTTTTTTTACCAGCTCTCAGCTTTGGACAAAGATTTGGGGGTCAACAGCCAACTTACTTATTTCATACAGAATGGAAATAGTGATGGTTTGTTCTCCATCACTCCCAATGGCACTTTTCAGATCTTACACAGCCTGGACAGAGAGAAGGAATCACTGTATATCGTCACCATTATTGCTGTTGATTCAGGTAAATTAAGTCCAAGTTAGACTGCAGGACATTTTTATCAAATGCTGTATGTTCACATCCTACAGAGATTATTACCCGTTTGAACGGTCACTTAAAACTGTTTGATAATGAATGTCACTTTGTTGTTTGAAGGATTACCACCTTTAACAGGTACTCTTACTGTACAAGTCATAGTGGATGACATCAACGATAATCGCCCAGAGTTTACTGAGGAAGACTACAACACCATAGTGTCAGAGGACAGTCCCACAGGCACAGTGTTTGCCATGATAATGGCATCTGACGTTGACGAGGGTGTCAGTGGGGAAATAAGGTAAAAAGTACTTAAAATTTGAGATTGATATTTGACAGGTGCTCTGGGGAATTATAATGTTGCTGTTGAAGTGACACTTTTTGGCTGTGGTCTTTGATTTCACTTCTTGTTATGCCATGTGTTTCTTGGACAGAAGCCTCCAGGATGTTGTATACGGTAAGTTTACTTACATTTTATTGCTATACGCTGAGAGAGTATGGCATTTTTTCCCTCAGGTATTTCATGGAAAAGCTTGATATACCTATTGCTATTGAGGAAACATCTGGAGAGCTGTTTACAACTGATGTCCTGGACAGGGAGACAGTAGCCATCTACAGGCTGACAGTGATTGGCAGTGATAAGCATCCTACTCAGCCCCTGTCAAGCTCAGTGCTTGTCACTGTGGTCATTGGAGATATTAACGATCACTGGCCTCGGTTTATGAACAGCCCCTATGTGGCCTATGTGCCCACCGAAATGGCTCCAGGTGAGAGATGTTACATCCGCCGTTTTATATTTCACTCTGGGTAACATTGTCTTGATGAGCGAGATGTCTTGTGTTTTTTTCCCTGCAGGCTCGGTTGTTTGTGCAGTAAGAGCAACCGACGAAGACAGTGAGATGAACGCAGAACTACAGTATTCATTATATGGACAAAGCTCCGATCTGTTTTCCATCGATCCATACAGTGGCACCGTGTTTACTTCAAGTGCTCTCGGGAGAACAGAAGATATCATTGTCAACATACATGTGGAAGATGCTGGAGAAAATCCTAAATTTGACAGCACCACCATGAGTATCAGGTTTCAGAACGTCTCTGACTTTCCAGAGATGAATGTGGATGTTCTAAGTTATTCCCTCTCCGAGGACGAGCCAGTGGGAACATTAGTGGCTGTGGTTTCTGCCGTGAGCGTCAGAGCTGAACCCATCTCTTTTTATCTCGCCTCCGGAAACTTTGAAGTCATGTTTCATGTGGAGCAATTAAGTGGAGCACTGAGAGTGGAGAACCCTCTGGATTATGAGAACAAAAAGGATTTTACTTTATTGGTAGAAGCCAGAGACTCTGGCTCGCCTCCTTTCTCATCATTTGCAGAAATTCATATAAACATCAGCGATGTTAACGATAACTTCCCTCAGTTCACTCAAGCCGAGTACAGGTGTGAGGTTTTTGAGAATTCCCCGCCATCCTGGGTTTGTGGTGTTCTTGCCATTGATGCCGACTCTGGCAGTTACGGCACAGTGCGGTACAACATAACAGAAGGAAACACTGATCATCTCTTCACAATTGACTCTGAAAATGGTTTATTGAGCACCACTGCAAGTTTAGACAGAGAAAATATCCCTAAATTCAGCTTGATAATTGAAGCTGCAGAGGGAGGCAATCCTCTTCATAGAGACCAAGCAACTGTTATCATTATTGTTTTAGACAGAAATGACAACATACCTCGTTTTTCACAGATTTTTCTCACAGAGGTTCCCGAGGACGCCGGTGTTGGACACACAGTTATACAAGTCACCTCAACTGATGATGATACTGGTCCCAATGCAGTTATTAATTATTCCATAATTGACCAAAATGATGATATGCCATTTAATATTGACTTTACCACTGGCTACATCACAGTTGAAAGACCTCTGGACAGGGAGACGCAGGATCATTATGTCCTGAAAGTAAGTGCAAATGATTCAGCATGGATCATAAGCACAGACGTCACTATAGTCATTACAGACGTTAACGATAATAAACCAGTATTTTCTGATCATTTTAATAACGCTGTCCTCCCCGAGACAAAAGATAAAGAGGTGTTTGTTATGCAGGTTCTTGCTACAGATGCAGATGTTGGGCAAAACAGTGAGATTCTATATGTTATTGAGCCTCCAAATGAGGAGTTTTGGGTGAACGCTACCTTTGGTCAAATCTATACGAAGCAGACATTGATGTTGCATCATTCGGCTTTTGAAATCTACCAATTTACAGTCATGGCTTTTGATTGTGGCGGTGTTCCCCTGTATAGCAACGCCACTGTCACTGTGAGATTAGAGCCTTATAATCACTACCCGCCGATGTTTCTGCCTCTACAGTCTCTCATTGCGATCCCGTATGACATGGCTACAGGAACTGAGGTGATCCAGTTTGCAGCAATAGATCTGGATGTCAATAGTAGCAGTGCTAATATTGAGTATGTTTTAAATGAAGATAATGCTTCGGATTTCTTTTGGATCCAACCTGACAATGGCAAAGTAAAGTTAAAGCAAAGTTTGACAGAGAACCTAAATTCCTTTCTCACTTTAATAGTTGTGGCAAAAGATCAGGGCACCCCGCCTTTATCATCGCAGACTGAAATCACTTTTGAAATTACTGGGAGGAATCAATTTTCACCAAGCTTTAGAGAGCCAGCTGTCACTTTCTCTGTCCCTGAGGACTTGCCGGTAGGATCGGTAATTGGGAGAATTCAAGCAGAAGATAGGGATTACGGTCCCAATGGTGCCATCATGTACTGCATTACCCCAGAAAATCAATATTTACCATTCTCTGTAGGAGAAGCCTCTGGGCTTCTAACACTAATCAGAGAGCTTGACTTTGAAGAAGAAGTTATTCATCAGCTTCAAATCAAAGCCACGGATGGTGGCTGGGTCTCTAGAAAAGGCATGTTAAATGTTACAGTGGTTGTTATGGATGTGAATGACAATCCTCCAGTCTTTTCATACTCCGAATATCTCACTTCAGTCCCTGAAAACTCTGAAATTGGAACAAGTGTCTTAGATGTCAAGGCTGCTGATGCTGATGCAGGTGTAAATGCACAAATATCCTACTCTATCATTGCTGGTCATGTGGATAAATTTGCTATTGACTCAAGAAATGGCACAATCACTACTTTGGATGTGTTTGATTATGAGCGAGAGCAGATCTTTGATGTAACCATCAAAGCTTCAAACACTGGCGGTTATAATTTATTTACTCTGGCTCATGTCATCATCCAAATTGCAGACATCAACGAGTTCACACCTACATTCAGGAAAAGAGAGTTTAACTTTTCAGTATATAAAAATGTGCCTGTTGGAACTATCATTGGAGCAGTAACAGCCACAGATTATGACCAAGGCTCTGAGGGTCAGGTGTTTTACCTGATGTTTGGCCAAAATAAATATATTGGCTTTGAAATCAACAAACTTACTGGAGAAATATACACAACTGGCAGTCTGAGGAAACAAGGCAACAGTCACATAGTTTTAAAAGTTCTGGCAAAGAACTCTGGGGTCATTACTGGCATGGATGTAGATGAAACTTTGGTCCTCATCAGTGTTATCGACACAAATGACGCACCCATGTTCACCTCTGCACTTTATTTGGCGAATGTGACAGAGGACAGCCCGATTGGGACATCTGTGATAACTGTGAGCGCTCTGGATCAGGACTCCATTTTGGACTGGAATCGTTTCTTTTTCAGCATTGAAAGTGGAAACACAAACTTCTCTTTTGCCATTGATCCACCCAGTGGTGTTATTTCAGTAAATTCTCCACTTGACAGAGAACTGTGGGCAGTTTATAACCTGACTGTCACAGCCACTGATAACGGCTCTCCACCAGCCACTGGGACCACTAAAGTCACTGTGACAATTGCTGACGTTAATGACAACACCCCCGAACTCACATTAACTGAGGCTCAGCTGAAGGAAAATCAGCCTCAAGGCACCGTAGTAGCCAGATTAAATGCATCTGACTCTGATTTGCCACCAAACCAGGGACCTTTTACCTACTGGCTGGTAAATCCTTCAACAGGCAGCGCTTTTTCACTGACTCCTGATGGAGTTTTATTCACCACAAGACCCATTGATCGGGAACAAATCCCTGCATATCGGGTTCTGTTGGCAGTTAGTGATGCAGGGACTCCTGCGCTGTCATCAACAACAATATTCCACATCAGGATTGTGGACGAAAACGATAACCCTTCACTGCCCAGAAATATCTTCATCGAGGTCAAATATTTTGGCAGTTCTTTCCAAGGTGGCATGATCGGTAACGTCCACCCTGAGGATCAGGATGAGTCTGATACATTTATCTGTGGGATCAAAAGCGGGCCACTGAACATGTTCACGATACCTAATGGCACATGTGAGCTGTGGTCGTCTCCTTTCCAAGGTGAGGCTACATTCAATATCACCATCGAAGCTACGGACCAGCTTCACTTCCCAGTCAACAACAGCATCTATGTAAACTACAAAGGTTTTACAAATGCTTCTATAGACAGTTGTATATTATTCTATATGTCATCATCCTCAATGGAAGAGTTCTTGTCTAATAAGTATTTGAGGTTTGTGAAAGCTCTGGACAGTCTGTTTAACCTACAAGCCTCTAAGACTCATGTATTTGGAATCAAACTCATTGGCAGTGAAATCCTTCTGTTGGCTGCAGTCAAAAATTACAACGGTGAATATCTCAGCAGAGAAGTGGCGAGTGGTATCTCTGCGGGACATAAGAAATTACTGGAGTCTCAGACCAATGTGATGATATCTCACATCACCAGCGATCCCTGTCTCACCAGCCCTTGTCAGAACGGGGCAGTGTGCAACAAAAACATTTACATCGGCCAGGACGTTGCTGTGCTGGAGAGCCTGCTTGTCATCTTTGTGTCACCGCAGAAAGAGGTTTTTAATTGTACCTGTCCAGCCGGCTTCACCGGGACACTGTGTGAAGATGACATTGATGAATGTGAGGTGAATCCCTGTAAGAATAAAGGCACATGTGTGAATACTGCAGGAAGTTTCTACTGTCATTGTCAGAGCAGCTTTTCTGGCTCTATCTGCTCTATTGATGTAGATGAATGTCTGAAGGTGAACTGCCAAAATGGAGGGACATGTCTTCCCACACAGGATGGATATTACTGTCACTGTGTGCCTGGATTTGAAGGTAGACTTTGGTATATTAAAAAAAATCTAATTATACTACATGAATAGAAGCCAGAATCTCTTTAAAGTCAGAGCTTTGCTTTTTCCAGGAGAAATGTGTGAACAGTTCATAGACCACTGTAGCTCCACACCCTGTATCCACGGCAGCTGCATTAGTTCACAGACTGGATTCTCTTGTCTTTGTCCCTTTGGTAAGAATAATGCATAAAATTATGTTTTACTTTTTTCTTTTCTTTTTTTGTGTGTGTGTGTGTGTGGGGGGGGTGGGGGGTGAGGGGGGTGTCATTTATTTGCTCTATTACAGAAATTTAGATGAGAAGCTTAGCTTAGATTAGTATAAAGACTGGAAACAGGGAAACAATTGGCCTAGTACTGCCCAGAGCTAATAACAATGCCCCTGTCAGGCTCATTGATTAATCAATTAAATGTGATTTGTTTAATCCATACAAAAATCAAAGTGATAATTTGCCATTATAAAGGCAGCTAAGATAACCGGCTACTGGCTGTAGCCTTGTATTTAATTGACAGAATGTGAAAGTGGTATTGATCGTCTTGTTTAATTTTCAAGAAAGTGAATATATGTATTCATTCCATAAAATAGACTCGTCGAGGCTATAACTGAAAACATCTCATTTATTAAACTGTACTAACAGTTTTGTCTCTGTTTTAGGAATCAGTGGTGTCCACTGTGAGGAGCACAGTTTCGGCTTTGAGGAGCTGTCCTTCATGGAGTTTCCCCCATTAGACCGCAGGGCTAATTTAATTTCTCTAGAGTTTGCGACAGTGCAGAGAAATTCCTTGCTCCTCTACAGCCCTGGAGGATCGTCCAGCAGGGAGTTCTTTGCACTGGAGATATTGGATGGGGCCATACATCTCTCTTATGACCTGGGCTCAGGACCTGTGAGGCTGCAGACAAGCAAACAAGTGGCAGATGGATATTTTCACATTGTCACTGCCAGGAGGATTGGTAATGTGAGTTTTAAATATGTCGGCACATACACAAGGTTAATGAGACGGTATTTTTAAGTTAGAATTTGGAGAAGTGAGTCTGAAGACTGATGAAGTGCTATTTGCATTTAACAGATGGGTTCTTTACATGTGGACAACTGCACAGATGTTGAGAACAATGGATTTTGCTTTTCACAGAGTGATGGCAGTGGCTCAGAGAGGTAGCAGTGAAATATTATTGCTGCTTTTCCATAATTCACAGTTTCTGCTTTTAGTATGTGTAATATTTATTAATGGCCTCTCTATGTCTTTACGCACACTCAGGACCCTAGATGTTGGCAACAGTAATATCACATTTGGAGGATTGAGGACTTTTGAATTTATTCTACTGCATCCTGCTCAGATAAAAACCCATGACTTTGTCGGATGTATTCGAAACATTCATGTTAATGGCATCCAGCTGACACCGTCTATGGCCCTTGTGACATATAACATTCTTGATAGGTAAGCTTATAACACTTAAAACATGTAGATGCTCTAGATATACAAACAGCTCAGTCCTTAATATTTATTTAACACAGAAAATATATCTCTTTTGTTTTCGTTTATGTGTAGATTTCAGTAACATGTCTTGTATCTATATTTCTTTTATAAAGGTGTCCTCGAACAGCAGTTTCCCCATGTCACAGCGACCCATGTAAGAATGGTGGTGTATGCCACGATCTGTGGTCTGACCATCTCTGTGAGTGCAAGAGTCCTTTTTTTGGAAGCGACTGTGCCGAAGGTACGAAAGAAGAAGAAAAGAATTATATGTAGTTATATATATGTAAAACTGAAGTTTTTCGCACTTGTGAAAAATGCTTTAAAGTGAGGATTCTTTCAAATATAATGGCATGAAAAGTTTTTATTTGTCAATTAACTTCATACAAAGTGCAGTATTTGGTGTGACCATGTTATGCCTTTAAAACAGCACCAATTCTCCTCAGTGCGCTTGCGTGGTTTTTAAGAATACTTGTCAGATAGGTCGTTCTACTCATCTTGGAGAACTTTCCACAGTGCTTCTGTGGGATTCGGCTGTCTCAGTGTCTTCTGTCTCTTCATGTAATCCCAGACTGATGCTGAGATCACAACATCTGTAGGACTCATTGTTCCTCTTGTGGCTAAAGACAGCTCTTTATGAATCTGGCTGTGTGTTTGGGGTCGTTGTCATGTGTAGAATAAATCTGAGACAAATCAGATGCCTGCCTGATTGTACTACATAATGGATGAGAATCTAAACACATACAGTATTAGTAGTATATATATTTATTTCATAGAATTGAGTTTTATTTTGATTTTGAGTATTTATTTTTGAATCATGAATGAAAGATAAAGATTTTCCCCTTTCATTTAACAGAATCATCAGAAGAATTTGTATTGAGACTTGATGGGAATGACTACATTGAGTATGTCATAAAGGAGAGATTCAAGAGAGACTACCTGCTAAAAGACTCGCTGGATGATGAGAAAGAGGGAAACAACAAAGATCAAACAGTGATTAACATCAAGTTCAAGACCAAACACAATGGAGCACTAATGTTTGTTACTGGACAGACAGGATATATCATGCTGAAGGTAGGTATGAATCTCATTTAGATATCTACTCATCTTGTATTTTTATTCGTAGCATAAAACAGTTTTTTCTATGTCATTCAGATAAAAGACAGAAAGCCTGTGTTCCTGTCCAAAGACACGCTGTCCGGACACCTGTCAGAGTTCACTGTGGACTCTACAGTGGCTGACGGGGTCTGGCATGTCCTATCCTTGTTCAGCAATGGACAGATCACTTTTCTGACTCTGGATGGAAAACCGGTCTTGAACATCACCGACCGAATAATGGATCTCATTCCTGTTAGTGTGGAAAAGATTATTCTTGGTGCGGCTCTGACAGGCGACTCAAAGCTCCAACAGTCAGGTGAGATTTACAAGAATTATTGCTATCTGATCGTATCTGTTGAGTTTTTCTTTTAGATAGTTGCCAAGTCATAATGATCATACCAATACACTCTTTTTCTACTGACAATGAATAAATCTTGGACCCATAATTTCTGTACAAGCACTGTTAATCGTCATATTATAGAACATGTGAAAAGATAAATGAAATCTAAAAGAAAAGATCATCTTTTTTGTGTTTTCCTTTTTTTGATGTAAATACTCTTAGCAAGAAGCATTAAAGAGACAAAATACTTAAAGGTTTCTTGTTGCGTCTTGCCTGCTGCTGTCATATCTCGCCTGTGCATCTTACAGGGCAGCACATCGTTTTATCACTTCACCTCATACAGGAGGTTTTTTTATCAGGTTAGGTTGTCTCTTTGTTTGGTGTAGGAATAGATCATTGAGTTTGTGTTCTATTCAACCCTTTCCCTTTACATGTATAATAAAGTGTAAGCAGAATTACTTAAATGAGGAGCAAGGTTTTTAAGTAAATGACTCTAGATGCAACCATTGTTTTTACATGAAGTGGTCACCTTGCATTTTTAGCACTTTGAGTACCACTGATGACTCTCTTCATGCTATTTTTGACAGGGTTCACTGGATGTGTTCAGTATTTCAATGTGACCGGTTACACTCTGCCTGTCAGCGGACACAGTGTGACGGTGGACATCTGGCCGAGCCCGACTCTTCTCCAGTCCAGCTGCATCTCTCCAGGTGTCTGTCTGCCCTCCCCCTGCTCTGATGAGGACACTGTCAGGAGGAGTTGTCTCTCTGGACAGTGTCAAACCCGGTGGAGGTGTGGACCCGCTGTGCAGAACAGGTCCTGCATCTGTTTGCATAATGTCTCAGACCATGCCTGCGATATCTGCATCTCTACAACAGAAAGCCGTGATCAGTGCTCTGAGGCAGAGGGCAGTGTGCCTCTGTGGCTCATAGCTGTGATCCTTCCTCTAATCTCCATCCTGGTTATTATAGGAATGTTTCTTGCCATTTACAGAGTGAGGCGGCAGAACGCAAAGTGTCAGCCTGATAGTTTGCCACAGAAGACAGAGCGAGGGACAGACAATGTAACTTTTTGTTTTGATGACAACATGACGCTCACGGATGCTGCACCTGCAGAAAAAGAGAAACAACATGACCCAATGACTGCTGATCTGCAGAGGTCAAGTGTGGAGTTTTACTGTGATGCCAGTCTGTCAAGTGTGCAGCCGGAGCCCAACAGTGACCTGGAGTATTATGAAATCGGCAGCATCTCTAGTGCGTTTCATTCAGACACCTCCCTCGAGCTCAGCTGGCACAAGCATTTGTATAGCACAAAGTGTGCGAAAGCTGATCCTAAACGGTGGGGAGATTTGAAGATGCTACTCACAAGATTTAAGAAGGAATGCTCCAGCGAAGAGAAGGCAAAGAGTCCAACAAAACCTCAACATGTGGCCTCCCTAAACAAGCAATTGTCAGAGCAGCCACAGAATACACCACCTTGTTACATAAAGAAGATCCCACAACCAGAGCTCCTAGAACCTGTGCAATGCCTCACCTTTGAAGAAATTGGTAAAATAAATGCTCCTCTGGAGCAAACAATGTCACATCAAGCATCCCTGAGGTGTGGACCCACCAAGTCCACCACGATGAAGGATGTCTCATCTGACAGTGAAACAGACAGCACATTCACCTGCTCCGAGTCGGAGTGTAGACAGGTTTCTGTCATCAGCACCAGGGAAGATGGACATTACCAGTCAAGCCTCTCTGCACGCAGCTTCAGACAACAAGACATTTTGCCTGTGAGTACATTATTCAAACACAACTGTCACTCTGCTGCAGGTCAGCATAAAGATGACAGTACTCCCTCCGGGATGTTTGAGCGATGGGAAAATATTTTAAATATGCATCTGCCTTATAGCAGCTATGTTCCCGTATTTGAGGATATTGCATGTCTAGCCATGGAACCCAGTCAGAGCTATGACATGCAAAGTGATACAGAGGAAATTATTTGAATGTCATTATAAAGGTGTTGCTGTAATGTATCAAAATTCACTAATACTGCAAATTAATGGAAGTCTGAAGTTTTAGTTCTAAACAAGCAATGAAATATGTTTTCACTTAAAGCAGAACTCTGGATCTGGATCTTACTCACTGGGTGTCTGATATCCTGTACTGTCTTAGTAAAGAAAATTAAAATTAATGAAACATAAGAGTTTCAAGTACTGTCAAAACCCATCACCACCACAGCCTATGTCTTTTGATTTAAAATTGTAAGTATAAGTGGACATTCATCTCAGGCTCCACTTTATTTTAACATATTCTGATGGTTTGGCTCTATCTAGTGGACAAATTCAAGGTTACATTCAGAGGTGGTCTGATCAACTGTATAGATTATATAAAGATTGTATATTTTGTGTTTTATCACATATTGAGTAGTTAAGAGGTTTCACAATTGCCCTTAAAATCAAAATAATAAAAAAAATGTTTTTTTTAATTAGGGGAAGTACAGTATATTTAAGCGTGTATTTCATTGTGTATTTCAAGAACTATAGGCAGATTCAAGATGAAAGAAAAAGGCTGATTTCATCTTTGACTGAATCAGTATACAACCATCAGAGGATTCTACTCAGCACTTTGATGGATGTTATCCTGTCTCAGTTTTACTCTGTATATTCATCTAAATGTAAAAAGCTTAATTGAATATGCAAATGACACATATCTATGGGAATATATCAGTTTTCAAAATGCTATCTAGTTCTTTTTTTTAAATTTAGTTAATTATTTCCACACAGAATACACATAACAGGACAACAGCAGAGTTAGAGATGGCTCTTGCTTCACTCAGTCACTTTGTAATTGTTTCTATTTCACTTTATTTAAAAGTAAAAGTTTTCATACTTCTCATATGACTTTGCATGTGTTTTTAATTCATCTTACGACAGTAATTGATTTATTTGGATGATAAATACACATAGTGTAACAGTTCATTTATTGAACAGAATTTCTCTGACACTGAACACTTCCACTAGAACAGCTAACATTTATGCTTGTGGAGTCTGAACTTGTTTTGCACTAAACAGGCCAGGTCACGATGTATATTTGCCTTTTCTATTTTGTAGTATGCAGGAGTTTTTGCCTCTCAAGTGTGTGTCTGTGAGAGCAAGAGACCTGTTTCTAAGACAGACAAATGTTTTATTAAAAATTACAAACTTGAAACTTGATTTATTTTGATGTCAAGATGCAAATGTATTTCTAATAATAAATTATAATAAATTTGATTTATGCACTTTTTTTACACGATGTTACACAATATTTTAAAATAAGACATTAGAGTAACTCAATAAGAAACAATAAAGTTGTGCTAAAAAGATATGATATAACATGACAAGAAAATACAATAGAAGAAAACTGAATGAAATAATGAAATATAACATTAAGAGCAGAGTACAAATTTGTTACAATAGGCTGTCAAAATGAAGTGCTGAAGTGTTTTTTAATCCAGAGCGAGAGACCCAAAACTAAAGGCTCAGTCATCCCTACTGTTTGGAACAATGAGGAGAGCCCTGCTTGTGGGTCTCAGAATGCTAGGGTTTTATAAATTGTAATTAGGAGCTTGATGTGCAGCTTTAAAAGTTAGAAGCAATGTCTTAAAATTTATTCTAAAACTCAGGGGAAGTGGTACATTTAAAACAGTAAAATAAAACAACAGATCACTTCCTTAATTGCCCAATGTCAATCTATGTTATTTAATTGTACACTGCTGGATTGGATTTGATAAATTTTTTGTGCTAATCTTAATTTTCCTAGTGAAGAATTTCTTCTTCAAGCATTCTTTGATGTCCTTGGTTTTGAAACAGTATATTATTGGGTTGACAGCAGCAGGTAAAAGACTGTACAGCATCACAACAACAATGCGAACTGGAGCACTGAAAGTGAAACCTACATTATTTGCCAGGTACACAAAGCACCGTGGCATATAATACAGAAATGTGATAAGGAGCTGTGGCATGCAGGTAGACATAGTCCTGAGGCGGCCTTCAGAGCTGGACATACGAATTACAGCAACAATGACGACAAAATAAGAGAATATAATAAAACCCAGAGGCACCAACAAACTGAACATGGCAAGACCAAGTCCAACTAGCTGAACTCTTCGTACATTCTCACATCCGAGTCCTGTTATTGATAAATGGTCACAATAGCAATGTAAAATTATATTTGAATTACAATAAGGCAATGCAAGAGCATCTAAAACTATACCCACCATCCATGTTATTGGCATAAACCATGATATTCCACAAAGCACAGACACTGTGGTGTTTGTGAACAGAGCTGTGTAACGCAGTGGAGCACAAACTGCAATAAAACGGTCAAGGGCCATCACCATCAGGATGAAAGAATGAGTTGCCCCTAAAAAATGAACAAAATACATTTGTGCAAAGCAACCATAAAATGAAATAATGCTGTCATCAAACCAATATTTTAATATAATCTTTGGAAGAGTAACACACCCAAACACAAAGTCACATAATGCAAGGTGGCAAAAGATCAGATAGGTGGGTTTGTGAAGAGACTGTTCATATTTAACAAATGCTAAAATGAAAATATTTCCCACAGCTATGGCCAAGAAGAGTACAAAAAGCAGGGCCGACACAGGACCATAATGCTCTGGTAAAAGTCCAGGAAATCCAACAATGAAGAAATCTTTTATCCTTGTTACATTTGTGTAGAACATATTCACTTGAATTCACAATAGAAATATATCAAGTAGAAAACACAGAGACTTAAGTAGTTATTAGGCTGAGTTGAGAAAAATACAGGATAAGACAGAAGTGTTGACAATATACTTACAGTGGTTCCATAAGCATCCTGCAACATCTCAGGACACATAATGCTCAGGATCTTGTCTGATACTACATTTTATGTAAACAAGTAAGTCCCAAATGGATTGCATTTCCCAAAAGCACTCGACTACTTCAACATGACAGATGACGCTTTCAATAAAATAGTATTTAGTGTCCTGTCAGTGCCTTACAGCCATGGCAAATATACACTACAGTATACTATGGAGCACATAGAATGTCACTACATTATTTTATCAGTTGCAACACAAAATAAAATTGATTACATTAAGGCATTATCAGCAGTCTACACAAAACCTCTGATGATCTTATTCTTCATTTAAATGGCAAATCAACAATTTTACAATTGATTCACAAAATTTCCTTTAAAAACCTTCATAGAATTGGACCTTTTTTGTTATTTCCTTAATTGGTGTCTCTCTGACATATTAATTTGACTCCTTTCAAATTAGTTCAAGTTTCATTGTTACTTTAATGTAAACATGTCTACTTATATACAAGTAATTTGCAAAAGAAAATATTTCCTGGGGAGAGATGTATCGCCACCCCAGTTACGGCTTTTAACAGTCTTTTCATCAATGAAAACATCTGCAGTTTGCATCTGGTAATTCGGCTGAAAAAGTTTATCCAGACAAACTGCAGCTTCTCACTTGTATTTGATTGCATGCTGTCTTATCCAATCCAATATGGCGGCGACGTTTACGCACGACCCCGCAGCCGGTACGGCGTCTGCAGCTAAGACAGATGAAGGTAAGACAGTTGTGGAGTCACAGGTTCAAAGTTTAATGTTCCTAACAAAAGTCATCTAGAAAATACTACAAGGAGTAGCAGGTAGAGCTTCTACTGATGATTTCATGTCTGTGTTTTATTTTTTGTGGTTAATATTGTCAACGCTAACGCTAGCTAAATATTAACAATGTCGTGCTAGTTTAATGTAGCGGTTGGATAAGTCTGAATGTAGGAGACAATCCCCTGGAAAGAGTACTTAACCCTATTCATTTATATAGCGCATTTCACTGTGTTTTATTTTGGCAAGAAAAACAATTGGAGCAAGGAAGTGGGGGTTTTACAGGTGCAGCAGCTAATGTATCCAAATGTAATGCAATACTTTTTAATTGCTCAGATTTTATTTGTATTTTTGAGAGATAGTTAATGTTGCTCTGTGTTTGTGGGTGTTTCATTTCATAACTGAAGAAAAGAAAAGAAAAGAAAAGTGGACTGAAGCAGAGGAGCATCAGACCAGCAACCGGATCAACTCCACATCTCACCAGTTCATCACAGATAAGCCCTGAAATTTAATCACTTTATTTTGAGAAAAATAACAACTAAAAACCCAAGATTGAGGGGAGCTATTATTTAATTTAGTAAATTTTTATATTATACATTTTTAAAAAACAAATTTGCAATTAAGTAAATTGTCACAACTAATTGCCACACTTTGTAGCTGGAGCTTTTAGTATTTCAATGTAACCCCAAAAAACAAATGAAAAACACATCCTTGCGAGTGAATAAAATCAAGGCCTTAGTTGTGGTAGCTGGAGTCCTGTCATAATGCAGAAGTTAAGTATCCAGTATTATTTCTTACTATTGCTCACTGCTTCCATTGTATGACATAAAGTGCAGTATTTGGAAAGCAATCACACCAGAAATTACCGGTGAGTACCATTTACATATTATTATCATCTGAATTGCTGCAAAATGTCAGTTTTGCTGTAATGAAACACACAAGTACATACAAAAACAGAACGTGCATCTTGTGCAAACTTGAAAAATCTGTTTCTGTTGTACAATCACATTTCTTGCAAATCAAACCAAGCTTTCTGAGTAGATGGCTGAGGTATGTTATTAGACTGAAAATTTAATCTCTATTCCAATCTTTGTTGTTTTCACCTTCTTCATCAAAGTCTGCTTGATATCCTGAGTCTTAAAACAATATATGATTGGATTAACAGCAGCAGGAAAAAGACTGTACAACAATATCAATAAAATACGAACATCTAAACTGAAAGAAAATCCAACAGTGTTAGCAACATAAACAAAACATCTGGGCAGGTAAAAAAGACAAGTGATGAATATTTGTGGGGTACAAGTTGATAAGGTCTTTTTTCGGCCGGCAGCATTAGACATTTTCAAAATAACCACTATGATGGAAAAGTAGGAAAATAAGATGAATGCAAGAGGAAGCAAAAGACAAAACATGGCCATGCAGAGAGTAGTGACCTGTACAATTTTAACATCCTCACCGCATGCCTGACTTGTTATAGAAATGTGGTCACAGTAGCATTGAGAAATGACATTTGATTTACAGTAAGGTAAAGTGAGGGCATGCAGTACAATAGTCACCATCAAAGACACAGGTATGAACCAAGCAAACCCACAGAGCACAGATATGATGTTGTTTGTGATTAGGACAGGATAACGCAGTGGAATACAGATCGCAATAAATCGGTCAAGAGCCATTACCAACAAGATAAAAGAAGTTACTGATCCTAAATAGTGGACAAAGAACATCTGAGTAAAACAACCATAAAATGAAATAGTGGTATCACCAAACCAGTATTTTGATATGATCTTTGGGAGAGTCACAGTGCCAAATGTTAAGTCGTTCACTGCCAAGTGACAAAAGACCAGATATGTTGGTTTTTGCAGTGACTTCTCACAGAAAACAAATGATAAAATGAAAATGTTCCCTATTGCAATAGCTAGGTAGATGACAAAAAGCAAAGCCGACACAGGTCCATAATACTGTGGTGAAAGTCCAGGGAAACCGAGGATGAAGAAGCTTCTCATCCTTGTCACATTGGTGTGGATCATTATTACCTAATTCACAATCAGCACCAAGGCAAATAAAACAATGTAAGGTATAAGTCGAAATTCATTACATGTGACATAGCAAATGTAATATTTAACATGACCAAACAGTAAGAACATCCATGGAAATTATTAGTCTCACAAAACACAAAATATTTGCAAATTCAAGCTTCTCTGATGTGAAGATTTTCTCCCTTTTCCATTTCATAGGATTATAATTTTGTATACACTTCAGTTTTTCAGACATACTTAGAACTTTTGACACTTTTCTTTGGCCTCTGGTAATTTGTGTCTGGCATTTTCCATTATGTTTGACATTTATTAGAGTAAATTATTAAGCGATTACTTGAGAAATAATAATTAGTACTCATTAAAACAGTTGAGACAATAATTGCAGCCAAAAAGGTAATTGTATATTACATTCTTCACTCATCTCTTTCTACCTGACTAGAATTTATTAGAACCAAAACTGCCTTGGTAACAATCATTTGTCATTGTACTACTTTCCTCACAGGTTTTTTACAAAAGCTTGTAGATGTTATTATTTCAACCTGTGGATTATCTTACAAAGATACAACATATAAAAGGAAACAGATACATATAATATAGTTATACAATATGGTTTTTGTATTTTCCATTTAGAATCTAAGTAAGAGTCTTACCTTTCAGATTGCTGGCTAGTAACTAAAAGATGAGTACCGTGCCTGGGTGACGGCTAATATCTGCTCTTCTCAACATTTGACCATGCATATTCTCAAAGGATCTTACTCTCAAATGAATTTCTGCAGTGCCCAAATAGCGTCACCATATCTTCTTCCTTACAATTCACTGACATGTATAAAGATTAAAACAATTTATATCAACATACGTAAAAAGAAACAAAATAGATTTAAAAAGGCTTACTTAACCCCTTGAGCTATATTCGGTGTGGTTATAGAATATTCAAAAGAAAATTCCATAAAGAAGCAATACTGTGGCACTGTTGTGGCAAAACCTTAACAAATGTGTGTAATCCTTCCTCTAGGTTTACCTCTCACCTCCTAGTAAATCAGTTATTTCAGAAAGCTGGGGGCACTGACTCTGCTCTGAAATTTAGTTGTTAGCTGACTAAACTTCAAATGTTATGCCTAAAATCCATAGGTATTATGTTTGACCCTGAACTTAGCATATTAAAATGACTGCAATGACTGTGGTTGTTTTTATGCCTCTGTGCTGGTGACAGCCAGGGCCAGAGGCATTATGTTTTCTGGTTGTCCATACGTCTCATTCTCGTGAACATGAAATCTCTAACACCTTGAGGCAATTTCTTCAAATTTGGCACAAACATTGAACTGGTTGATATGCAAAAACACTAATTATTCAATGCTGCAACTCAGGAAGGGGAGATTGTGGCCATATTTCCTGCAATTGGTTGGTGGAGGCATATAACCACGAGGCGGTAATTCTAGTTTTCTCTGTTAAATTATTGCATTTGTGTAAATGTTTCAAAAAATTGCACAAATTTAGTTTCATTAAAGCCTCCATGTCAGATATGCCAAAGTCAGAGGTTTTCAAATGTATACCCCTACTGGTAGAATCAAAACAAAATTTTGTGCCAGTGGAGGAAGAAAAAAATGTCCTTTGATATGAGAAATGACTTTTGTGCCATGTAGTGCCACTGTAGTGTGAATATCAAAATTTAGAATTTTCTCTTGTTGAAAGGGGACACCAGTCCTCAGGGAGGACAACAATGAATTACTTCATTGATTAATGTGATCAATCTCATATCAGAAGCCTTGACTTCGGTGACAATGGATCTCCAGTCTCTACTTCAGAAGAACACAACAGAACAACGACTGAGTGTAAATAAAGAGGTTTATTAACTAGACTATCTACAGAGTAAATGCAATGTATAATAATCATCAAGATGAATATAATAATGAAATGAACTGTGTGATGAGTTGGCAATGGTGGGAGGGAATATGTTATGGCTATTTACAGTATGGCTATACAGCTAATGATACTAGGTCTACGAATGAGATTTGATGACACTTTGACCTGGTTGTGGATCTCTGACAAGCCAAAAGCATGGTCTGTTTGTGAGAGAATGGTCCTTTGTGTCTGTTTTACTATCAGTTTGATAGTTTGATGGTTGCAAGAGTAACAAAGTGTCAATTTTGGGTCCATAACTCTGCATGTCCTTACAATGAACTTATTTAATGTCTTGTGACTGATGCCAGACTGCGCATGTCTGGGTCATTTGGGTTCAGGAAATTACCAAACAAGTACAAGCATCAAAAAATTGACCACATACTGAAAATTGCATTGGAACTGCAATTGTGCTACTACTGGCTTTGTCATGTTCTGGTTTCTACATTTATACATTGCATTAATTGATACCCATAGAAGAAAACCAGACACACTGTACAAACCGAAAAATTATTCAATAGATGTGCTCATCTGCAAGCAAATGTGAAAAAATGCTTCTCTGGAGACTAGAGATGGAAATTACTAATCACTTTGCTGATTTATTTATTTATTTTTTAAATCAGTGACTATGTAGTTTGTTGTTTTTTGCTGGACCGGCCAAAGGCCAGTGCTATATTCGCGTATATCAATTACTTACTGACTGACTGACTGATAGGAGTGAATGATGAAGTTACACCATTGGTCGGCAGCGTATTTTCCCATTGGCTGTTGCTCTTTCAAAATGATTTGGCATGAACAATTTGTTATGTCATCAGGGGCCATTTACAGCAGATTCACATCACCATATTTCCTCAAATAGTGACCAGGGCCTTTATTTATTTCATTACAGAAGCTATACCAATATATGACCTAGCCTCATATACTAGGTATTTACCTACTAAATTGATTGAATCATTCGAATAAACTTGATTATGTACATCAGTAGGCAAACACCACCATTCATAATGCTGTGACATTTGGCAACTGCTTTTGCTTGTCTTTAGTTCAGTAGTACGTACAGTCATGTGCTGGTTCTAACAGTTCAGTTCAGTAGAAAACTAGGCCTATACTGTCACAGTTTAAGGTAGGCTGGACCCAAATGCAGACCAAACACAAGGGAGTAGGTGGAACGAAATGATTTTACTTACAAAAACACACAAGGAACAGGAACCAGAAGCACAAGGCAACACAAGGAACATGAACAGCAAGCTGAAGCACAAGTAAACACAGGGATTTAAACAGGAACCAGAAGCACGAGGTAACACAAGGAACTAGAACAGCAAGTTGAAGCACGAAGTAACACTGGGATTTAAACAGGTAACACAAGGAACAATAACAGACAAACTGACACAGACAAAGGGGAGCACAGAGACTAAATGGACACAAAGGAGGCAGGGGTGATTGAAAACAGGTGAAACACATTAGGGCAGGGCAGACAACAAGGAGGGAAACAGGACAAAGACAGGGAGTAAAAAAATCAAGAGACACACAAGGAAACTAACTACAAAATGTAACAGGAAATGACCAAACTCAATCATAAATTGTCCGTCATGGCAACCATAACATATACAAACAGTCTTAATCACACCAGCCAACAAGTTATCAAATCATGATTGTTTTTGCTGTCTTTCAGTAAGAATTTAACAAGGAAGTAAAATATATCACGGCTGAGATTACAACAGTGCTCTCACTATCCAGTGAGGGGAGCTCCACTGTTAAAAGCTGCAGTTTTGGTCAGTGACAATGTTGATTCAATATAGTCAGTCATAGTTCAGTCTGAAGATTAAGTGTTAAAGATTGTTTGTACATGTGCTGAATACCTGTAGATACTGGTGCTTGGAAATAGGCCAGTACCTTTGACATATTTACACACATCATGTTGCCCTTAAGCCTCTAGACTGAATTGTGAGGATAACAGATCCTTAGCCCTAATAGTGGGACAGTCTGTTGAGAATATTCAATTTAATTAATGTATTTGTTTTATTGTTTTTGCTTTTATTGCTTTTCCTTTGTGACAGCAATTTGCAATCCGCTCTGTGTGGTTGATAGTTTTATCTGATATTGTGTAATCTGAATTTGGAGATTTGGAGTTTAAGGGTAAATGCAAGTCACATGAAATTAATAAGTGGAAATGATTAGCCTTGTACTTGATTAATGTAGAATGTCTAAATGTAGAACAGAGAGTATGGAATATCACTGATTTCCAACACATAAACACAATAAAGTTTCTTCTTTGTCTATTTCCCCATTTTCTCATATTACTACACACAAATAAACAATCATATGGAAGCACAATGTTAATCTGATCAGTTCAACAATATTACTAGTGCACAATGAGCTCACCTGTCAATCTGATCTTATAAAACAACATAATTATAATAAAGCAGTATATAACCATATCTTAATGACCACATAATCCAAATTACAGTAGTTTATATGCTTTTATTAGGGCAGAACCACAGGTTAACATATATATTTTAAACATTAGAAAACTGGGATGAAAGTCAAAATTGTACTTTAATGACCTTATAGAAGAAGATAAAGATAGAAAAAGTCAAGTGAGTTTTAAAAACAAGTTTACACGTAATTGTAACAACTGACTCTGTTTTAGAATTAACTGGATGTTAATTACTATTAATTACTACCATGTTCAAATTTTAAAATGTGTACACACATGAAAAACTGATAATTTCATGTATCAACATAAAGGTAGTGTACCAAAACATAACAAAATGAGTAGAGATTATATTTTTACATTGCATATTTTGTCTGTCATGCCTTCCTCAATGCCTCTCAGTAAGTATACTATGTTGAATTTGACATTTGATAGCAGTTGCTGTTTGCAGAGAAGGTGTAGAAAAGAAAAGAAAAAAAGTAAAAAATCTAGGAAAACAAATGACCGGAGGTAAACTACATATTAAGTGTAGGGCCAAATTGTGCAGGTGGAATATTTCTTAACTGTCACACACCTGTCTGGGTCACACAAATCCTGCTGTTGGATTTTCATGTGCATTTTGCCTCACCTGTCAGCTTTACATTAATATGACAATTTTATCTCTATTCCAATTTTAGTTTTCCTTAGCCTCTTCATTAACATCTGCTTGATTTCTTGAGTCTTAAAACAATATATGATTGGATTAACAGCAGCAGGAAAAAGACTGTACAACAATATCAATAAAATACGAACATCTAAACTGAAAGAAAATCCAACAGTGTTAGCAACATAAACAAAACATCTGGGCAGGTAAAAAAGACAAGTGATGAATATTTGTGGGGTACAAGTTGATAAGGTCTTTTTTCGGCCGGAAGCATTAGACATTTTCAAAATAACCACTATGATGGAAATGTAGGAAAATAGGATGAATGCAAGAGGAAGCAAAAGACAAAACATAGCTACACACAGAGAAGTGACAGCAACTATTTTAACATCCTCACCGCATGCCTGACTTGTTATAGAAATGTGGTCACAGTAACACTGAGCAATAACATTTGATTTACAGAATGGTAAAGTAAGGACATGTAGTACAACAGCTACCATTAAGGGCAGAGGTATGAACCAAGCAAACCCACAGAGCACAGATATGATGTTGTTTGTGATTAGGACAGGATAACGCAGTGGAATACAGATCGCAATAAATCGATCAAGAGCCATTACCAACAAGATAAAAGAAGTTACTGATCCTAAATAGTGGACAAAGAACATCTGTGTAAAACAGCCATAAAATGAGGTAATAGCATCACCAAACCAGTATTTTGATATGATCTTTGGGAGAGTCACGGTGCCAAATGTTAAGTCGTTCAGTGCTAGGTGACAAAAAACCAGATATGTTGGTTTTTGCAGTGACTTCTCATAGACAACAAATGATAAAATGAAAATGTTCCCTATTACAATAGCTAGGTAGATGACAAAAAGCAGAGCCGACACAGGTCCATAATACTGTGGTGAAAGTCCAGGGAAACCAAGGATGAAGAAGCTTCTCATCCTTGTAAAATTGGCAATCATAATTTCAGTTTTCAGTAAGAATTTATCACAACCAAGACATGAAATAAAATCATGCAAGGTAAAAGTGCTGCTTAGACTTTTAGAATATTACTTGAGAATATAATACCAACATACAAAATAATTTCAGTGAGATAACCAAAACCCAACTATTCAAAATTATACTCTATATCTGAAAGGCACTGCAAAACTGACTCTAATGCTTTTCCATACTCTGAATAAGGCTATTACTTTCCAGAGTGGAGCTCAGTATCCAAAAACTTAAGACAATGTCTGAATGCCAGGTGATACCAGCCTTTTATCAAGTTTGACCTAACATATCCTCAAAGGATCATAAAATGTATGGAGGAGTCATTTGTTTTGTTTTTTTGTTGAGTTTAACTTGAGGAACATATTCATACAATGCAGACACTAACTTCTCACTTTTTACTATTTGAAAGCATAGATATAACATAAAATCAAATGTAATATAAAATCAATACTTATGATAAAAAACATGATATCAAATTAGACTAATTAATGAAAATATCATTAAAATAAATGAATGACACACCAACTCTCTTCATCAGTTTCTTCTTTTAGGTCAAAGCTATGCATCAAGCCAAAATATACATTTCCCCCCAAAATATATTTTGCTGCAAATACAATACTACCAAGATTGCGTTGTTTTAATGTTATATGTTAATGTTGTTATAATGATGAAACATTAATATTGATTGTATATGAAAAACTGTCAATGTATTTAATTTTTCCCCATGAAATACTTATGCCTACTAACTAAAGTGTGATTGAGGTTTTTCATAGTTATGACAATGCAAGTCAAAGCCTCTGGTTAAGTTTAGAGAAAGATTGTGACCTTGGTTGAATGTTGAGAAAGGATGCATCATTCATCATTATTTAAGCATTAACCTGCAGGTTAAAGTTAGGGAAAGAAAGCACAAACTTAGGTCTGGTGTCCAAGTTTTGGACTTCCACACCCACCAGTCAACCCTGACCTCCTCTCTAGGACTAATGTGCATTATAAGGATGGCACTTTTCATTGATTGGGAAAACATGCCAGTGAATGTAATCCTGACATTACTTGTGCTCTAAAACTTGTTTTATAAACAAATTATTAGTATAGAGAGTAAGAGTATTTCAGAGTAATTGGGTTGATTTCAGGCCTATAATTTAACATTCTAAAAGGCTATAGCATTATGCTGGGGTTTTCTGTCCATATTCTCAATTGCAGCAAATGTGTACAGTACTCGACAGAAGCATTTTAGCATCTTGTCATTCCTATAAAGATAAAACGATAATTATTAGGATTATGGCCACTTTGAGGTTTTGAGAGTTTGCCACTTGGTGAAGAGTAGGGATGCTGTAATCAAGTTTAGTTTTTTTGCCGCCCATACCGATCATCTGTGAGTGAGATTGTCCAATACTGATCATTTTTGGCATGCATTGCAGATGGCGTACATTATCAGTTTCACACACTTCATAAAAGTTCCACACAGTCGACACAGCCGCTGGCGCATTGAACAAGGAGGGAGGCGGGACTAAACTACACAGCACACAGTGCTTCTCTCAGCTGCAGACACCTTGGCCCGTATCCACAAAACATTTTATCCTACCACTAAGAGTACTCCTAAGTCACACTAAACGATTTCCTCCTAAGTCCTATTCACAAAGCTGCTGAGACCAACTTTTAGCAAGGAAAAGCGAAAACTCCTAAGCTAATCATGCGACTCTGTTGCTATGGCTGATGTCAGTTTTCATGGACAAGCTCCCTTACATGAACCACAGCAATTGGTTGATGAAAGACAAGTGTTTGCCTGTGAAAATGCATGCGCAACATCCTGCAGTAATAATAATTTAAAAAAAAAACACTGAGAAATAAATGAATACGAATTAAATGATAACAGATTAGGTGCTGTTTACAAAAGTAGTGCATTCTCCAAAATGCATCTGTATGATAAGGTTTGTGTTCGATCAAATCTCTCAATGGAAAATTAAAAAAAAACTAACCTGTCCTAGACGACCTAAATAAACCTAACTGGCAGCCTAATAGCCACAGTCTATTGTAGCTGTACCTGTTGTAATGTAGCTGTGGTCCCAGCTGTGGGTTGAGGTGTGAGAAGATTTCCTCTGTCCCCCACCAGGTGACATCCAGCTGGAACATGATCCTTTCAAACAGCTGCCTCAGGTCACTCTCCATTCTAGATCCATATGACTCGTGTGTAGTACCTGGACACTGTACAACAATGTCCACAACTGTATAGGTAGCATCAAATACAACCTGTGTGTTGATGGTGTGATTTTGTTTTCCTGTTTATAAATACCTCCTCGTCTTGCAATGGTGCAATAATTTTTACATGTGTTCCATCTTTGGCACCGACCACACCGGGTAGATTGGCAATTGCCATGAAGCTGCTTTATTTCTCTGTAGTTGTTGAACATCTAAAAGAAATTGTACGAATTGTCCTATGATGTCAGCGCATTTATTGTTTGGTGGATATATTGGCTTTTCTCTGTTGCCAACTAGTGCATCGTTGCCCGACACTTAATTTCCGCACTGATTGGGTTGTTTCATTTGTTAGGAGATGTTATTGCATCCCTCACAAACTCCACAATGATCATTATTCCTTCATGATTGAGTTGGTATCTTTTAAGTAAGTCAGCATCGTGTAAGGTTTCCAAAACACTGTGACGTGAAATGACAGCACGCCTTTTACGATTCTTTGTGATTTGGTTTTAGTGAGTTAGGAGTCCTCTCGACTGCGTCTAACTTCTTCCAGACTTAGGAGCTACTTTTAGCGCTAAGTGGTTTTGAATAGCTCTTAGTAAAAAAAAACAAAAAACAGGAGTCCTAAAGTTAGGATTGACATGCCCATTATTTTTAGGAGTTTCTCCCCTAAATCTGCAAGTTAGGAGCTACTTTTAGCCATAGATGCTTTGTGAATACTGGCCCGCAGTATTAACCATAGGTGATTGGTTTTAAGGTGATCGGTGACTAGACACATTAATTCCGATCTACTGATCACATATTTTTAATGAAAATTGACCAATAATTGGGACATCTCTAGTGAAGAGTCGTGTACTTTTCATAAAATGTGGTGAAACTAAAGGTTTGAAGGTCATGGTCATAGATGTGTGTGCAGTGCCTTAGTTGTCGTTGACTCTGTAGGCCAGGATTTGTGTCTTCTCTTGCACTAACAATTATTGACATTTTAAAAAATATTGATGACAAGTAAACTACAACAATGTCTTGTCCTTCTTCACCATAGATTGATAATGTAGGAAAAAATTACAAAATGTTGCCACTAGATGATCAAAATGTATTGTTATTTCATGTAATCTAGGGCAGGGTTTTGCAAAATCATCCAGTTGTCCACATAGGAATTAACAAGCAACATCACACAAAAACACAGCTCTTCTTTGAACTGGAATATACCTGTACTTAATTTGCTGTAATGCATATCGTCAGCATCTGATTGTCAGTATTCACCCTGTTCATCCTCTCACAAATCTTGGCTTAAATCCAAACACTCTTGTTTCTAAGAGTCTTCACTGCCATTATCTTGGATTTTTCAAAATTTCACAAGGCAGAAAGAACAATTTGATGCAAATGACAATTTTCTTATAAATTGAACATTGTTTTGGAGACTTCAGATTAGTGGAGTGAAAAGACCACTTTTTGAAGATGATACTAAAATGATCTCCAACAGCAAACCTTGATAGATTATGAAAAGAAAGGAAGTTAATTATACTTTATGTTCATGGTTTGATGTTTGAAATAACAATAGGTTGATAATCTACCTGAAGTTGATATATTGCCTTTGTCACAGTTACCATACTTGTTAGACCTGAATCCGGCTTACACACTAAAATAAAGGTTTGTCTTATAATCGTTATACTATAACAAATGAGATTATAGTGTTGGAAATAAGGCAAAAGTACAAACGTTTGTTTCTCGGAAAATCAGGCTCATTAAAATACATCAAAATATGAGAGAATCACACAGTAAATGTCAACAGAAAGCAAGAGGCTATGGTCTTTTGTACATTACATTTTTGTTTAATTTGAATGTAACATGGATCATATACATTTGTGAGAGTGCAGAACAGCATTTTAAATTATTTATTAGAACAGCAAAATGTGTTCATTCATAAAACAATTACCCCTTAACAGCATATATAGTCTATAGTACATGTAGCTTGCAATCTCAGGTACTCTAGAATGGAAGTGGCTTGGATGGACAAATTTTTCATTTTAATATACAGAGATAAGAATTTAATGTAGATTCTCACACTGGGTGCATTACTTTGAAGTTTGTTTCATTCCAACTTTAGCATTTTCCAATCTCTTCATCAAAACTTCTTTGATATCCTTGGTTTTGAGGCAATATATGATTGGATTAACAGCAGGAGGAAGAAGACTGTACAGCAATATCAACAAAATGCGGAAGTCCAAACCAAAGGAAAACCCTGTAGCATGAGCTAGATAAACAAAACATCTTGGCAGGTAATACAGGCATGAAATGAATAACTGTGGCGTACAAGTTGATAAGGTTTTGTATCGACTTTCCATGTTTGGTATTCTCAAAACAACTATAAAGATAGAAATGTAGGAAAAAAATATAAATGAAAGTGGAAGCAAGAGACTAAACATTGCAAGACCGACAGCAACAGTCTGAACATGTTTTACATTTCCACCACATGCCAGGTTTGTTATTGAAATGTGGTCACAATAACATTGCACAATGATGTTAGAACTACAATAAGGCAAAGAAAGGGCATGTAATACAACTGCCATCATCCTAACAAATGTCCCAATCCATGACATCCCACAAGCAATAGATATAGAGTTGTTTGTAATTAGAACAGGATATTTTAAAGGTAGACAAATTGCAATGAAACGATCCAGAGCCATAATCAGCAGAAAGAGAGAATGAATAGCTCCCAAGGAATGCACAAAATACATCTGAGTGAAGCAGGCACCAAAAGATGCAATCTTGTCATCCCACCAATATCTGGATATGATTTTTGGCAAAGTCACTGTCCCGAATAAGAAATCATTCATTGCCAGATGACAGAAGATCAGATATGTTGGCTTTTGTAGACGCCTTTCAAACCCAACAAAAACTAAAATGAAAATATTTCCAGCAAGAATAACCAAGTAGGTGAAGAAAAGAAGAGCAGACACAGGTCCGTAATATGTTGGGTGAAGTCCTGGGAATCCAAGTATCACAAAGTCTTTGATTGTTGTTATGTTCTTGTAAACCATTCTAATTCATTTCTTAAAATGTGAGAAAAATGCCCTCTTAAAAGAAATGTGCAAGATTATAGTTTGTCATTCATCATCATTCAAACAATATCCATGACTGGCTTTTATGATCTAGCTGTTCTAGCTGTTTTTTCTATTGCCTTTGAAATGAAACATTTTTCAGATCCCAATCCTGAAAATCAAGCTAACAGTGCATCACAATTCAAACTGAATTCTACATGGCACCTTATATATGGTCCTTATCATGCCCCTCCTCTGTGGATGGTGCACTGCCTCAGGGGTAGAACTTCAGTGGCGCAATGAAAATGTATCAAATTATGTTTTTCCTTCATAAAGGAGGAGCAGAGTTGCTAGTAATATTGTAAATGCCTCTGATACTGCCTAAAATACTGGATTGGTTATCGCTGAGTACACGAGTCAATGCACCATGTAATATATCGATAAACTTCATAGTTGTGCTGTGAGCCATTGGCAACTACTGTTATAGAGTGGCAAAGAAGAATTGATGTCTGGTAAATAGCGCAGTGTTGGCCGAGGTCACAAATAGACCCAGATGCTGTCCTACCTGGACCTATGACCTATAGATTATTGAGAATTATCTCAATAATATTACAGTCTGTACAGTATGCAAGGTTTTAATTTTGAGGGATGACACTAGTGTTAGGACAACTAATGTAGGGATTGGCATTTATTCTCATTTTTATTTATTTTTTGACTGACAACCAATTTAGATAATGAAAAAACATTCTCTTGCATTCATGTATCTGCTCATGTTTTACAAAGGGTTTAACCTGAGCCATGCCATACAACAATGACAGCAATCGTATCACATCCATACAGGGTTAGTAGAATGCAACTGTTTAAAGGTTTTTAATTATTTCTTCTTCAAACTGTATTTATTTTAGAGATGTTCTGATAGTAGTATCGGAAATGCCTCTGATACTACCTAAAATACTGGGTTGGTTAACGCTGAATACTTGATGCACCGGTCCGATACCACATAATCTATTGATAAACTTTGTTGGGTCTGAGTTCTGCCTCATGAGCTGGACACCATAAATGTTGGATCTTCGGTTGTCTATTCTATTTGCTATCATAAATTAAGAAAATATTAATATTAAAATATTAATATAAAATGATAACTTTAAAATGAATTAAAGTCCTCGGGGGCACCGGCCTAAACTAATAGGCAAAATAGCCAATATTGTTTAAGTCCCAAATTATTACTATAATCTGGAACTCTGATTAATAATTACCTTAAAAACTTTAACCAAATTACCATATCAACAGTAAGTTAAACTGAAGGATTGGAATTCTACTAAATAGAAGTTGGCAATATTCACACTTGTGCAACATTAAACACACCAGTAGTTATACTTAGAGACATTTATTTATGATGTAAGAGAGTAAAAACACAATGTCTAATCTATAATTAATCTTATGATTAGTGTCCAGTACAGTTCATTCTTTTCTGAAATGAACGCATAACATATGAACATGTCCAAAACTCTTAAAAAATCATGACAGAGAATCACCTCATTGAATAAGCACTTGATAAACACTGTTTATTTGATCAGTAGGACAATATACATTTCTTGTACTAGTGGGTTTTGTCCCGGAGGAAAACTAAATATTTGTGCTTGAGGTCAAAAGTCAATGTAAGTTATTCCAAACATGTGTTGTTTTTGGTCTGGTCACAACAACCTAAACTGGATACCTGTGTGAGACATTGCTAAATTCTGACCTACATTTTTCTTAGATCTGGCAATGTTCAGGGATGCTTGATAAACAAGACTGATACAACATATTAATAATAAATGTACATTTTATTCAGTTCATTTTGTAATAGAAAATACAGGCTTGAGAAATGCCTGAATTCTATATAATCAATTTTTAACTTCTCTTGTACTGTGGCCATAACATGTATGACACACTCTAATCAACATGACAACATGAGAGGTCTCTGCAGTGATTGTTGAGGTCAGTTAAAACAATTAACCTAACAAGGTCAGAGGCCAGAAAACATTTAAAAACCCATTTTCCTCTGTTTTCCTCCGTAACTTGCAACAGAAATCGCTGAACATTGTTTTAATGACATACATGGCATTATTTGTTTTACATAAACATACCTGAGGGCTGTTTCATTTGGATATACTAGATTGTAGAAGTCTTTTCCCTTCCTCTAGGTGTGGCCTCCTATGTGTTAAAATGATGTGGTTATCACTGTGACAGGTTTGACTTTCAATTTTTCCCCAATCAATATTTTTTTAAAAACTTTTCAGTTCTCACAGAAGGAGACGGCTAATTCGAAGAAAGGACCAAGTAATAAAAAAAAAAAAAAAAAAAAAAAGATTCATCGGTTTGTCAGTCACTAACAGCTGCAACTCGTGTTTTTTGTGAAGCAGCCCTTTTGTTGAATTGCTTTCGCAAGCTTTCTCTCATTTCTTTACTTCTTAAGCAATATATAAGTGGATTTATCATAGGGGGGCAAAGGCTATACAGCATGATAATTACTATTCGCATATCGGCACTAAATTTAATGCCAACATTGCTGGCTAAATATACAAAACACCTGGGTAAATAATAGAGTGAAATTACCATTAGTTGAGTACTACAAGTGGATAAAGATTTAAGGCGACCTTGTAAATTTGCTATCTTAAGTACTGCTCTAACTATGCAACAGTAGGAAAAAATGATAAATGCCAGAGGCCCCAGCAGCACAACCATTGCAAACACAAAAGCAGGAAAGCCATAAGGGGCTCTGTCAGTGCAAGCGAGTATTGTTATACCAATATGATCACAGTAACAGTGATTGATTATGTTTGAGGCACAGTAAGGCAGAGGGTATGCCCTAATAACTATCATTAAAGGGCCTGCATTGGCAACAACCCATGCAGTAATACTGAGAATGCATATAGTGGAGTTTTTAAGAACAAGTGTATATCTGAGAGGATGGCAGATGGCGAAATACCTATCTAAAGCCATTAGGAAGAGAATATAGGAATTCACTGAGCCAAGAAAGTGAACAAAGTACATTTGGACAAAACAAGCATTGAATGAGATGGTCCCTGATTGAAACCAGTACTTACTTATGATCTTAGGTAAGGTGGTTGTGCTAAAGAGAATGTCACAAGCACTGAGATTCAGAATTATATAATACATTGGCTTATGAAGGCTACGATCAGTTGCAAATAAAAAAAAGACTGTAGCATTGCCCATCAAAGTAAAGGAATAAACCAAGAACAACACAACTGAGGCAAGACCTTGGTATTCTGGATGAAGTCCAGGGAATCCTGTAAGGATAAATTCAGTCACAATGCTGTGATTTCCCTCTGGCATGATGGAGCTGAATTTTCCTAAACACACTGAAAAGGAAATATGGGAGCACATTTACAACACATTAGATGAAAGACTTTAACATCAAACATTTATCGTTTCACATCTGATTGATAATTAACAACTCTCAACCATTTTACAGTAATTGATGAATCTTTTATAACCTTTCCTATTATATCCTTCATAGTTCCTTTTTTCTGATTCAAATTTTTTATACAAGTTTTTTTTTAGCATAGCCTTAAAGTCCATACTACATTGCATTTCATTACATATATGTTTTGTGTGTAATAAAATAAACTTTTGTATTCTTGAATCCTTAATGACATAACAGTAGATCAGTTTACATGTACCTCTCTCAAACAGTATGGCAGCAAAGTCTAGGTACTGATTCACCTCTTAAAAAGACTTTATAGCATGCCTTGTGATCTGGACATGGAATCCATCCCTTTTTTTTAATTCTCTGCGGATCACTAACAATCAGTCAACTAACCTCTTTAAGCACACAAATGGCAGTTTTCTTTTTCTTTTCTTTTTTTTCATCAAGCAGAAAGATGTCCACTAATTACTCTTAGAATAAACATAAACCACAGTAAACCCGCTGGAATAAGTGGTTGTGTATCACTCTAATGGGAACATTAATAGCAATTTTTGTTTCTTAATTTTCCAGTTTCTAAAGAGGTCTTGATCCTATCCTACTTTTTTGACTATTAATGTAGTAATTAACATTAAATTAAATAGTTGCCTGGGTAAATACTGTATATACTATGCAAGGAACACTCACCTCATGTTGGCTAATTGGAACAAACACTAATTTAATAATGCTAATAAATTATAAGTCTCACATGGGTAAATAACTTAATTTTAACAAAACTCCCATGTGTACCTAAATTACCTAAATTGATACTGAGGGAGGAGTGTTAATATCCCCAGTGTTTAATAGTGGTCTCTCAGCACATAGCATATGTTTAATCTGAGTGGATGTCTTTGAAGCATAATCCTCCAGGTTGAAATGTGAAGCCTGCTGGCTTTTGAGAAAGTCACCTTGAACTGACTGAACCTTTTTTTTCTTTTAAAGAAGAAAAGCTGGAAAATAAAGGATGGATTTGGGCCTGCATTTTGTCCATAACCGTTATCAATTAAAACTGTCAAAGATTTGCTGGTTACATCTTCTTAAGTGTGAGGTTTTGTTGCTCTCCTACTTTTCATTACATTTTAAACTTAACATTGGGATTTTACCTTTGCCTAAACAAAATGAGATATACTGTATGTAGACAAATTTGGGCTTGGGAGTTTCTTATGGCTTCTCATGACTTTTTCGTATATAAATTAAATTGATGAAAACAAATTATGTGATAGATGGCTATAGACCTATGTCCTATTTTCAATGTGGAAGATACTATCTAAGGCAGTTCAGAACCATGCAAGTGATTACCTCTATGAACAAATATGCATTGTGGCTACAGTACATGTCTTCCCAGCGCTTCACAGCATTCATACTCTAACTTTTCCAATTCTATGGAAGTTAACTATGATGTCAGTTGGTGTGCAAACAACAGAGTTAATATTCACAGAAATAGTTAGAAAAAGATTCTGTTGACATGAGTATTCACTAAGGTACAAAGACACAGAGGCCTAGACTCACATACAGCCTTTAATCACACACTTGAGACCATTGTTGACATGAGACACTAACTAGCGTCCTCTTGGAACTCATTTGTGCTGTTGCTTGCTGACTGTCATCGGTCTAAAACAAACATCTCACTCTATCATCAAGTAAAAACTTTTTGATGCTTAATTGTGCTGAACACAACATCAACAGTAATTGCGTCCATGTAGTTCGGGGGGCACATGTTTTATTCTGAGGTATGAGAAATGCGACTACAAGTTTAAGTTTTGTTAACCTGTTGGCTGTTTTTGATCATTATTTAGCCAAGAGCGGAGGAGGAAGAGGAGGTTTTCCTTACAGCACTCTCAGCGCTGAAGGGTTCAATGTGTGTTTTCATTTTGTTAAACTGTTTATACACTAGAGAGTCTGACTACTGTATGCTATTTATTTTATTTATATAATATTTTCCTACACTGGAGATGTAGGCTGTTATGCTGGTTCTGCACATGTAAAAATGAGCCCCTTCTTATGAAAAAAAAAACATTTGTTGTACTGCTATTTTTTAATGGGCCACAGACACTTGTCCATTCTAAATAGTATATTTTAATCTTGTCTGTTAACGAGCTGCTATCAGTCAGAAAAAAATTCAAAATTAGCATCCCTACTGACAATAAATTTGGGTCTACAATATGTTAGTTTTGAATGTGTGTGTGTGTGCGCGCGTATGTGTGTGTGGGTGTGTGTGTGTGTGTGTGTGTGTGTGTGTGTGTGTGTGTGTTGTAGAAATAGAAATGCATTAGTTGCATAATCTCTGCATGTGAACATAGGAACCTCTATTGTCACTAGTGGTTTTGTGAAAAATTATAAAATGAGTAACTCCTTGTGACTAAGGACTAAATATAGTATGATACAGAAACTACAAGGAGCTATATCAAATGCTTGGTACCACTGAACTTAAATTTCAACAATATGTGCTTTGATCCACTGTAAATTTAGCCTGTCATATAAATGTAAACACTTGTTTTTGTGATTTGTACATTCTTTTAAAAAGTAAATCAAACTAAATATAGTCGTTAGTCATCATTAGGTTTAAACTGTAGACTATGTCAGATTCAACGTAATCCTCAACTAGTTCTAAAGAAAAAGATGGATAGGAACTGATTTTGTTTCTAATGTAATCCATTATAGTGCAGAAAAAATAAACTCTTCACAAATAACAAGCCAAAACTATGGCGCTTATACACTGCATTGCAATGTTTGCAATGAGTTCATTATTTTGCAGCTCGAAATATTCCAACACCAATCAAACCTAATTCGTAGATGTAGTATCATTGGACTGGTGCCCCATTTCAACGAGAGTAAATTCTAAATTATGGCGTTAACGCTACATGTGTGTGTTATGTATGAAACTTGAGTTAGGGTTTGGTCATGTTTAGCTTTGCATAAAGATGAGGAAGGGGAAGAAGCTGGCCTCTGTCCAGAGTGGAAAAAATGCCAACCAACACCTTCACGGTTAAATAGTCACAGTAACACATTTTATCATGTGAATCAACACATTTGATATTGTGGTTTTCAACATGAATAATAATGTTTTTTAACTACTATGTTCAAACATGACAGGACCACTACAGATAGAGCTGCAATGCTTTTGCAATAATTGGCACTTTTCCTACAAACAGCAGTGCACTGTTGAAGAACAGCAGTGAGTTTGAAATTAATGATACAGTATTTAGATGATGATTTTAAAACATTTTGCAGATGAATGACTATTTGTCTCTTTGCATTAATTAATAGCATTACATTACAAATTACATTACAATTAGATACTTCTATTAAAAGTTTAATTTTCTACCTGAACAAACAAAGCACTCGTTCACTCTGCACTCACACACCAATAATGGCCGCTGTGCGTCCGTATTCACCGGAGAACTCATCATTCAAACTCCAATCAACATCCAATATGACTGGATGAAGGTCCTGGCCAATAAGAAGTTACTGTTGTAGTGAGCCTTAAAAGCTTAAATCCTACAAGCTATCTGGAAATCTTCATTGTTGGGAAAACTGTTTGAGGGAGCTCAGTGAGATATTATATGACTGACTGACTGACTGACTGACTGACTGACTGACTGACTGGTTATGATTTGCAGCATGTTGAAGGATCTTTTGCTGTGAGAACACTTTTTTCATGATTTTCTTCTTTTTGAAATTTGAAATAACTTTTATTTAGTTAAATATGCCTTTATATAATGCTTCAATCACAGTAACAGAATTTGTTATAGGTGGTTTTGACAAAACCAAAAGGCCTATGTTAGTTGGTGTGGTTATATTGATTACCTATGTTCTAGCTGTTCTAGCCAACATGGTAAACATCCTCTTCATTATTTATGACAGGAAGTTACACAAACCAATGTATGTTCTGATTTGTAACCTCGCTGTTGTTGATATACTGTACATGACCAGTGCCAGTCCAACAATGATTGGGATTCTAGTTGGTGGTGTTAATACCATATCGTATGTGCCATGCTTCATTCAAATGTTTGCTTTCCACTTGGGAGGGGTGATGGAGATGTTTTCTTTATCGGTTATGGCATTTGATCGACTGGTTGCTATCAGTTATCCTTTTCAGTACCACAGTTTTTTAACAAATGCTCGTACTCTTGTCCTTGCGTATTTCCTGTGGATTCTTGCCTGTTGTTTTGTGGCTGTGTTGCCTGCAAGTCTGGTTCCTCTCCCTCACTGCTCCTCAACACTGAAGTACACTTTCTGTGACTACGCTGCCATAATGCGAACCACTTGTGTCGACCCCACTTACTATTTCGGTATGGTTACCATCATATTATTTTTTCTTTTATTTTTCACTTTCTGTTTTATTTGCCTGTCATATTTGGGGATCATATATTTTGTGAAATTATCCTCGAGCAGTGATAAAAAGAAAATAGGCACCACTTGTTTGAGTCACTTGATTGTGGTAGCATGTTATTACTGTCCAATATTTGTCTCCTCTGTCTTGACCAGGTTAGGTGTGACATTAACTCTTGAGGCACGCCATGGCTTAATGATTGGGACCATCCTCGGCCCGTCTCTTGTAAATCCTTTTGTGTATTGTCTTAGGACCAAAGAAATTAAATATAAGATCTTTAAGATATTCACAAAAGTAGAGACATCTCAGTAGATTCTTGTGAACTGTGAATTTACTGTCTTATAAAATTTGCATCCCTTTCTTGTCTAAGTATGATGCTAAAATGATGGAATACATTCGTCTGTGCATTTTCTAACCGGTTTATCCTGTTCAGGATTGTAAGGGACAGGAGCGTATTCTATCTAAAGTTGGGTGGAAAGTAATCTATGTAAAAACAAATTTACATTCACAATCACATGTACCAGCAATTTAGAATTAACATCTAACCTAACATCTTCTCCTCATCTCATCTCCTTGGTCTGTGGGAGGAAACCGGAGCACCAGGAGGAAATATTCAATCTCCACGCACAACTCCTCAACCTGACAAAATATATTATGACACAAGCATACTGTATATAATAACATTTGTTTGGTTTTGCAAATACTGGTTAGTTTACAAAATTGCATACTTACCAGCATTACTAATTGCCTGTTAACATTTTTTTTTATGTCAATAAACTATACAGTTGAAGCTGTGTAGGTGTGTAAAAAAGTTTTCTTTTTCTTGGCTAATCAGGAAGAGTAGAAACAAAAATTGTGATCCTGATCTTGATATCATAACCAGGTCAGTGAAGATTCTCAGTCATAACATGTATGAGGACTTATTTGGGCTTGGGACTTTGTTATGGCCATTTTTCATGATTTTTTCATGTACACATTCAAAAAAATGTTTTAATGTTGACAGTAGTATCTCAGGCAGTTCAGGACCATGCAATTGTTTGCCTCTTTGAACAATTATACACTGTGGTAGTTGAGGCTTTAGGCGCCATGTGTTGCTTCCTCACAGGCTACTGTGCATGTTTTCCTGGCACTTCACAGCATTCAGACGTTAACTTTTCTAACTCTGTGGACCTTTACAATGATGTCAGTTGATGCATTAACAACATATTTAAGAGCTGATGTCCACAGAAATAGTCTGTTGAGATGAGAATTCACTAAGGTACAAAGACTCAGACAGATGCCGACATTCACATATGCACACTTTAATTTCACACTTGAGACCATTGACATGATACACTTAGAACTCATTTGTGTTGTCGCTTGCTGACAATAATCGTTCTTGTAACGTACAAAGGCCACAATTTAAAAATTAAATATACTCATTGGGGCACCACCTTCCCTTTTTTGGGAGCAACATTACTCATAGTAATACAGGATAAATGTGATGTCTGATAATCACAAAGATGAAGAGTGGAGCAAAGGAACAGTGTTAATCAGCTGATAAAATGAACTGAGTAATGAATTGGGCAATGATCAGAGAGAATATGTTTTGGCTATTTACTATGCAGCTATACTGCCTCTGAATGAAATTTGATATTTAAAATATTTATCACATCAACCCAGTCATGAGTGGAATAATAAGACCTTGCCTACTGTGAGTTGTAGTAGCGACTAATGACTATTTTTCTATCGATTCATCTAGCAACTATTTTCTTGATTAGTTGATTAATCTACATGATTAATGTTACTCCAAAAAAACAAAAAACAATTTCATTTAAGATGTATAATTGTATAATGCAACCCAAAACAAAAAAGTAAACATATTTCAGTGCAAAACCGTATGTTTAAACTGGCAACTCCAACATGATAAAAAATAAATACAACGATGGCTTATTATTTAAGTCAGTAGTGCAACTCCAAAAGAAACCCTGTCACGATTTAGGGAAAAGACTGAACCCAAATGCAGCCAACACAGGGGAGAAGATGCAAAGATATGATTTTACTAACAAAAAACACAAGGAGCTCAGGAGTAAGGGACACAAGGAAACATCAAAACCCAAACAGGGAAAAACAGCACAAACTGAACAGTAAGCAGAAGCACAAGGTAACACAGAGGACTGGAACAGATGAACTGACCCAGACAAAGGGGAGCACAGAGACTAAATAGACACAAGGGAAGTAAGGGTGACTGAACATAGGTGAAACACATTAGGGTGGGGAAGACAATCAAACTAAAGGGAAACAGGACAAAAACAGGAAGTAAAAAGATAAAGAGACACAAGGAAAGTAACTACAAAATAAAACAGGAAATGACCAAACTCAAAGTGCAAACATAATATAAAAACTCAAACATAAATTGTCCGTAATGGCAAACCATGACAAATTCTTAACAATATTAAAAAAAAAATGATATGCATATTAAATAAAGAGCAACGTGTTTAGAGTATAAGAAACAATTGTGTCAGGCTTCAAGTCTCCAACTCAAATATTGGAATCAAATGTCTGTTAGACGTGTGTTGCGGTAAGAATATGTCACCAAGTCCATGTTCTGGACTTATGCTAGCTATTTTCTTGGAAACTATAGTTCCAGGTGCAGAGACGAAACCAGTGACCCTGCCGACCTCAAAGACTGTCAGTCACTTCTAGTCTCCCTCTCATCCAACATTGGTGCTGCCAAAACCACTTTTTACAATGATAAGATAATGTAAATTACATTCTTTTCTTTTTTTTCAGTATGAAATACCTAAATACAAAAATGTGCATGTTGTCCATTTTCATAATACCCCCCCATCCACCCACCCCACCACCCCAGAGAAGAAGAAAAACAAAGAGAGTGCAAAATTAAAATGATATAATAAGCAAATAAATTAAAAACTAGAAAGAAAAACAGTACGGACAAAGTAATAATTAATAGTAATATACATACTACACATACATATATACACACATTTAAAACACGTAATAGATGGTAAGATATATCCAGTGTTAGTCACAGCTGGCCACAACCAGTCTATATTATGATGTGATTTGAGTAATGGGAGAGCAGAGCACACAGTTTTAGGGTTTTCATATATGTCAGAAATGGTTGCCATGCCTTGTAAAATTTATCTACAGAGCCACCCAGCGTATATCTTATTTCCTCCAGGTGTCAAGTGAATTACGTTCTTAATTCACTGTCACAACTCATCCGTAGGTTTACCCCTTTGACAGATATGCATCTTCTTTTTATATTTGTCCTGTTTTTTAAAATGTTTTTTTAAATGTACATGGTCCCCTAAGTTCATACTGTCTCTCTGTGATTTCATACAACCTCTGTGAGTAAATTATTTTGTGCTTTAAACATTATCTGTGCAATTTTAAAGCCAACTAGATCATGAAATTTTAAAGCCTATGAATGAATAAATAGTTAAGACAGGCCGTGTTTCACTTTGGATGAAGATGAGGAAGGGGAAGAAGCTAGCGTTTGGCCAAAGTGGGGAAAAAATGCCAACAACACAACACCTTTATGGTTAAATAGACACAGTAACACATTTTATCATGTGAATTAACACATTTGATATTTTGGTTTTCAACATGAATAATAATGTTTTTTAACTACTATGTTCAAACATGACAGGACCACTACAGATAGAGCTGCAATGCTTTTGCAGTAATTGGTACTTTTCCTACAAACAGCAGTGCACTGTTGAAGAACAGCAGTGAGTTTGAAATTAATGATACAGTATTTAGATGATGATTTTACAACATTTTGCAGATGAATGACTATTTATCTCTTTGCATTAATTAATAGCATTACATTACAAATTACATTACAATTAGATACTTATATTAAAAGTTTAATTTTCTACCTGAACAAACAAAGCACTCGTTCACTCTGCACTCACACACCAATAATGGCCGCTGTGCGTCCGTATTCACCGGAGAACTCATCATTCAAACTCCAATCAACATCCAATATGACTGGATGAAGGTCCTGGCCAATAAGAAGTTACTGTTGTAGTGAGCCTTAAAAGCTTAAATCCTACAAACTATCTGGAAATCTTCATTGTTGGGAAAAATGTTTGAGGGAGCTCAGTGAGATATTATATGATTGACTGACTGACTGACTGACTGACTGACTGACTGGTTATGATTTGCAGCATGTTGAAGGATCTTTTGCTGTGAGAACACTTTTTTCATGATTTTCTTCTTTTTGAAATTTGAAATAACTTTTATTTAGTTAAATATGCCTTTATATAATGCTTCAATCACAGTAACAGAATTTGTTATAGGTGGTTTTGACAAAACCAAAAGGCCTATGTTAGTTGGTGTGGTTATATTGATTACCTATGTTCTAGCTGTTCTAGCCAACATGGTAAACATCCTCTTCATTATTTATGACAGGAAGTTACACAAACCAATGTATGTTCTGATTTGTAACCTCGCTGTTGTTGATATACTGTACATGACCAGTGCCAGTCCAACAATGATTGGGATTCTAGTTGGTGGTGTTAATACCATATCGTATGTGCCATGCTTCATTCAAATGTTTGCTTTCCACTTGGGAGGGGTGATGGAGATGTTTTCTTTATCGGTTATGGCATTTGATCGACTGGTTGCTATCAGTTATCCTTTTCAGTACCACAGTTTTTTAACAAATGCTCGTACTCTTGTCCTTGCGTATTTCCTGTGGATTCTTGCCTGTTGTTTTGTGGCTGTGTTGCCTGCAAGTCTGGTTCCTCTCCCTCACTGCTCCTCAACACTGAAGTACACTTTCTGTGACTACGCTGCCATAATGCGAACCACTTGTGTCGACCCCACTTACTATTTCGGTATGGTTACCATCATATTATTTTTTCTTTTATTTTTCACTTTCTGTTTTATTTGCCTGTCATATTTGGGGATCATATATTTTGTGAAATTATCCTCGAGCAGTGATAAAAAGAAAATAGGCACCACTTGTTTGAGTCACTTGATTGTGGTAGCATGTTATTACTGTCCATTATTTATCCGCATTGTCTTGACCAGGTTAGGTGTGGCATTAACTCTTGAGGCACGCCATGGCTTAATGATTGGGGCCATCCTCGGCCCGTCTCTTGTAAATCCTTTTGTGTATTGTCTTAGGACCAAAGAAATTAAATATAAGATCTTTAAGATATTCACAAAAGTAGTGACATCTCAGTAGATTCTTGTGAACTGTGAATTTACTGTCTTATAAAATTTGCATCCCTTTCTTGTCTAAGTATGATGCTAAAATGATGGAATACATTCGTCTGTGCATTTTCTTTCTATCTAAAGTTGGGTGGAAAGTAATCTATGTAAAAACAAATTTACATTCACAATCATATGTACCAGCAATTTAGAATTAACATCTAACCTAACATCTTCTCCTCATCTCATCTCCTTGGTCTGTGGGAGGAAACCGGAGCACCAGGAGGAAATATTCAATCTCCACGCACAACTCCTCAACCTGACAAAATATATTATGACACAAGCATACTGTATATAATAACATTTGTTTGGTTTTGCAAATACTGGTTAGTTTACAAAATTGCATACTTACCAGCATTACTAATTGCCTGTTAACATTTTTTTATGTCAATAAACTATACAGTTGAAGCTGTGTAGGTGTGTAAAAAAGTTTTCTTTTTCTTGGCTAATCAGGAAGAGTAGAAACAAAAATTGTGATCCTGATCTTGATATCATAACCAGGTCAGTGAAGATTCTCAGTCATAACATGTATGAGGACTTATTTGGGCTTGGGACTTTGTTATGGCCATTTTTCATGATTTTTTCATGTACACATTCAAAAAAATGTTTTAATGTTGACAGTAGTATCTCAGGCAGTTCAGGACCATGCAATTGTTTGCCTCTTTGAACAATTATACACTGTGGTAGTTGAGGCTTTAGGCGCCATGTGTTGCTTCCTCACAGGCTACTGTGCATGTTTTCCTGGCACTTCACAGCATTTAGACGTTAACTTTTCTAACTCTGTGGACCTTCACAATGATGTCAGTTGATGCATTAACAACATATTTAAGAGCTGATGTCCACAGAAATAGAGTCTGTTGAGATGAGAATTCACTAAGGTACAAAGACTCAGACACAGAGGCCGACATTCACATATGCACACTTTAATTTCACACTTGAGACCATTGACATGATACACTTAGAACTCATTTGTGTTGTCGCTTGCTGACAATAATCGTTCTTGTAACGTAAAAAGGCCACAATTTAAAAATTAAATATACTCATTGGGGCACCACCTTCTCTTTTTTTGGCCGCAACATTACTCATAGTAATATTAATATTCATTTATATAATACAATAAATATAAGGCATCCAGTCAGTCTAACCTCAGACGTTGTGACTTCTCAATTCAATGGATCTCTGAACTCTACTTCAAAGGAACACAACAGGACAATGACTGAGTTCAAATGAAGAAACTTATTAACTAGGGTACTAATACAGGATAAATGTGATGTCTGATAATCACAAAGATGAAGAGTGGAGCAAAGGAACAGTGTTAATCAGCTGATAAAATGAACTGAGTAATGAATTGGGCAATGATCAGAGAGAACCATGACAAATTCTTAACAATATTAAAAAAAAAATGATATGCATATTAAATAAAGAGCAACGTGTTTAGAGTATAAGAAACAATTGTGTCAGGCTTCAAGTCTCCAACTCAAATATTGGAATCAAATGTCTGTTAGACGTGTGTTGCGGTAAGAATATGTCACCAAGTCCATGTTCTGGACTTATGCTAGCTATTTTCTTGGAAACTATATTTACAGGTGCAGAGACGAGATGCCAGGAAGGTGTTAATGTGGCAGGTACACACAAATAAGACTTTGCCAGAAGAGCCAGAGAGGGGAAACCCTGCTTCATTTTCTGTTCTCCACTACAGAGGAGCTGCACTTTTAGGCAGAGGCTGGTCCCCAAATTACCTGAGAATCTATTCTCTCCCTGAGTGATTGATGATATCTTCCTTGTCCCCACTGTCATTCTGACTGGATGTTTCTTCTGAGTCTGACCCTTGCAATGTGGCCATCAAAGACACAGAGCTCTTCTCTGTAACACCTGCTGATGTTTGGGCCACCGTGGTATGTTGCTGTTGCTGGTTCTCTGTTACTCTCTTCTTTGCTTCTATAGCAAGGGCTTGCATTTTTACCTGTAGTTTCAGGCTTCAAATGGCTTGAGACCTTGTTCAAACTCCCCCAGCAGATTCCACTGTTCGGATTTGAGGTCAGTGTAATCCTTTGCTCTTTGTGTAACTTCTGGGTCTGATAACAGACCACCTCTACAGTCAGCTGATCAAGTGGTAAGAGCTATTCCACCTTATACTAACATCTTGAATGAGTTTTTGTTGAGGAACTGCAATTACTTTGTTGATTTGTGGATTCTTCAGCATGTGGTTTACCGCTAGTCACATGTACCAGCAATTTAGAATTAACATCTACCTTAACATTCATCTCATTGGACTGTGGGAGGTAACCAGAGCACCAAGTTAAGTGGTGTCATAGACCACCTCCTCTGTTGACTATCTGATGGAATTTGACACCATCTGTCTTTTCTGGCCAAAATGTGTACATTTAAGTCCTCAAATGAGCATTCCTTGTCCTGCAGGTGTCGGTGGACATCACTGCTGAGGTGGCTTGACCTGAGGACTAGGCTCTCCCGTGTTGTGCCATGCACTTGTGAAGCAGTTGTTTTGTTTCCCCGATATGCAGGTCTGTGCATGCATTCTTCACTCCAATCAACTGCTTATAACGGGATGTTGTGTCCGTAGGGTGGGCAAGCTTCTGCCTCAAAGTGTTACTGGGCTTGAAGTACACAGGGATTCTGTGTTTGTTAAATATCGTCCAGTTTCACAGATACCCCAGCAATGTAAGGAGGGACAATGTAGTTCTGTTGCTGTTCAATGTTTCTTCTCTCTCTGTCCTGTAGCTTTTTGTGGTTTCATGAAGAACCAGTTTGGTTAACCACGTGTTTAAATACTTCCCTGATGTGTTTTTGTTTCTTCTCCATCCCTTCTGTCCTTTTAGGACATTCTGAGCCTGAAGGTGTATGGTTCTGATAACCCCCAGTTTGCGCTCCAGTGGGTGGTGAGAATCAAAGAGTAAATATTGATCAGTGTGTGTGGGCTGTCTCTATATTTTAATATTGAGGCTTCTCTCAGATTCAAAATAACACAAAATAATAATAATAATACAACAAAATGGCAATCAGTCGCTGGCACCAGCTTCTCAAATGTGAGGGTAGAAACCTGTGAAAGCTGTGTGATGAGAACTAATCCAGATGCCAGTGTTCTCTCACATCATCAATGTAAACTATTACAAGAATACAAATATAGAATGCTGTAAAAGAACACAAATAACTAATCAGTGTTAATTGTCAAAATCAGCAACATTGTCATTGTGCTGTAAATGAAAAGAAAGAAAGAAAGAAAAACATGCATCTCCTATTGTCAGCTTTGTGATTGTAATTCATGTGTCAGAAATTGCATTGGTTTTTTAAAAATGTTCATTTAGTTTGAGAAACAAATGGAATTTTCTCAACCCATGAAAGAAGCTTTCACCTTTCAGTTTATATGAAATATTCATAATCATCAAATTTGGAGATACAAGGTTTTAATTGGACATTAATTAAACAAACACTAACTTTGAATGTGCTCAGCAGTAACTAAATTTATTTAGCATTAGAAAGGCATGTCACAGTAATTTAGGAGATACTAGCAATTCACAGATATCACTGCTGCCAGCTGCTGGTGAAAGGGAAAATCTCAGTTGATCATTTCTGTGTACATCATCATCACAATTTACACAGGTGCAGAAAGTTGTCAATTAAGTAAGTAATCAATTATAATAATGGTAATAATGATAATTGGAAAGCTTTCAAAATAATAAAAACATTAAGTGTTCCTCACTTCTTTAATACACACTGTAATATGCAGATTTTAGCATGAACAGTTACAAAATATCTATATATTAAAACAGCCATATATAAAATTAGAAATTTATTCAAATTTTAATGGTATTCACTTTTGCAGTTAGAAATGTACTGTTGCCAGCTTGCACTGAGGCATGTGCTGATGATGTTACTTAAAATGCATCTATGGAAAAACGTTTAACCAAACAGAAAGCAAAATGTTACAAATACTGTGGGACACAGCTGCTGTGAAAACATTACCAGTGTGATTGTAATTTGTCCTGTTTTTACAGTGTTTGCATGAAAGCGCTTATTGAGCAAACACTGATGCTCAAATGTTGTTAGACTGGTTATAATAATGTTCGAATGATGAGAATAAATGACTGAATCCCAAATTAATTTTACTCTTGCAGTTGTGACACATTAAATTTAACTAGTTTAATCTAATTTGTTAACATAAATGTTCTTTCTTATACCTTATTCATTCCCCAAAACTGATATAGTTTAATACACATTTAATCACAAAAATGCCTGCCACATTAAATAGTACACTCAGACACTAACAGTTGATAAAGAGCAGCTAGGAAGACAGGCAGTACATTAGGGCTGATGAAACAGTTCCAGATGTGGAAGACAGGAGAGCTCACTGAGAATGCCTGGTGGACAAGTGAGGAACAGCAGAGTCAGAAATGGATGGAAAACTAGAAACGACATGAGAGGAGCACAAGTGAGGGCAAGACAAGACAAGGCAAGATGGAAAGTGGAGTATAGTCAAACACAAAAACATAGATGTTTAGAAGAGCTGAAGATCTCCTTACTCTGTTCTCTAGAAATGAGAACTCTGAGATTTTTTAAAATCAGAAACACAGATTTTTGATGAGGATCCCTTACATTTAGTTGCTGAAGGTTCTGAGTGAGTGTTTGAATCGACTTTCACTGTCTCACTTGTCTCAGTGTGCATGTATTTACTCCTAATGTTTTTCCGCTGGTCTAATAATCCCTCTAATACTACCAGTTCTAACCAGCTGTTTTAAATGTGATGGTCGGACAATATCTCAGGGGGTTAGCACAGAGATTGCATTAGACTTAGCCATCATTACCCATCACTTCAATTTTAATTTTTAATGATAATGAGACATAGCCTATTTCATAGTATTTAATTTTCAAGAACATGGAGAGAAAGGATGAATGAGACACTAACCATGTGGTCACTTTTCATTTCAACACCACACGAAGCAGATTAATGATTTTTTTTTTCCCCACAGTGAAAGTGGAGGGAACTAAAACAATGTGGCCATTGTGCCTAAAAAGTCAAATATGAATGACAGAAACTGGGTGCTAATGGAACCAGACTGACCAGGCTACTTCTGGCCGTAATTTTGTTCTGAAGGCTGAACCTACACTCTGCTGCCACACTGAAGACTGGAATTATCAGCTAAACTCCTAGTAGTGAAAAGTAATCCTTGTTTGCTAGTACGTCTTTCAAGCTTTGCAAGGTCAACACAGTAGGGCTGTCGAACAAATTCAAGATGCTTTGGCTAACAAGTTAGCATATAGGCCTTCTGTATCATCATACTGTGCAACTGTAATTACAACTGGGACGTTAATAAAAATCCACGGGTGGAAAAATAAGTAAAAGTACTGTTATACTAATTTAGTTTATTTGTTTATGTACTTGAAATTAATTTTAAAATCACATGCTGTACTTTTACTTAAGTGGTTTTGTGATTGTGTATTTCATTAATCTATTTCTGGAAAGACCTACAGTATTATGCTATGGCACAATTAGTTTAATCTAATTAAGTGTGCTTTGAATCTCTTATCACTTGTATGTCAGACTTTGAGAAAGCTTTCTTTGAAAGAAAATATCTCAGTACTTTAACATTATGTTACTGTGAGAACTCTACATCTACTTCAGTAAGATATTATAGTACCATTTCCATGGCCAATCAAGTGTGTGTACACTTTTTAAAGTATTTCTTTATAAAAGACAATGAAGAGGCAAACCACACTTTAACTTCCACAAGCTTACTTGTCACAGTTGCTAGCTTACTTGTCACAGTTGGAGATGTTGCAAAACAAAACAGCAGCTGTTTACTACACTGTGCCACCAAACCCTCTGAGGTTCATTACCAGAGCTAAGTACTGAAAATACATCACTCCGGAGATCTGAGTGTGACACATCTTTCCGATCAACAGTTCATAAACAAAGAAGTCATTAAGCTAATGACCAAACTTAAAGAAAGAAACAGTAGCCAAGTGTTGGTAACCATGACACAACAGATAGTTGTGCCTCACTTAGCAACAGAGTTCAGTGGGAGAAGAGATCAACTGATGGGTGATGACACACTCGCAGCCAACTAATCAGATTCTGGTAAACATTACTAACAAACTGCAAAAAATATTATTCTGAGGACCTTTCTTAGATCAGACCAATATCCTTCTATATAACATACAATAAAGAGTGCATGATGTATAAGGAGCCATAAAATGGTGAAGAAAAAGGAAACAAACAGAACAAACTTTTAATGTAAATTAACATAATGGTAAAACAGCATCTTCAAATACACTTCTTGAGTGATTCTTGAGTGTCATAATTCCTTTAATTTGAATGCTTCTGTGCACTAACAAGCTATAGTATACATGGATGTATTAACTTTTACACCATGGCAACTGACATTTTTATCTGCAGTGAAAAATACATAGATTCTTTAATTTTGTCATATTTTATTGTAATATAAAATTATATATACCATCACACAAGTTAAAATACTGTTAATTTGTATGAGGATAAGTGTGTGTTGTGTAGTGGGCCTTTTGGTGTAGCTTTTAGTAAAGTAAATGTCACAGCTGATACTAGGAAAACAGATGAAAGGACCCAAATGCAGACGCACAGAGGCATGGCTTATTGTGTATAGTCTCTAAAGATTTATTAACACAAAGAGGAACAAAGGCTCTCGGGATGTTGAGACAGGTAAAGGTCAAAACCAGAGAATGCATTCCAAACCGGCAAACAAATCCGGAAATTCGTGGGAAGGAATCCAAGAAGTCCAATAAAACGGCTAAATATCCAAAATCCAGGAAAAACAGGCAGGAAGAGTGGACATGGAGCTGATGAATGGAGCTCGGGGTCACAGACAAACAGCCCAAGGGCTGGGCAGGGGCGGAGTAGAAGACCCCAGACCGACCAAAATCTGCAGAACTGATGAGCAGGAGAACTGAGAATCTCAGACAGACAGGCAGAGCTGCTCAGGAGGGTGGACTGGAGGCTGGGCAGAAGCAGGGCCAAAGGCAGGACCATTCTGGTGTGCAGTGACGAAGGCAGGATCCCATTGGAGGCCAGCCAGGCAGCTGATGGCAGAGGCGGAGGAAGAGCAGGATACTGGTCCAGAGTAGTTGGCTAATGACTGGTGGGCTAGACAGGCCAATAGGCGAAGCTGAGAACCAGGCACATTAAAGACCGGCAACTGGAGCACCAGGAAGACAGCCAGATGACCTGGCTGGTCATCTTCAGTAGTCTGCCCGTTAGTTTGTTAGCAGGAACTGTCAACTGGAGATTAGGAGCAGGTGTGGCCAACTCAGTGTCCAGATGGGCGACAGCCTCAGCTGCTCAGCGACACAGAGCAGTTGAGGTTCATGCTGGAGGATAACAGGCAGGAGGTTAGCCTTCTGGGAGTTAGGCTGGAGGCTAGCAGATCCAGAATTTCACAGGTAGCAGTCCAAAGTCCAATAAACAGGCAAAAAGTAGTAATGGTACGTATGAAGCCCAGGCTCTGTGTACCTAGAATGAAGGCGTGTGCCAGATGAAGCCCTGCTTCGAGGCTTATATTGTTCTGCAGAAAACTATGTGACTTATGACAAACGAGGCCTTGCATTGCATGGTGCTTGCTGTGTCAGAGGGAGCTTCTTTGTCAATGCTTAGGCATTATCGAGCCATACATCTGTCGTTATTGAAATCATACTATATGTGGATCTGAGCAGAACCTCAAATGCCACAGAACATTACCTGGTAATATAAAAAGTGAGGATCCACTCAAATTCCTCTGTTCCTAATTCTCTAATTATAAATCATATCTTATCATATAAATCTCTCGTCTCTCATAACTGGCACTTTACCCGACACTGGAGAAATTATCACATTTTCCACTTTAATTTCATTTTTCATCATTCACTTGTCTTCTAACTGCCTAAATAATAAATTAAAAAATAACTAATAAAGCCATCATTCATTTAGTCTCATTGCATTACAACATATACAATGGCATCAAAAAGTCTTCAGATCCCATTCACTTTTTGCACATTTTATTGTGTTGTAGAATTTATTTTATTTTTGTCCATCAATCTGCATTCAATAACCCATCATAAACCCATAAAAGCCAAATTTCTAAATACATCTCAAGGATAATTAAAACAAGCAGGACTCACCTGACCACTGCTAAGGGTTTAAATACTTTTGTAATTGAGAAATTTCCATCCATCCATCCATTTTCTACCGCTTATCCTCTAGTAGGGTCGCGGGGGGGCTGGAGCCTATCCCAGCATCCTTTCGGGCGAGAGGCGGGGTACACCCTGGACAGGTCGCCAGTCCATCGCAGGGCACACAGAGACAAACAACCATTCACTCTCACATTCATACCTATGGTCAATTTGGAGTAACCAATCAGCCTAGTCCCCATTTGCATGTCTTTGGACTGTGGGAGGAAGCCGGAGTACCCGGAGAGAACCCACACAAGCACGGGGAGAACATGCAAACTCCACACAGAAAGACCCCGCGTCCGAGCCGGGACTCGAACCCGGAACCTTCTTGCTGTGAGGCGACAGCGCTAACCACTGCACTACTGTGCCACCCTGAGAAATTTCCATTTTTTAATTTTTTATTTTTTTTTATAAATTAGCCAAAAAGAAAAATCTAAAAATGTGTTTTCACTTTGTCATTATAGGTTACTGAATGTAACTTATTGTAGAATAATGGGCAAAAATCTACAACAACAAAGTGTGCTAAAGATAAATGGGTCTGAATGCTTTATGAAGCCACTGCAGGTTTTTAGACTTTGCCACTATTTGCAAAATAAGTCCAGGATGCTTGCAATGTGGTTGTAGTTTGCTTTGTTAGTGGTTGTCACAGGGCATCAAAGTTATCAGAAATTCAAAATGACAGTCAGACACACAATATACAGAACAAATGTACTATACAGAAAGATACACAGAGTGACACAGCCAAAACAACGACATGAAGGCAAGCAAACATTAACATTTAGTTATATGCAATTATTTTGTACCTGCTAATTATTAAGTAATCAGGGTTCTGTAGATGTGTACGTCCTATTAGATGATGTAATTTGTTAATCTGGACCTATTTATGACAAAATATAAATAAGGGGTTGGGCTATAGTAATGGTCAATATACTGAAATGTAAAACTGTATCAGTAGTATATTATATTATAGTAGTATTTTTTTGGTTTTCTTTCTTTTCTTTCAGAAGACACAAGAGGGCAGCAAATCACACAAAATGCAACAGATCCATACAGCATTGAATTAATGTGCTTTATGCACCATTGTTGGTATAAATGAGTTTAGTGTGCACTAATAGCGCCCTCTGCTGTATTTATGTTGTGGCTACACAAAGTAATATGAAGGGATGATTGTACTGTAGTATGGAAGGTTCTATAATAGCTAACCATTACCTATTGTTTATATTTGGACAGAAGATACACATGATATGGATGATTGGCAACACTCACAGCCTGTTTACTGTTTGCTTCATTTAAGGTGCATATAACACAATTTAGACACTGAGTCATATCTTTGTCAGATTCCATGTAGTGCTCCTTTAATAATCTGTAGATCAAAATTTTACTACAATTTCATCCTCATTTTTGTATGTTTTCCAAGAGTAAGCACACATCACACATCCATTAACTTAACAGGTTGCAAGAGGTATTATTTCATGCCATGGCAATTAGACAACCTTTTAAGAGCATCACATTAAAACAAACAATAGTAATAATTAATGTATATTAACATAGAAACAGCAGACTAACAAGGCTAACAAAGCTCTATATACAAGTCCTGAAGTTCATTACTGACAAACACTGGTGATCTATTTGTAAACATGTTTGTATTGGGTGCAAGTGCTGGAGGAGGGAAAATGATCGGTATTTGCAATTGATTTTCAAGCATAGTAGTACAATAATAAAGCAATAATGAGTTACTTGCTCAAAATGTGGCAGTAATTGTTTAGCTTTACTTTGTACAATATTTAGTCAAAAGGCAATTACTGTCAAACACATTCTGTGCTGTAGTTTTCATATGCATTAGTTGAACATTAACTTTTGTCAGAAACATTCTTGAACAACTCAAAGGAACTGTGCTTTATTAGCTTTTTAGCTAAAAGAAAGGGATTTTGTAGCAAAGAATTTATTTATAAGGTAGCAAGACAAATAAAACATTGATGGAAGAAGAAAATCTCTCTTCAGTTTCAGCTCACTGCATAAAAAGCAGAGACAGGGCATCAACTTGGAAGGATTTTATTTCTTAAAAAGTGCACTACTTTTTCTTTAATTTCTTTTGTTTTCAGTCCATAGATGATTGGATTCACTGTTGGGGGGAAAATTAATGTTGACACCCCCATGAATCTCCTTAAATGTGGAGAAATGTTTTTTATTCTATATGATATGATAGTGAAAAGCCCCAGACACTCCAACAGGAGAAAAACTGTTAGGTGTGTAGCACAGGTTTGCAGAGCTTTGGTCTTAGTGTCTGATCGTTTAGATCTGAAGCATGCAACAAGGATCTGGAGATATGTATACAAAATCATTCCATTAGCAATCACTTGTGTAAGAGCAACTATAAAAAGCCCGTAAATGTTATTGATGGTAGTGTTGGCACAGACCAGAGACAGCAAAGATGGATTATCACAGTAGAGGTGAGTCATTTCCGATCGACAGCGGGGTAAACGCAAAAGCAGAATAAAAAGCACAGTTATTAAAATTAAACAACTTATCCATACAGTTGTGATTATTTTCATAATGTGAGCATTAGTCATAACAGTGTTGTATTTCAAAGGGCAACATATAGCAATGTATCTATCGTATGCCATAGCAGTCAGAATAAACACAGTACCTCCTGCATAGATATGGATAAAAAACGCTTGGACAACACAAGCTGAGTATTGCATAGTCCTGCTGTTGGTCAGTACTTCTTTAATGATCTGTGGAAAGAGTGCTGTGGAGCCTATAAGGTCATTGATAGGAAGGTTGAGCAAAATTAGATACATGGGCTGATGCAAAGATTTGTTTAGTACAATGGTGAGGATTAGAATAAGGTTGGAGAAAAGTATGATCATGTAGCTCAGAGTTGCAAAAAGAAATGCAGGAATGACACTTTCAGGAGGGAGATTAAAGCCACTTAGCACCAAAGTAGATGATGTGTTGTACAGGTTGTCCATTTTTATGCACCTCCTCCCTAGAACGTTGAAAAATGATTAGTCATTTCATTATTAAATTGCATTTTTCTATTTCATGCATCATGCAACATCGCCTCAGCAAGAACATGGGAGGACATATTGAGACAAGAAATGGATAAAGAGACAATGATATAAAAAATTGCAGTTAAATTTATTTAACTGCAACTATATTATATAGTTATAAGCAAATTTGTTGCAAGTTGTTAATGGTAAGGACAGAACTAACCAAATGAAACGAAAACCGCATCCGCACCGCTTCACCTCGAGTACACATACATTTCACACATCATATATAGCCTATATAAATAACACGTTAGTGTATTAGATAAATAATAAGACAAATTACGGCACAGCCATCTACTTCCAAGTTAAATAAATCATCACTACCCAGTACTGGCAATGCTGGAAATGACCAACTGGCAAGACCTTCAGAGGGATTACCAGTTATATAGACATGATTTTTGTTGAACAGCTAGCAGCTCCCTGGAGTCTTCTGGGTTATCATAAAGTTTATCTTAAGATTGTCATGACAGTCACTGACTCTCAAGGGGTTTTGGAAGAATATGACTTATAGTTGCCTCACCACCACCCACACAGTGAAATAATCGAAGTCAAAATGTTTGAGCCTCTAAACCGCTGTTTATTACATCATAAGAAGTGGCTGTACGTAAGGATAAAATGACTTTTTTACAACCGTGTCTCCTAGAAATTACATTTATATACAACTAATTTGCAATAGCAAATGTGTTTTGAAGGAAACTAATATTCCTATTAACATAATGAGGAAATTATTAATTATAATTATTAATAATTATTAAGTATTTAACACATCTGACAAGTCGCAAAAACATTGATACTGAACTTATACCAGTAAAATGTTAACATCCATCCATCCATTATCTATACCGCTTATCCTTATAGGGTCGCAAGCGGACTGGAGCCAATCCCAGCTGACATTGGGCGAGGGCGGGGAACACCCTGGACAGGTCGCCAGTCTATCACAGGGCTGACACATACAGACAAACAACCAGTCACGCTCACGTTCACACCTATGGGCACTTTAGACTTGCCAGTTAACCTATTGTGCATGTCTTTGGACTGTGGGAGGAAGCCGAAGCACCCAGAGGGAACCCACGCAAGCACAGGGAGAACATGCAAACTCCACACAGAAAGGCCCCAGGCCCTGGGTTCATACCCAGAATGTTCCTCATCGCCATGCCACCCTGCAAAACATTAACAATATATTTCATTTATTTTTCACAAAAATATCCAATCTTGTAATACTGTACCTACTGACTACAGCATTATTAAACTTTTTTTTATGGTTATGTTCAGGAACTCACTGGTTAAGGTTAGGGAAAGATCATGGTCTGGTTTAATACAGAAAGAATTCATAGTGACTTGAATCACAAATCATAGCATGATTATTAACATGTAACTAAAACCACAATCTTTCCTTAACCTTAACAATAGTGCTTTTGTTGCCTAAACCTATAAAGCACTACAACATGTCATGCTTTGGAAATTAGCTTGTAGCTAAATTTGGTAAATTGCATTTTTTATAACATAGATTTTTTTGTTTTTTTTTAACATGGTCCTGACAAATATATGTATTAACCTAAACAGTTGGGACCCAGGATGCAAACCTAGGTTTCTGGAGTCAATGTCAGCACTTTGCATGTTTGCCATCCACCTCCACCCTGTGACTCTGGTATGGTAGATAAATGTCATGCCTTAATCACTTAAAAAGACCTCGTCTGTGAACATAATCCAGGCAGGAACTGCATTTGACAACTTTGTTGGGAATACAAACATTTTATTAATATATAAATGTAATTTCTAGGAGACAGGGTTGCTCTCAGCCAGAATCCAGATATAGATTTAAAAAAATGTTTGCGCCTTTTCAATTACTAAAATGACACAATTAGAAGAGTGTCTATCAATCAATGTTTCCATCATCAACCTGGGTATATTGTGCTGATCACAGTCTCACTGCTGCGTTTCACACAATAATGTATAGCAATTTTTGGCGCCCTTTTGTGGTAACATCAGAGGAGACAGAGTGGCAGAGAGCAGTGCATGCTGATGACCCATTCAACCCCAAATGATGTCATCTGGGTTATTTTGCCTTGGGCCTATGGCTTTTCAAGTGTGGGGTTCAAAGTGGGTATTTAGAGACAAAAACAAGACTCTTAAGCATTGGATATGAAATAATTTTCTGCAGTTAAACACAAATAAAACGGAAATCCTGATTATCGCGTAGGACAACCTTCTCTCGTTGATCTAATCTTGGTGCCTTTCTCCTCCATCCATTCAATCCAGTTGGAAAAGTTGTTTGGAAAAGGGCAGTCGCAGTCTGTCAAAATTCTGAGCAGCTTTGAAAGCTAGTGAGAATGTTGGGGGATGATTCTTCATCTTTGAGAGGAAAATTTGCACATAAAAGGCACTCTGATGAATACCAGAGCTGTCACTTTTCTGTAGGTTCTAGTAGTTCCATTGGTCTGAACCACTGCGGTTCAGCCACAAGCGAATTGCTTTGAGCGTAGAACGATGGATTCTCGACTGTATACCATTTATAGTCAATGAGATTTTAACACAGTGAAATTTGGCAACAAATGTATTTACTTTCATTTACTTTTATTGCAATGTCAAGGAAGTCACAAGGGTTGCACATATTTGAGATAATCATTGTTTTATTTTAGTCCATCGATACAGTCCACATATTAGAAATGATCAAATTAGTGTTGAGACGTTCACATTGGTGCTAAATTAATAGAGAAACAAATAATATAGAATATTTCAACAAAATATTTCACTGTATGTCTTTCCTTTTGCAAGGATCTTGTCCACTTCATAGTTACATTTATTAAAATTACTTACAGTGGCTATCATAGGGGGAGAAATGAAAGTTGTTGATGTGTGTTCTGTAGAGGTTATAGCACAGCTGACAAACACAAATGAACATACATATGAACATTAGAAAAAGACATGTACAGCTTATTCACAAGACATACAGTGTAATCATCCAACAGAGCGATGCGTTAACTTCTCCACAGTGCAGTAACATATGGCATATTGCTATTGATGGATACTCTCTAAACCTTCAATGATACAGGAAACTGAAATCAGGTTTATCACAATGTACAGTGGGAATAAACAGTAAATGAACCCTTTTGAAATTACCCGTTTTTTTAATTGTTCATAAAATGTGATCTAAACTGGTTGGACCTCCTTTGACAACAATAACCTCAAATAAGCATTTCCAGTAGCTGGGGTTTCACATACTTTTTCCAACTTACTCTGTGAATGATTGAATGATGTTTTTCAATATGGACAAGAACAATACAATGATTTATTATTATTTATTATTGAGTTATTAGTTCAACTAGATTGTATTTGGTCGTTATTGTAACCTAGATGAAGATCTGACCATATGTTAAGACAAATTTACGCACAAATGCAGAGAATTCCAAAGGGGTCACTAACTTTTTCTTGCCAGTGTAGGTGTACCTAAGGCATAATGTCATCATGTCATGTTTCAACAAATTCTGACTAAAATCGAAAACTGGTTAGAACTTGGTTGAACAAGGATTTCTTTTTAGGAACATTATAATGCTCTGCTTGAGTTCTGCGGTTTTCAGTCCATATATAATTGGATCTAAAAGAGGGGGAAATATTAAAATTGACACACCAAGAGCCCTTCTCACGTATGGGGATGCACTCTCAATCCGATGAGCAATGAGCGTACCCACAGTATTGATTTGTAAGAATAAGAAAACAACCAAATGTGTTCCACAGGTCTGCATGGCTTTTTTCCGGGCATGTGACTGGTTAGTCATAACACATGTACGCAAAATCTGTGCATACGTGTAAATTATTATAAACAGTGATCCGCCTTGAAGCAAGCAGATACCAGCTATTCCATAGAGGTTGTTCACCGTGGTGTCCTCACAGACCAGTTTCAATAACGATGGATTGTTACAGTACAAATCCACTACATTCGTCCTGCACATTTTTAATCGCACAAGCAACAAAAACAACGTGACCATCACTGAGAAATTTATGAGCCATATTGCAATGATAATTCTAATTAAGGTATTTGGAGTCATGGTAACGTTATACCTCAAAGGACAACATATGGCAATGTATCTGTCATATGCCATAGCACTCAAGATCATCAAGTTTGCTGTACCATAAATATGAATCAAAAAAGCCTGAGTTATGCATGCAGGATGGGGAATCAGTCGGTTCTCTGTCACAATGCTGGAAAGTAGCTGAGGGAAAAAAGCTGTAGCTCCGACCGTGTCACTGATGGGCAAGTTGAGCAGCAGGATATACATGGGCTTATGTAGCTTTTTACTCACAACAATAGCTGCTAATACCAGCAAATTGCAAAAGACAATAATTAAATAGGCAAGTGTTCCAAATACAAACACAGGATAAATATGTGAAGTATATAAGCCCAATGTTGCCAGTGTAAGTACTATCCCAGAAGATGCATTTGTATACATAATTATACAGCCTTGTAGTGTTGCCTCCACTATTGGGAAAAAAAGTTCCTTGAAACTGATGGAGCTTCACCTGAAAGAAATGTCCTTATTAACAAACAAGTTTAAATGAAGTGTTGTGCATTGAAATGTACTCCTATTGTCTTACCTGTCGTAGTACGTTATCTTACCCTCACCTGTGCTGTGTTGTAAGAAGCCATGAAAATGACTGTCTTTTATAGGCATTTACTGTAAACACAGAGATAACCCATGAGAATACAAAGCACATTACATCATAGTGCAGGAAACTGTTGTAACAAGACTGACATAGTTTATATATATATATATTTGTGTAGATATTTTATTTATTGTTTTACCCGATGAATACATTTAAATCCTTGAAATCCTCGACTTGTCTCTGAATGATCAGAGTTTTGACCACAATTATGCTGCAGTACACAGCCAGTGACAGCACCAGTTTCACTGTAGAGAGGAATGAAGGAAAAACTAATGCATCTCTTCAATCCAGGATGTTACTTCACTCTCTGATCAAACAGTGATTTAGGAAAAAAAAAAAATCTCATGCATGGCAAAAATGATCAGGGAGCATCGGTATACCAAATCAAAAGGTTATATGATCATTGTTTACATTTTGAGATAGGGTATCATCCAAATTTTGTAGGTTAAAGTGTGTGCACTGTGCATTGTGTGAAATTTGCTATACTTTGTGTGGGGGAGTCTAAGGGCAAGACTAGGTTCAGGGGTAACAGCAGAATTAATTTCTTTCTTTGCCTTGGCATCGGCTGTGACCTACAGTAGTCAGTGTACCATTCTCTTATTAAATCATCAGGAAAACTCTGGTAGCACTACGGTATCTTCTTCCTTTGAAACATCACATTTGGGGTCAGACCACAAGGAAACTTTCTTCCATCCACAGTGCGAACTCCCTGGTATGATAGGAAAGTTAACTAGGAATTATTTCATGCCTTTTTAAATGTTTAGCTTCAGCTTGAAGTTTCTCTTCTGTAAAGAAATCTCTACAGCTAATGATGTGGGCAAGTCACAAAAATGATATATATGGATGTTTATATGATATATAATATGGATGTGAATTTTAAGTATATGTGCTCTGAGTATGATGATTAAAATGTTTTTTTCTGATCTTGCTTAACAACTACAAGTTCATACCCTGACGCACCAGATGGTTTCTTACACAGAACCATCTGGGAAGGAAATTGTTTGGAAACTGAGAGGCACTTTCAGAAAAATCATCATATGAGGTAGTAGGACAGTGGTAAAAAGGAAACACAACACAACAACAGGCTTCAGTCTGAGGAGCTTGGAAAGCCAATTGTCAGTGGACAATTCTTGCTGACTTTGTAAGGAAAATGTGTGTGTAAAAGGCAGTCTTACAAATGCCAAAACAGTCACTTTTCTTTAGCTGCCACTAGTTCCTCCCTCAAAGCCATAAGCAAGTAGCTTGGAACCTGGCAGGATGGACTTTTGTGAGAAATCTAGCAAAGACTTGGTTTGTCTTTGCTGCTACTGCCTTTCCACACAACTCCATAATGAAATTCTTAAATTTCATTTACACTGGGTACAGTGTAAATTCTCTTTGTTTCATTTATTTCAACATGTCAACATTGCTAATGCTACGTAATATGACTTATGGATCTGAATGATGTGCTCTAAATATAATGATTAAAATGTTTTTGTGATCTCTGCTGTCTCTGGTTTGTTAATGGAATTGATTGTGAATTAAGTAGCAACACATTTTGTCAAATGGTCTTTTATTTTACTTGATGAGGCACAAAAAGGATAAATAATGGTAAGGTAATCGCAAGGTAATGAACTTCTGAACTACTGTAATTATTGGTATAGTAATAAGTAGTCAACTAATCGGGAAGGACTTGTGAAGGTGTTCAGTATGTGGATTCATGGATATTTATGAACTAATCATTACATAATGACTCAGTCATATAGTATCTTTAAGTCTGTCCTCCAACACAAAGAACATTTTAATGTCAAAATTTCTGGCAAATTTATCTCAATCTTTTTCTTTCAGTTACTGTATATTAAAACGATACCTGGTTATACAAATGTTATTTGTGCTGTTTTTCATTTTTGTTTGTTTTCATTGAATTACTGAAACAACTTGAAATATGTTTCAGATTTTATTAATGGACCACACAGCAAACATCAGCACATCTTGTATATATTGTACAAACTTTATTTTTGTTTGTTTTGGATTCAGCAATAATAGCAGTGCAACTGCAAGTTATTTGCATTACACACACCAGGTAGATGCAGTATGGTGCATGGAGTGCACGAAAAATAAATAAAAATGTGAACACTAAAAGAAGACAGCCTACAAGGTTCACTCTCCTTTCTAGTGTATATTTATGCAGTCATCTGTGAAGATGATAATAACAAGTAAAGCAGCTAAATTTCAGACAGTTTTCAAAAGACTTAAAATGAAAATGTAATTTGAATGTTCAAAGTTCATTATGAGATTAATATCTAATATAATTCATAATTATTCACCATTGTACAACACATATATAACACACACCAACAGAAACACAAACAGAACCACAATAAAAACTTTTTTCCAAAGTAGTAACATGCATACATATATGTATATTTATACATGGAAATATGTTCCACACATTTTCCAAATATTTTTTAATTTTTATTTTCCAACAACTTGTACTTAGGAAAAAACTATATTCAAATCCAAAATAAAATTCTGTTCTACACTAGAAAACAAACAACTGTTGAAAGTGATTTTAGTTCATGCAGTTATTACGATTCCAAACACAGTGGATATTGTTTCCAAAATAGCATTTACACTGTCAGAGTGCTCCTGAGATAGAACAGTGCAGTTCAAAAAGACAGAGTTCATTACTGTTGATCACCTACACTTTACTATTATAAAGAGAAGGTCTAGACCTCCACTACCCTCTAACTCATGTTGTGAATTGGCGCTACACAAATAAAATTGACCGAAAGATTTAGACAGATACTCTATTTTTTAAGACTCTCAGGAGTGTGTGTCTTACTTCACTCGTATACAGCCCATATACAATTGGATTCAAAAGTGGGGGTACAAGAAATATTAGCATGCCCATTATCTTTTGCAAGTCAGCTGACACATTTTTGAATCTGTGAGATAAAATTGTGAAAGTTCCAACAACTTCAAATGTGATTAATATAACCAACTGAGCAACACATGTGTTGACAGCTTTCGTCTTTGCTTGAGACCTTCTTGTAGCCACACATGTGATGAGAATCTTCACATAGGAAAATGCCTGAACGGACACACTTACAGCTTGCATGACTGCTGTGTTAAACAGTCCTATGACATTATTGACTGTCCTGTTTCCACATGTGAGCTTCAGTAGAGATGGGTTATCACAGAACACATTCATAACAACAGATTTGCACCTTGGGAGCCTTGTCTGCAAAGAGAACAGTGATACAATCAAGACAAAGTCAAGACCCCAAACTAGAGAGATAATACAAATGACAACCCTGGGGGTCATAACAGAGCTGTAGCGTAACGGCATGCAGATGGCAACATAACGATCAAAGGACATTGCTGCAAGAATAAACAAAATTCCACCTCCATACATGTGGAGCAAGAATGCTTGTAAAACACAGAGAGGATAGTAAACCTTATTTGTCTCCGTAACAATATCTGAAAGTACTTTTGGTAGCATTGCAGTTATGCCTATCAGATCATTGAGCGGAAGACTGAACAGGATGAAATACATGGGTTTGTGAAGGTTCTTCTTCATAATGATCAAAGTCAACAAGGTCAGGTTGCAAAAGATGCCAAAAAAATAAATTGTAATACCAAGAAAAAATATGGGGTACTTTCCTCCGGGTGGAATTACGAATGGATCCAGGGTTAACTCAGAGAGGAACCCAAAAGATTTGTTTTCCATTTTCGCCTTGATTAGTGAGAAAAACAGTCATGATAATTCATTGTTGGAAATTGAGTCAAAGTCTAAAGCAGTCACAGTTTAGACAGCTTGTCACTTTCAAAGTAGTGGTACATGAAGTGCTGAGACCTGCCCTGCCCACCTTGCTTTATGTAATGCCACCATGACCTTTACTTGTTTACGTCATCTTTTGCCTCTGGGATTGTCAGTGGCTTTGCTAAGATGAATAATGTCAGGATTACTGAAAGTTAAATGTTTTGAGATCCCTGTATAAAGAAAAATGAACCTATGGAATCCTGCAGGTATTAAAGGTACATTCTTTTTTATTAAAGTACTTTTCCAGAAATAATATGAATCTTCAAATTACAGCTTTTTTAAATGAATGAATTTTAGGTCCAAATAAATTACTAAAAGTGTGTCCTGAAATTACTTAATGTGATGTCACCAGTTAGAGGTGATGTTAGTGGCTTCACTATAAAAAAAACCCTTCAAATTACTGAATCCATTCACAGCAAATGAATAAGATAAGATTAGATGGTGATTACAAGTAACAGCGAAAGTGACATAAGGAACAGGCTAAAGATATGACGGGTAAAGCACAATTTAAAATGAAATGGATACAACAGAAATACAATAAGGGACTACCATTAAATCCATTAAGAGTTTTATTGCACCTACACCAGTAGTATCTGATGTGAGACTGACTTTTTTTTTCTTTGGAAATGTGGAGCTGTAGCTAACCTGGTGATTGATTGTATTCAAACAGAAAGAATCAGGCCTTATTAAAGAAAAAATATCTTCTCTCCATGCAAAAAAGATGAACAAGTGTTCTGTAGCAATAAGCGGGTTATGATTCAAATAATATATTTGGGACTTAATAATGACCAGTACTGTTGATCCAAACATTTCCTTAGGTAGTTCCATAACCACTGTTGATTCAAAGGAGTGACAGAAAGTTATTTTGAATCCTCACTAAATTGTAAAAACATTATGGTACCGCATCAGTGGCCTGTAGGCTCTCATAATAATTGTTTTTTATTTGACATTAGAAATAGGCTGTAATCTTTTCAGTCACATGTCTTTAGGTATAAGGCTTTTCTTAATTATCAATTATATTGAATGTATTATAGTCTCTACACTGTGGGACAATCAATCCAAAGAGGCTGGGCTTTTTATATATCCACTATTTTGCAATCACTTTAACCTGTTACATTTACAGGTATGTCTGTTTTATAATCCCAGCAACAGCGTTAGTTGTCATTTTAATGGTGGACTATGAAGTCTAATTTCAAATCCACATTCTGGCCTACAGTGCTGCTGAGACCTGGCTGGATTTCAAAATTTGGCTTTAAAATTATTTTCTTTTCCTTCATTTCCATTACATTAAGGTTTTAATGATATTGCACAGGAATAACAGGAATACTGGAAATGATCTTTTCCAGGAGCTTTACGGCTTAAATGGCTACTGCGACAATATCATGTAACTGGATACACTACAAGTTGACAGAATTACATCAGCTAGATGCCTCATTACTTTTTCGAAACTAATTTATTAATGAGTCCCATTGAGACATGATTAAATGATGTGTTATTAACTGTCTCACAACACAATTAATCTCTGGACAATTAGCCTAGTAAACCTCTGGTTGATAATGACTGTCCTTGTTATTTGCTAATGAGGATGTTGTTAAATAACACCCATGGGAGGCTGTAGCCAGTGAGTTTGCATGTGACATGATAACTTGTAAACATTTGATTCTTTAACTTGAATCAAGTGTGTTTCTATGTAAAACATTTTAACAGATTAAATTCACAGTTAGTTCAAGTGCTACAACATAGTCTTTACTGAAAATGTGTTTGTCCTCCATCCATCTTCATTGTTTTATACAAAGATATTCCTACTTTTAATGAATATGTGAAATACCTCAATAAATTCAAAATATACAAATATATAACCATATAAATATTGTACTGTTGGGTCCTTTCGTATTTTTTGATACATCTGACAAGAGAAAAATTCTAATTGAAATAGCATGTAACTGAAGTGGTCACATCAGGCGTTTGGGGACTAGTTCATTGTTCATGCACACAAAAGGGCAGTTAGGACATTAGAACATTAGACTAATCGTCTCACCCAAGAGAAATGGACGTAATTGACCCTTGCATTGCTTTGTTAATTGATTTGACCCTCGAATTACTTTCTCTGGTCTTTCCCCTGTGCACTTTATAACAATTGTGCATGGCTCAAGCAGAACACCACGTCAGGTTTCACTCCTGTCAGCCAAGAACAGAAATCTGAGGCTGCAGTGGACACAGGCTCAGCAAAACTGAACATTTGAAGACTGGAAAAATGTAATGTAGTCTGATGAGTCTGGATTTCTGCTGAGGCGCACAGACGGTAGGGTTAGAATTTGGCATGAACAGCATGAATCCATTGACCCAACCTGCCTTATGTCAACAGTCCAGGTTGGTGGTGGTGGTGGCTTAATGGTGTGTGGGATGTTTTCTTGGCACACTTTGGGTCCCTTAATACCAGTCAATCATGGTTTGAATGCCACAGCCTGTCTGAGTATTGTTACTGACCATTTGTGTCCCATTATGGCCACAATGTACCATCATCCAATGACTTTTTTCAGCATGATAACGCACCATGTCACAAAGCAAAAGTCTCAAACTGGTTTCATGAATATGACAATGAGTTCAGTGAACTTCAGTGGCCTCCTCAGTCACCAGACCTGATTCCAATAGAACACCTTTGGGTCATCAATTAACATAATGAATATGAAGCACTGGGTTTGGGTTTGACTGGTGAAATGTATTTAAAAAAATACCAGATGAGGGGGTTGACTTAAATTCACAAAAAGGATGTGATGTCCTGTTGATTAAAGGGGCATCTCACCTCTGACCTCTGACCTCAGGGGCTTTTTAAACTTTCACTTGCCCACCATGTGTCTAAAGCTTTCCCTACCTATCCATGTGGGAATCTACAGTTCAAGGAGCCTAACCCTTGTTAAATGAAGCACTTTTGCTCCAGTGTTACTCAGGCAGAAGATAAAAGAGATCAAGATCCAGCAACTCCAGATTCCCACTTCCACAGGCAAGGTAGTATCCTTTATTAGAACAAATTCTCTAGACTTATTTCAACATACAACACTGAGACTATGCCTGCTCATAGTTTGTGTTGAGCATTTATTGGATATATTTACGGGATAAAGGCCCTCATCAATGGAACTTTGTGCTACCACTCTGGATGTGTATGGTTGATTTTATGTTTATCATGTAATTGTCTCTTCTGCAGAACACACTGATGCACATTGTATTGCTACAGGAGAAGGAGGCTCAAATTAATAATCAAAAAGTAAGTATTGTCTTTGCACATATGACATTTTTGATTTTTAATTGAATAAATGTTCATATTTTAGATGTTTTTTTTTTCCATTTGTCTTTTTAGATTAAAAAAATAAATTTGCAATTAAAACAGAATCGTGCCTAATATGCAACACAAAATGTTTCCCATAAACATTTATTTTTGTTTCAGAGTAGATTTTTTTTCCCACCATCACTACCATTAATTTTTTTTTCTCTTTCAGGTTTTCCATCAAGTTAAACAGAATGGAAAGAAACATGACAATTTCAAGTGATATCTTAGCGATCCAAGGTTTTGACATATCTCCAGAGTTCACATACCCTCTGTTTTTCTTGCTGCTGTTTGTTTACTTTTCCCTGCTTTTTTCTAACATTGGAGTTCTCGTACTTATCATCACTGAGAAGAGTTTGCACCAGCCGATGTACATTCTCTTTTGTAACCTGTCTGTCAATGATCTGATAGGTAACACAGTCCTACTGCCTCAGCTGATGGCTCACATCATTTCAACTGAACGGTTTATCACCTATAACCAGTGCGTGATTCAAGCCTTTCACAGCCACACGTTTGGTTCAGCTTCACACATGATTCTCGTCATTATGGCAATCGACAGATATGTGGCCATATGTCACCCCTTACGGTACAGCTCCATTATGACTACCAAGACTGTGTTCTGGCTGTCAGCAACTGCATGGGGGGTGTCATTAGTGCTCGTGTCTGTTTTGATAGGTCTTACAGTGAGGTTGTCCCGGTGTAGATCAGTTATACAAAATGCTTACTGTGACAATGCATCACTGTTCAAGCTTTCTTGTGAGGATGTCTCCATCAACAATATCTATGGACTCTTTTTCACTGTGCTACTGTTTAGTTGCTCAATTGGAGGCATAGCGGTCACCTACTTCAGAATAGCTCTCATCTGCTGGATCAAGAAAAACAAAGAGTTGAATAACAGAGCACTGCAAACGTGTGCTAGCCACCTTGTTCTTTATCTTATCATGCTCTGGTCAGGATTTTTAACCATCATATTGCATCGTTTCCCAAATTACCCAGATTTAAGGAAGATTGCATATATTTTATTTCATGTTGTCCCTGCTAATTTAAATCCAATCATTTATGGAATGCAAACAAGATCATTACGGGATAAAATTATCCAAATATTGCAAAGAAAATTGTCTCCAACCTAATGTCTCCTACCTCCATTCAAGACATATAAACAGACATAAACAACATGACAGACCTGTTCTAAAGCCTGTCTGTATCTGACACATGATATTTGTCTCAATTGCATGTAATAAGTCACTTTAAATTTAAGTTGCAGTTCCTTCTGCATACTCTTGTAAGTATGTGTAATGAATATTTGTTTCAATATCCAAAAAAAACTCAGGCAAACAGGCAAAGAAACACAAGCTCTTTATCTTCTGTTATCAAAGTTAATACTGTTAATGGATAAATTAGATAAGTACATCTACTGATTTTCAAGTTACATTTCTAAATTCAACACAGCAGATTATCATCATAAAGTGTAAAGACAGAAGAGTGAGTATCAATACTAGTTTCCCAGGCCTTTGGTGCTAGACCCCCATAACCAGCTCTCTACCAACCTCTTGTGTTTCAATGCCAGAACAACATCAATAATGCTTTGGGTTATGTTAATTTTGATTATTACAAGATGAATTCACACAAATTCCTTCAAAATGATAAAATGATCATTTCCATTGACCTTGCCAACCTTAACAGTTTATGTAAAAATGACTACCAGTAAATATACAATTAATGTTTATCCATGTATTTATTTTTACTTATCGAACTCAGATGTCAGTACTGTGTTTCATTACACTACGATAAAATATAAAAAAAACTTTTTATACATATAATATGCATACAGTTATATGTACACTATTTTAAGATATCTGAAATTAACAGCAGTTTCCTTTTTATTGATTAATGAATCTATTAACATTTTTCTTCATTCGCTGCAAAATGGGTGCTAAAAATAGAGATAGAGATAGAGATTTAAGTTGGTAATTGTGTGCCTCATTAAAGATTTACAGGACTAATAACACTGCAGAATGACTGAGGTCATAAAAATTAAATTTGAAAAACATTTGTATATGATAAAATGAAAACACACCAGGGAGTGAGTCCTAATAACAGTTCAGTTTATATTGGAGCATTACTTACTATTACTTTTGACTCTAATAACAGGATTTGATCATATACGCAGTTGAATTATTAGCTCAGTTCTCCTTGATTGCAGAGTTGTTCTAATCTCCCAGAAATTATGGTCTTCCCACATACATTGTACAAGAGTAGGCTGAATACATTTCTGAATAAGATGATAAGAACTGTTCTATTCACAAAAAAATACTGTCTTTGTCTTTCCTCAGCGTTTGCTGTAATGAGGATGTATTTCCATCTAGTAGGCCACAGATCTTGTGATGAAAGGTCAATCAGAGGTCTCATCAGGTCCAGTGGTCTGATTAAAGTTGCCCTCACATCAAATCTGGCTCAATAACAATTCTCCACTTCTCTGAATGTAGCAGAGCATGTTTTTCAAATAGTTTTTCAAATCAAAAGTCATTCAAAACACAGTTCTACTGATTAAGCATTCAGTCTGTTTTCCTTTGGCTTCAGATTAAAGAGTTATGGCCCATTTTGCAACGTAAAAACCAGGGATAATACACATCAAGAGAGGAGCAAATGGTTGTGATCCAGGGGATTTAACAGATAATCCATGTGGGTTACACTGAGACTTGTTTTCTCATGTTGTGATTTCATACACAGAACCTTCCCTGGTTGTATGTTGACTGTTCTGTAAAGTTGGGTGATTTTCTCTTTCACTGATTAATTTCATGATAATAAAATTACATTTAGAATTACATTTTACAAATTGCAATTATTAACTCACACTCATACTAGTGTATTTATTTATCAATGTTTGTATTGATTTTCTAAATTAAATTAGTAAAATAAAGCCAAATTTTCATTATTTTCCACCCATACACAAATGTAATACATGTTCATCTACATATATAGAATTTCCATATATGACATAGGCCTATATGTACATGTAAATTAAAAGCACATATGAAAACACTGAGTATGTAAAAATATGTACATATATATATGAAACCTATTAGAAACTTATTCAATTGGAATAATTTTATGACATACAGTATGTATCTAGCCCATACAAATATGTATGTCTATGTACTGTATGTATGCTGTAGATATATTACATAAATATATCAATATATCAAATTCATCATATATTCATTCAAAGCATGTTAGTATGTGTTGATATTATATATAGTGGGTTCCAAAGGTTTGAGACCACTTTCCCAGAATGGGAAGATAAACATGTTTTCATTAAAAAGAAAAACATATTTAAGCATACAGAATTTTCATATGTATGTTGTTTTAATAAACTTGCGCATATAAATGCATATCATTAACATATATGGTTGCAACATGTTATAACATAAAAATTCATCATATAGATATTGTTAATATACTGTATGTACATATACAAACTTTACTGGGTGTTTCATATATGTTATAAACTTATATCTTCATATATCCAGAGGATGTATATATATAATATAGGTGACATATATGACAACATCAGTCTTGACACTGGGACATATACTGTATGTCATATATTACGTTTCTGTATGGGCAGTATCTTTACAGTCTGGGCAGTACTCCTTCAGTGTTCCTGAGAGACATTACTTTCACTTTTTAGGATCCCATTATGACATCAGTAGTCTGTCTTGAGGGTTATTTGTTTCATCATCATCCTTTTGTACTGCACCAGTAAAATGATTAATTGGTTTGCACATGGGGCTGTACATCTTTTGCTCTGCTTCTGACACTGAATATCCTTGACATATAAAAAAGATAATCTGTGAGGCAGAAGTGGATTTCATATTTATTGGTCACCTCTTTGTGTTGCTTTTGTGAATCCCTTAATCTATTATTTCAGATACAAAGAAATAAATGTTGCTGTAAAAAAAAATTATCAGCATATAATTTGAAAAAAAGCATGAAATAGTAGAAATACTATAACTATTAAATTGTATTGATTTGACGACAGACTTGTTTTTTTTTGGCTGAGCTTAATAACTTTCACATAACATTAGAACGAAAGTTAGGGAATGTAAGTTGTCAACAACTGAACCCATGACAAAGATGTTTATCAAAAGTTGAATTTTACTTATACTTAGGACTGCAGTAGGTTGAGTGATGACTGGGGCTCCAGATTGAACTATTTCTAAGAGGTTTGGACATCTGAATGTTAAGTAAGTTACTGATTAAAGTATTGTACTTAATGAATCCTCTACTACCCTGTAATGATCTTTGTCTTACACGTGTTAACACTGTCCTTAAGTCCAACTTCTCAACAGTTCTGCAGTTAGATGGCTTTACCCATGATGAGCAGGCTCATGAAAAACACCATTATGAAAAATATCCACATGAAGAAGCGATCTAAAACTTTGGCTACCTTCTTCCACTCCCCAGTCCTTTTCTGCGTGGCCCTCTGATCTCTGTAACAGTTGGCTATGTACTCAATGTTGCGCAGCAGCTGCCTCTCATTGCTTTGGGAGCAGCAGGAAAACTCTCTGTCTTTTCTCTCTCCCTCACTCACACCTCCCTTCCTGCATCTCCTTGGACCCCCTGAATCTCCACAGTCCATGCTCATGAAAATGCCATTTTTCCAAGTGCTGTAGTGGTTGGTAGGATTCATCCCAATTGAGCCTATTGGACTCATCATCTGATCCATGTCTTCCCTCTCCTCTGAAGTCACTGTCTCTTGTCCTCTCTCCATTTTGAAGACACAGTCCTCTCTGCCTGGTCCTGCCTGACCGTTCATGGTGCAGTTGGTGTTCTTTACAAGTGGAGGCTCCTGTTTCTCCGGTTGTGGCGACATGCAGTTTTCCCCAACTTCATAAACGAAGCACATTCTGGCCATGTACTGCAGAATGACTTTCTTGGCCCACTTGGGAACAGGCTTAGCATCCGGGCCACAGTGGTGTATGTTCATGATGAATATGGTAAGGGCAGTGGAGGCTGTGATCATGGTCATGGTTGCAATGTAATACTTTCCTGTGGAAGAAAATAAGATAAGGAAATCAACATAGAGTTGGAACTTACAGTTATCACACATGTTGGGTTTTGACCCCAGTATATTTCCCTTACCAATAAGAGGTACGTTCTCAGAGGGTGGCATGATCTCTGCAACCAACAACTGAAAGACAGTGAGGGCCAACATTACAGTGACTCCCAGAGACACCTTCTCTCCAGAGTCAGCAGGCAGGTAGAAGCCCAGTGGAGCCAGAAAAGAAATCATCACACATGGTATGAGCAAGTTGAAGACATAAAAGGAAGCTCTTCTCTTCAGTTTCAGTGTGTAAGTCACATCTGGGTAAGGATCGGCACAGCAGCCATACAAAATAATGTTCCTCTTAGCCGGCATACCCAACACTTCCCATTCGACATTTTCCACCAGGTCAGCCAGGTCAGCACTCTCCATGGCATTTTGGATATCCAGCTGATTACCGTTGTAGGTCCAGGAGCCATAGGTGAACCTACATTGCTGAGCATCGAAGGGGAAGAAAGACACGTCCACTTTGCAAGAACTCTTGGTGATAGCTGGGGAATCCCACATTATCTGGCCATCGTGTCGGATCACCACATTGGTGTCCATGGGGCCAGTGAAATGATCATCTGCACTGAAAGACAAAGAAAACATGTCTGGAAAAAGAAATTAGAGTAGCTGTGTTGACATTCACACCAAGAGCAAATAGATGTTTTGGATACCTTTTTAAAAAATGTTATAAGAGAAGCTGCAATTTCCTGGAGTACGTGGAGAATGATATTTGAGAGAAACTTGATCAGGATACTAAGGCACAAGTAAACCAAATGAGGGAAGAGTCAACACATTTTGGAGAGTTGTACTCATTCCTCAGTGTTGTGTCTGCATTTTAAATCTTTTCAGCAATGCTAAATGTTTGTATAAGCATGTGTTTAGCATACATGCTACCTGATGTTTTTAGGTTATCATAATCAATATAATGTCATCAGAGGCATCACTAGGATTTCTTTCCTCCACATCAAGGCATGTTCCATGGCCCCACACCTACTCAAGCAGCACTCCTCTCCCTTCCTCTTTGTCATAAATAAATGATTTTGAAAATTATTGTTTTCATTGTCAGCTGGACTACTGCAGTAGTTACATTAATGGTGTATAAAAAGCAGACATAGGCCTGGACACTCCCATGAATAATGACTTCAAGGACTGTTCAGCTTGTGCCATGTATACTGACCAATAAGAGCCACAGTAGGATAATAATTGCATGATTAACTCAATACCAGTCCGACCTACTTGTTATATAGGACTATATCAGGTCTCCATACATAACTACTAGGTATGCGGATGGTATCAAGTCCATCGTAATCATCTTTATTCCATTTGAGGTGTGCATCAACCCACACTTGCCGTATCCATAAATATGCAGTCAAAATTTGGTTTCGCTCATCCTGTAAAAGATTGAAATTTATACATAATAAATGACAGATACATATGAGAAGTAAACACAAATATCATGACACAATAAAATAGCATTACTGATGTAATGCTATTGTGTGGGTATCAGCACTAGGACTGCAACTAATGCAGCCATCTAAGCTATAAAGCTGACAATAATTTTTTCGATTAATGATTCATTGTTTAGTCCATGAAATATCAAAAATTGTGGGAAAATACCAATCACAACCTCCCCAGACCCCAAGGTGATGGCTTTTAATGTGTTGTTTTGTTCAACCAAAAGACAGAAGCTCAAAGATATTCAGTTTACAGTGATATAAAACAGAAAAAAACATCAAAGTATTTTGTTTGGGAGGTGGAGGGAATGTGAACAAAATGCATTTTTTCACAATTCTTGCTTAAAATGTTACTGAAACAATGAATCAGTTATCAAAGTGGCAGATTCTGTGGATTGACAAGTCAATTAATTATAATTAATAATCAGTTGTTTCAGGTCCTGTCTGGATAATTCATATTCAGACATAAAGCATTGTGTAAACTGTGGTGTTTTACCATGTCGATAATTTGTGACAGTGTAACCTGCAGGGTCACATTCAGGATGGTGTTTGTGTCCTCCACAGGCCTCAGCGCACTAGTATAGTTGGTGAATAAATCATTCAGGAGCTTATGAGCATATTTCCCATGAGCACACCAACAAGCTAAGACAGGGAAAGAAACAGTTTACAGCCATGTCACCATGTATTTCAGTCATTTACACAACATTAAATTTTAGTTCCATTTATTATGGTTTTTTTTTAGTCTGGCAAAATGAAGTATTTTAAAGGGCATTCCTGTGTGATCGTTTTTGATGAATCAGTTTTCTGGCCAGTGGCATTCATAGCAAATTCAGTGGAGAGGAGGCAGAGATGGGAAGAAAGAGAGAACATGAGAGGAAATGTAGCTGCATGACAGATGGCAGAAGGGGACAAAGGGGATGTTAGGTTAGATTGCCCTTCTCTAAAGCTCTAGAAAGAGATCAGGCAAATCTGACCTTATGTACCAGCAGCAACTTGCTCTGTTCACCCTGTGTATGTGGAGTGTAGCATGTGTTGATTGAACACTTAATCCACTGGACACACAACATGTGAGAATCAAAATGAGCCTAAACAGGGAGATTCAACATTCACATCCTGTGAAAAGAATGGAGTTAGAAATGATTCATCAAAAGGACATAAGAAATACCATATTTAAACATAGTTTTTCATGTTTTTATAAGGGAATTATTCGTGGAAGTTCTACATCCATAACTTCAAAATAACAAGACACTTGAGAGACGATGTGTGAACTGTTTTAAAAATAGAAACAATATCTTCTAACTGGGGCTTGTTTCCAATGTCCGCATTGGATTTGGGCTAGCCAGATGTTAACCCTGAGCTGGATACAAAGAAGGTCTATGGGATTATGATGATAGCAAAATCCCTGAACAACTGGCTGCAAGTTTGCAAATTCCGGGTAACAGCTTTCATGGAAGAGGAAGGAAAATCTGAGAAGAAATGTTGGATGATCCATAAAATGTTAAAACAGTGATGTTAATAAAAAATGAATTACAAAGATTTTATGTAAACTTTCTTTAGCCTACATCTTGTGTCATCCTCGTCGTCTTTTCTGGTACATAATTTTGATTAACTATAGGCAAGAAAAAATACCCAAAACGAGGTCAACATTTTAACTTAGAATAACATGGATGGAAACTTACGTGGCAAAATACTGACACACAGAAGCAACCGAAATAAAGTTTGGATTCTCCGTCGTTTCATTCTGGTGAAACAAGTTATCTCGACCCAAAGACCATTTGAGCTGTTCTGTACCAGACAAGTTTACAAATTAAAAATCAAAAACAGAAAAATACAAACGAGAGAGAAAATGGAGAGAAAAAGAAAGAAAAAGCAGACCGGTGGTGAATTCAGCAGTAATCAGTCGTGCGTTTTAGATCTAGACCTGCACAAATGCACAGATGAATCTGGAAAAGAAAAGGAGAGGCGGGGCAGCGGATTTACAGAATGAACAAGACCTAATGCAACTACATGTAAACCCCAAACACACATTGGACTCACATACAGCTGTTACACACAGGATCTGTTTATGGAAAGAAAAAAACGAAAATGAAAATAGACCCTTTGTTTACTCTGGTTCAGCACCACGGAGAGCTCCCAGCTCCGTCCTCTAAAAACAGTCAGGCAGTAAACCCAGCAGTTTGCGCTTTTAGTTTTTACATAGAGAAACACATTTTATTTTGCATGTGGTCTGAGCATCATTTTTACATACAAACGTGGCAACCTCCTCACTCTCCTCCGCTCACTTTCTCTTCCGGGTGCTGCTTCTTCCACACCTTCTGTATTTCCTTCCTGTTTTCTGTCTCACAACGAGGATGTTGCATCCGCAGGCCTGTAAACATCTGCTGGGAGAATCTGACTAAAATCTAACGGATGCAAAAATGTCGCAGGAATTTAAGATAGCTGGGTGATCTCCAGCTTAAAGGAACCCTCCCTATTTATGGTACATGGAATATTCAGGTCCATACTGCAGCCTGAATGTGATCGTAACAGCGTAGTTACTGACGAGCCAGCTGCGTGTAGTTGCGGCAGCAGTTATTTTTAAACAATAAACAGATTGCAGGTAGGTTGAGTTCGTTTTTCAGACTTCAGTATAACTGTTCAGATGTTCAGTAAATTCATGCGTTTGTATCAAAATGTTCCAAACTAATGTATGGTTAATATTACAGTCTAACTGTACATGACATGTTCATTAATTTCCAAATGTACCTCATGAGTAGCCTATTGATTCCTGCTTTGCACAGAGCTATTATTGCCACATGTGTATGTGTGTACATCAAGATGGTGATGAAGATGTTTTAAAATCAAACATTTCATTGTTTCAGACCAAGATGCTACAAGGCTCTAACATCTTGGGGCATGAGAGGCCCCTGGTCATCAGGATATCATTCACAACCTGTGTTTTGACTACAGTGTGCCTACCACTGCTTGGACTAATAGCTTGTGTCCTTATATCCTCTGTTTTTCATTTTGAGGACTCTACTGGTACACATTGCCAGGTAATGTCCTTATTTTGCAAATGTAACCAACCATATTTTTCTTACCTTGGTGTTAACAAAACAAGACAGATCTGCTACATGTAGTTCCCTGTGCCCTATTGTGGTTTAATTTGAAGAAATATTTTCTCTCCTTCTGTTCTTGTCTCCTTTCAATACTTCTTGGTTTGAGATATGACTTTAATGCTGAACAATCATGTGAACCAAAACTGGATCATTTCTGTGTTTCCAGGTTCCTAACTATCTGCCATCCATCAGTGCCTCCATAAGCCTAAGTCCTGAGTGCCACATATGGCGGTTTTGCATTGGACTGCACTCAGCACCGAGGTTCCTTGTGGCTTTTACCTACTTCAAATTTTACAAGACACGATTTGCCTCGAAGTTCCCTGAGAGTCCACTCAGCTGCTTGAACCTGGCTTTTTCTATTTCTGAAAACCTCGGCCTCTTGCTCCTCACATATGTATCATCCAGTGAGACATACTGTGGGTAATCCATATTTTGAGATCATTTCAAACACAGTGCCTTTTATTGGAGAGATTTTAAGTCAAACATATCATGTACATGTATATATTGTTTGCTCCTTAGTTGTACATAAGGAAGGCTTTGTCCTGTTCATCATCAGCTCCCTCATCTACATGCTGATAACCTGCCGTTTGTGGAAGGCCATTAAGAAGTATTCACTGAGTCCTGAGGTGAGGTATTCACACACTGTAAATTAAAATCCCTCACCTGATTTGCAGTATTTCAGTCTAACTCAGTAATATTGTTTTACTGCTCTCATATAGGATGCCAAGTCTCATCACTGGAAAGTGCGTTTTTTACTTCTTAACATATCTTTCCTTGCTTTTGCTGGATTCTTTTATTGGAAACACAACATGTACTGTGAATCAGGGAGTAAGTATTAAATCAGTTTGTAAAGGTTGTTGAACAGTAAATATTGAGGAATGTTTGCAATAATGTCAACTGTAGCTACAAAATACTGACCTAAACATGGATATCTATTATATACCACTGTTTCTTCTTTTCACAGGTTATACATTATTTGCCGTGTTTGAGTATCTTGTCGTCTTCTCCAATATGGCCTTCCATCTCACGGCTGTGTGGGACTTTAAAAGCCGGGAGGTCATGGTCATTTCATCCTCGGAAGATAAAAACTTCTGACTAGAAACTCTAGGACCAAGTGCTAAATATACAACCTCTCAATCGCCTGTTGATAACAGCCTTGATCCTGCTCAAGTGGAAGAGTGGGATGAAGGCCTTTTCCATATATTTCCATGATGATGGCTCTCATGTCCTTAGGAGTTGTAGATGTAAGACAAGTACAAACAACAAGATAAGCACACATGCTTTTTTGGGCCTTTGTGTCTCATTCATGGATGCCTTCACCTACATACAGTATGTTATGTAATGTGTAATTTCAATTTTTGTATAATGCGCAACACACGTGGTCATACTGTATGTGTGCCAAAGTAAAGTGATAGTTCTTTCAAGTATGCTTGGCTTTAATTTTGACATACAAAGGGCAAAGAATGAGGAGTGACATAGTGGAAAGCAGGGCGTACTTCAAGCATTCCCAATTTTGAGTGTTAGATACTAGTGTCCACACACAGAAACAATGGCTTCTGACACAATGTATTTTTCAACATTCAGATTCCCCCAGCAACTACTACTCCAAATGTATTATTGAGACCTCTATTAAGACCTGACTTTGTCATTAGTCCTGCTTAGATTAAAATCTTTACTCGTTTCAGCAATATCTAAGCTTTATACAAAAATCTAATTTAATATTCAAATGTGAATTCTCTGTATTACATGTGGCCTTAAGGCCCTGTTGTTAATCTACAGCAGGTATTATGATCACACACTGCTTACCTAACTGTGACCCAAATGCTAATGCTACTGGATAAAAACCCCCGCATCCAGATACAAGTAGGTAATCCACGGATGCCAAAAAGCATGCCTGTGGAAGATGTTATAAAATCCAATTAAATTCAACTGAGTTCTAAGTCTGTTAGTAAATATGAAATGATATGATTACACACACACATATAGAGTGACTTACCAGTTTAATAGGTATGCCTGTAAAATCTCACACAGTTAACACAACATTTCCTCAGTGAAATCCTATGTTTGTGAAGCTTGTAATGCTGTTTTTGTTGATACTATGTCAGAGAAAGGAGAGTATGGTACTTGTACAAACACAAATCTTTGTATTGTGTCATTAATAGTTTCAATAACACTTCAAGCATGTGTATACAGCACCTTCGGATACATATATATATATATATAATATATAATATATATATATATATGTATATATATATTTATGTTATTTTAAACACCACTGTGCAGTATCCCTATCCTTATAAGATGGTAAAGTAAGACTACTCGTAATATGACATTCAGATATGAGTGTGTGCTATACACCATAACAGTACTGCAATGCTCTGAAGCCCCTTTTCACCCTCTCTCTTCAACTCCAATCCTGGTGATGATGCAAGTTCTGGCTAAGCACTAGCAATAACGCTCATTTTGAAACCAAGAAAAAATCATACTCATCTACAACAAAAGAAAAGAAACAATACAGAAAACGATATTTTTACTTCCAACTGTTCCACCCACGAGTGTGCATTAAGTTAATGAGTAAAAACATCCCCTGAAATCTAGAGAGCACAGACAAATATAAAAGGAGACCTGAATTTATGACAGATACAGTTGGTCATCACAGTTGCATTGTTAATACAGATCATCATTCAGTATTAATAAATTCACATATGAAATACATTAAAGAAAGCAAAAACTTCATTATTAGTTTTAATTGCAATTTGGTCTGAAAACCTCAGGGCAGAGCTGCTGTATGTGAGGACAGTCCGACAAACAATGAACAAAGAACCCAACTGAAATATGATGTTTATTACACATTCTGAATATTAATAATAATAATATAATTTTTGGATGTAACTTGCTCATTATATTTATTTATATGCATAGTTTCAGGAGCTTTAAAGATTTGGAGCCAGCATAATATTTTGAACTTCTTTTTTTCAAGCAGATTTGCATGCTATAGAAAGAGTGGGCTCGTCATTTATATCTCTGCAGTCCGCAAGATCAGTTGTAGATCCTAAACCAGCTTCCCACATCCTTTTAGTTTCATTTGTATTATCCACCTTGGAATTGAATAACTCATTATAAAAATATTTAACTATCTGTCTATAAAGCTCTGACTCTGTAAAAACTTAAAAGGTGTACTATGACAGGTACATACTGTAGAACTGAGCTTGAAAAATTGCTTCATTTTCCTTTAAATTTTACCTGCAGGCGTTTTGGTGTGATGGCTTATATTCTCCACTAGATGGCCCACTTCAGCAGTTTGTTTAAATATGATGTTCGGTTTACACTCCAGACGGTAGGGGGCGAGACTTGCTTATGGTAACCAGGGGCTCGATGCTGCAGAAGAAGACAAGCTAGCGTCTGTCCACATTCTGCGGCTTTTTCGGTTCAGTCTCTCGGTCGCGGGGAAAGAGACCGACACATTTTTTTTTCTTTTAACAGGAGGTGGAGTTCGCTGTGCTTCAACTCCGGGGAACCAGGCATCTGCTGCAATGTTAACACAGAGCTGAAACTACACATCTGCTGCCTCTGATACATGACAGGTTAACTTTATTTTCTTGTTATTCATCATTATATTAATGATATTGCCATCTAGCCTAGCTAAAACTACAATTGCTCTTTTATTAACGTTCCTTGTCTGAGTTGCGTTTAGCTAAACCTCAACTGTGGCTAACGTGCGTCTGTAGAAAATTCAAGTCGACACCGACAAAAACTAACTGAAAAAACACGAAGGGGTTAATGTGAATGCTTTCTTAGAAGAGCTTTTTAATGTTACTCCCCCTTTGTTTGGATATTTTACTTCATTTCCTAGTTAGCCGAGGTGGTTAGCTAGCTAGCCAGGGCTTGTCAGACATCCAACCACAAGCAGACGCAGATAAACAGGCTGATGTTACTTTTCATAATCTTGTTATGTTTCTCCCTGAGGTGACATGTGTTTGCCACCTGGAACCCCAAAGCACAGCACAGCTTAATTGATAAAGTCAGGTTTAAAGGATTCCTAAGCTAAAGCCAGGTATTAGCAAGCTAACGACTGGACATTGATTCATTCAGGAAGAAGAAGCACCCTTGAGAAGTAATAGCATGTGTCTGCGGTTGCTGCAGGGGATCTTTATGTAACTAACCGTATTTCTTGATGTGCCCTTCTCCTTGCTAAGATGTCTAATGTTAAGAGAAAAAGCAGCTACATTTTGTTTAATAATGAGCGATGTTTAATGGATTAACCAAGATAGAAACACTAAATTTGTTATTGTAAAATTATCAAAATTTCAAGGTTCTCTGCTCTCCTCTTTCCAGCATACACCAGTCATGGAGTTCAACAAATTTGTGACCTTGTGGATATTTTGCTTATGCCTCGTTGGAGAAAGTTGGACCGACAAAACAAGTTCACCCACATCAGATAGTCAGATTGTTGAAAACGAGGTGTCAGGTGAGTACATCGGCCATGGCGTCAATTTTTTGCAACATTTTTTTTTTAAGTTTATTTTTGTCCACCTGTCAAACTGACACGCTATAGATTTGCAGAGTAGAGTATTACTGTTGGTGCCACATCTTTGTGATTGTGCAGGCACTAAATGTAGCCATGCTGAGAATAGTCGGGCTGGCATTCAACATTAAGCCCTGTCCTCCAACTTAGATCAAGCCACCTACTCCATCAGAAGAAAATTGATCTAATGGTTAGTGGAGCACATGAGCAGGGTTGAAGTAGTTTCTGAATCTGAGTAATAGTTAAAATATTAAACAATTTTCAATAAATCCAATAAAAATTGGGATTAGTGCATTGGTAGTATTTTTTTTTTGGCTGATTATTTGGCTGTACGACACATAACATAAATTGTTATTCTTCATTACATTATAGTTGTGTAAATTTAAAAAAAGATGGCCTAAATCATTTAATTAAGATGCACAGTTCTATTGAGGATGAAATAATAAGGTAATATAGACACTAACATCTTGGATTTGCGCTTATCATATGTGTCACCAAAATTCATAACGACATGACTTAATGTAACCATGTTAAACCTAGTGTAGGTCTCTCATAACAGCATAACCTCTCCACTGCTGCACTACATTACACAGCTAAGTTTTTTTAAAATTAAGGTTTCATTTAAGGCACAAACATGTTCAGTAAGTTTAACAAGATCCTAGTGTACAAATATTTCACTGTGATAATCTCTTGCCTCAATCCATGAAGTGATTTAAGATGAATGATGAATGTAATATCTGTCAAGCATGTCTTAAGCTTTAAACTGTGTGTAAACCATATAACTTGAATCTATCTGGGGAAACAGAGAGAGAGTTATGACATACTATGACTAAGATTTACATTTTGAAAAATTTAACTTCACGTTAATCACTATACTGTTAGCAACAACTGGGCAAAGACCCAGTACTGTGAACTTTCTCATTGTGATCTATTGTTGGTACTGCTGACCAGTGTGGTTAAACAGGAACTCCTGAGACATTGTCCAAGTTGCTCATACAGATTTTGCACTTGAAGCAATTTTACTAAAGCATGATGCAATAGTCCCAGGAAGCCACCGCGCGGTGAAGAATTTAATAGTGACAATGATTTACAAAGCTTCACTGGAATTTTGAATGGCAGTAGGACTCCTAGTAACTCCTGCAGTTATGAAGTGGCAATGTTGAGGAGTGTGTTCATCTTCTACATCCATGCACACAGAATGACTTACGTAACTTTCGCTCTTAAATAAGGCAGGTTGACTGGTATGTAAATATCTTATCTTGTGTCTCCGGAGGTTTGCAAGCCAAATGAGAAAGAGGGCCAGGCTGAGTGTATGAGAGTGTTGCAGTTGGTAGGCTTTCACAAGGGTAACTGTCATTCTTTGTTTAACATGGTGAATGTGAACGATTGAGTGTGTGACAGACTAATTACCTTTTTGGTATGTGGCATTGCAGGTTCTCTGAAGCTGGAGTGCTTGCGTAGTATTGCTGAAAAATTAACTTTTTACTATGCGGAAGTTCAGGTTGTGCATTCTTCCTAGTTCTGGTTTAGTGGTTTTGTGTAGAGGAATACAAGTTACAAAACCATTCATTGAGCCACAGGACACAGTAACCGTTGCAGAGATTAATTTGAGACATGTTTTACTTTCTGCTTTATCTCTCTAATGACTAAGCCAACCTGTCATAACATGGGAATAAAAAAAAGCATGGATTGAAATGACAAGTTGATCAGTGGGAGGGGGAATTACGCTGTAAATGCTAGCACAATACAAACCATACGCTTGAAACTGATTATACTCTATTGTGTGGGTGACTGTAATTAATGGAGAAGCAGTATCAGTTGAGATATATGGACCTGAGCTCGGCCATTTATGAAAGGGAAAGAGAGTTTGATTTTGCCTACTTCTGCACTGTATTGTTGTGAGTATGATGCAGGCAACATGAAAAGCAAGGTGTGCTGTGTTTAACCACAAAGTATTCATCTATTAGCAAACCAGGATAAAGTAGAAACAAGCATTTTATACAGTAAAACCTTGGTGTTGTGATCAAAAAAGTTCTCATTGTTAGTAAAAACCAAGCTTACATCCGGTTAGGAAGTGCACAGTAACCTCTCATGTTGCAGAGCAAAGCCAGCCTCCACCTTAACTGTTGCCTTCACCTTCTCCTTTTGTGGGTATAATGCAATGAAATACATAATAAAGCATACTGTGTTTGACATATACCTCTTATATAACTTTATGTAACCAGGAAAAGGTCGCTATAGTAGCAGCACGTGGAACACAGATGTTGTATAAGACAGACTTAAAATTAATTGAATAAAATATGTGCTTCTGAAGGATTCAGGGACACTATTCTTATGAATTCAGCTCAGCCACACTGCTTGAATTAAACAGTTAAACCTACTGTCATAAGAGGTAGCCTACCATGCCCTTTCACACAGCTCATGCCAGTTTCTGCAATACATGCCAAACAAGGTTTCCTCTTAGTGGGAGTGGTGACATTATCTCTGATCTATGGCTGAGGATTTGTAATCTCTCAGGAAGGAGAGGGAACACAGAGCAGACAGGGTGCACTAGATAACATACAGGCTGCTTAATTACATCATTATTTATTGTAGAAACATAAACATCTGATTTATCTGCAATTAATTGGAGTCATACACGCTGGTATTCTTACATGTTACTGTGTCCTGACTGTAAAAATACTGAATATAGATAAATGCAAACAATATTTATAATAACAAAGTCAGGTTTTCTGACATTAAACAAAACGGTGAAATCCAAATTGACGATAGATTAAAAAAAATTTAGGACCATGATTATTAAAAAACAATTCACCTTGGAACATGGCCTGTTTTTGTCTACACAGTAGGTCTGGCAGTCATGGTATCTGGCTTCTTGGTACCATCCCCACATTGAGTGAAAGGCCCCATATAAACAATGCTTTGTTTGCAGCCAAGGAATTTTCAGTTCAGCTATCTTAGCAACATAGAGGCAGAGTGAGGGAAATCCAACAGGCAACTTTGCATCCTGACTTCTGCATATCAATTGTAGCATTGAGGTGACATGAGTGCTTGAATAACTTGATCACATCAGTGCTTGTGTGTGTGTGTGTGTGTGTGTGTGTGTGTGTGTGTGTGTGTGTGTGTGTGTGTGTGAATTGCATGTTTGATGTTGAAATTCAAAAATAGAAACTATAAACTTCCTGTACCATGACTCAGATTCCCTTCAAACATCATATTAACAGTATTTTTTTTAAGACGTGCAAGTTTGGTTTGAGGGAATGCGATACAGAAATAAACTCCAGAAAGTGTTTTCAGGGTGACTGAAATTAAACCAAAATTATATATAAAGGAATTTTGAGTAGTTATGAATAATTGCATATTCTCAGCCTGGTATACTTTTTAAATTCAATGTTGGAAAAAAAATAGAAGCTGTTGCTGAAGTGGTAAGAGTATTTTGTGATTAGACATTTTTGCAGCAGAGCATTATTTGATTTAACTGTTTCCCAAATTGGAAGGCAAACATATAAACTTTTATCACACACCAATTAATGTGAATAGTTCTGATAATTCTGTGTTGACCCATGAGTTTCAAATTTGCCTTAACACCTTCTTGGTATGACTGTTTCTCCACCAGATTTTTGTCGCATCGATGAGCCACTGTGCAATGATGAGAATGCCCGTCTCAGCTTCGAGGCTATCGGTAGTATCCACAATCAGATGGATGATGACGCAAATGGCAATGTAGACGTGGTAGAGACAGACGGCGTAAGTACCAGCCTAAAAAATCAGCAACAACAACTGATGCTCTATTGAAAGAGATATTTTGAATCATACAATTACAGATGTGGTTTTCATTCAGTCTGAAGAGGTAGTAGTATCATTATTGTAATCCTCTGTCATCTGACTTGTCATAGGATTTTCTGCTAAGATGGTCAGTTAATCATAGCCCTGTAGTGTCTCAACTTTACTCAGACTATGGGGTTTGTATTTTTTAAATGTGTGAAAATTGTGTTTGCTGCTTCTCCTTTCAATGCAGTGAAGTATAATGAAAGCCCAGTATAACCCGTTACCGCTTATGTTTATTGTTCATTGCTGTTGTATAATGTGTAACAGACGTGTGGTCTGTTGCTTCTCAGACATCACTAGTGCCCGAAAGACACTGCCTGTAGTTCATTGAGTTTACATCCAGAGCTCTAGTCCAAACTACAGGTTGTGGCCTTGAGGAGGCCTTCTCTGGAGGCTCATTTCAATTTGGTTCAGTCTGAGGCATGTGGTTCACGCCAGACCAAAGCAAGCAACGTCATCACTGCAGCCGTCTCTGCTTTTAGAAGAGGCACTTGGCATGCAAATACCCCTAAGGCAAAGAATCAAGTGCAGCACAGTGAGCACATATATCTGTAGTGGCTTTGAGTCGAGAAATAGAGAACTCAAAACGATTAAGAGCACTTCAAGACGTTAGCCCTGCTTTCTGTTATCATACAGTGATTAAATAAAGACGATGGTTGATTTCTTTATAACCAAGATCAAAGTCTCCATCTGGCTTTTAAGAATAATCTTTGGGCCTTGACAACATTATACAGGTCCTGCTAATTTTTCCAGTGAATATATTTTCAGGAGTGTGATATTTCACCTGCAGTACAGACCATCTCTCTACCCTGTAGTGAAATCCTCCCACACACATCTATCAAGAAAGAAAAGCATCATGACTTATTACTGTCTTCCACCCATGTTGCATGAGATGACTTTTGTGGGTGTGAAAGATGTTGTGTAGGGTTTGTGTTTAAAAACACAGTGACTGAGTTAGCCTACGATGTAGTGGGCAATGAGTGGTGTGGCTCCTTTGGCAAGTAGTTGATTACTACCACTTCGATGGGGGCGAGAATGGAATCCAGAGGGCCATAAATTTTTGTACGCTGTTCCATTTACTATGCGTCATGGTGTCTTGTGTACAATATGCAGACTTCTCATTTTCAAATGGAGATACCAAATGTCATCCAGAGACTTTTATATTGTTTTGATAACCCTTAACAATTAAGAAAATTGTAATATTTTAATCGTGTAAATTTCATAAAATTGGTCATTCAACCAGACTGCCATCAAAGATTTAATTAAGGTGATGCTTGATGGCTGTGTTTTTGCAATAGTGTATCAGAATACTCTTATGAAAAACTTCTACAGTGCTCAGGATCACAAAACCTATCCCATTTGAGTTTTTTCAGCTCTGTTGGTTTTTAATAACGTCACAGTCTGGCCTCCAGTTAATGGTGATCAGCACACGTGTTGTACTGTAGAATAACTATTAACACGAACTTCCGTGCTGTTTCAGACCATTAAATAGTGAATGGAAAATGTTAGTAATTTTCAGGTCATGTTTGGTTGAGATATTTATAGTGTTTTATGTTCCTTTCACAGTAACTCAAGCAAATACACACATAAGCCACAAGAATTGTAATTTCTTCCTTTTATGGAGGTTGTAAAGCCCACAGTGATGAAACAGGTCATAGTGCTCACAATAAATTCAAACTTGTCAACAGAAAATTTCCAACACTATTTGTAAATGTGGTCTTTGTCCTTCACCTGTTCATACATTTTATTTAGCCAATCCCCACTGAGTCAGGATGTCTGTGTTGTTTAACATGTCAGCAGTTGCTATGATATGACAATGTTTAATCCTTAAATTTGAAGAAAGAAATACAAAAACATTTCACCGATACATTCACATTCTGCATTGCAACATTGGTCAGACCAAGCTAACAAGATTTCTGTATGCTGAGATTGTCAGTAAGAGAAGTACAAATGCAGTTTTCTAAGAAATTATTATTTAATAAACCCTGTAAATATTATTGCAACTTTTGTCAGTTAACACTTGTAAATAGATTTTTTAACCACTACAAACGTCCTTGTCATCCTGCAGTTCCTCAGAGAAGATCTAAACTACCATGACCCCAAGGCCAAACATAACAGCTTCCATGGGGATGACCAGTTCATCAGTGTGGAGGACTTGTGGAATGCATGGAAGAGCTCTGAAGGTACTGCTTTTAAGCCTTGTTTTTTTTTTTCCCTGAAGGCCAGCAGTGACTACACAGACAAACAGGCCTTTCTTTCAGAGCTTCTCTATAGAATTATAGACCGTGAAACTTGTTTTGCGCACTATATTCTGAATTGATACGCTCTCTCAAGACTGTTTGAAACTGGACAGATGATTGTTTTTTTTGTAATTTTTATGAAAGACTCCTTGGAACTATGATTGCCAGCTCCAAAGAACTGCACTATTTCAGATAGCCAGTAAATCAGAGTTACGTATTTCCCTGTGACTGACATTGTGAGTCAGACATTAACCCTACTTGACTTTCTCACTCGCCCAACAAAGGAGCAAGGCAGTTGATCAGATGCCATGTCAAATAAAGTGCCATCTACTTATCAGTATCAGCCAGTGGCAGAGCAGACATGATTGAACCTGTCAGCACAATATTTGCATACAAACTCTCACCTCCTTCTGCCTATCTGTTTGGCTGGGCTATCATGTATGCCTTGAGAGCTGTGCTGTATCTAGCACTCATGTTTTTTCACACTCTTTGCTCTGGTTGCCTTTCTCCCCCCTTTATTTTTTCTTGCTCGTAGTACTGACTTACTCTGCATTGCAGTTTCTTGACAAGGCTCTAGAGGGTTTGAGCCAGGAAACTGGATTTTTGTTCAAGAGAGCAACACATTAACACAGACAACCCACACTGTTGACTCTCTGCCAGTAGCTGGGGAGTGGATTTTCCTTCCCCAGTTAATACTATGGGCAAGCCAATGTTTGCTAATCCATAGGATACCTCATAGGTCATTCAGGATACAGGATACATGGTCATTTAGTATGTCTGATGATATGGCAGGCATAAACTCAGTGTGCTTCAAAATAAAAGCAGGGATACATCATATATGACAAAATATAAAATATCATATAAGATAAGAAAATATTACATACAAAAAAACATACAGAATAGGAACGTTTATAATTTATTAATTTATTATTATTATCATTATTCTAAAAGGGAGATAATAACAATAATTACACTGACTCACACCACACACTTAAACCTAACTAAAAGTTTGCGAAAACAGATATGTTTTTAATTTACTTTTAAAAGAAGACACTGTTGTAGCAGACCATAGTTCATATGGTAAAGAATTCCAGATAGTAGGACCATAATGACTGAAAGCCCCATGAGCTGATTTAGAGTTGATTCTTGGTACAGTGAGGAGAGCTTTATATGATGATCTAAGGGATCTCTTTGATATGTATTTAGTGAGCATGTCACAAACATAGGAAGGAGCTGAGCCGTTTAAACATTTAAAAACAATGAGAACTATTTTAAAATCAATTCTTTGTTTTACTGGGAGCCAGTGAAGAGATGATAAAAGAGATGATAGTGATACATTGTTGCTGATTTGGCTCATTGAGTTGCTATGAAGTTAGGGCTTACTCTGCTCTAATTCAAAAGTGTTTGCATCCATTTCAGATTAACAGCATAGTTAGAAAGGTGACATTAGAGGGACAGACGGTATTTTGACAAGATGACATACTCTTTCCTACAGTCATCTTATTTAATATTTGGTTGCAAAGTTTTTGTTATCACTTACTGCCTGATGTCTATGACACAGCCATGCCCAGTATTTTCCCTGGTGATGTCTATTTGGCCTGTACTTCAGCCATCCTCAGTTCCTTCTGGTTTCAAGGAATTTTTGCCTTCAGTCAGTTTTTGAAACACATGATCAGCTGGTCTGAGGTCATCTGACCGACTGCTTGGCCCCAAGACAAAACGTCTTGACTGTATTTTGTAATTGCTAAGGATAACTGTTGTCCTAAAAAAGTTACAGGTCTACAAGAACGATGTTCACTGAAAATAAACATGAACACCTTCAAACCATTAAAGATTTAAGTCAGCTTTTGAGCCCCACATTCATTATTTCATTTCAAAGCTAATTTGTGGGAAGAGAGCAAAACAATGAAAAACCTATTGATAATTCTTTCTCACTGCACTGTATGTGACATACTGGAACCATATAACCTTATCAGTATTGAATCCTACAAGGATTAGATGAATGGGAATCAATGAGCACTGTGACTGTATATTTTGTTTTTCCTTTTTCCCCTCAGTGTATAATTGGACAGTGGATGAGGTGGTGGAGTGGCTCATCACCTATGTGGAGCTGCCACAATATGTGGACGCATTTCGCAAGATGAATTTTAATGGAAGTGCCATGCCAAGGTTAGTGATATCATGATCTGTGTCAACTTTTTTTAACTGTCCTAGATTTATGAAAAACGTGCATCTTCAGCTTGACAACAGTTTTACTTTAGATGGAACTGGTAAGACTTACAAATAAAAATTGAATACTTCAATGACAGTGATAAGAGTTGAGCCTCAAAGTTTACTCATTACAACAATGATGTGCAATGTGGGAATGGTGCTAACACAAATAATTGACTTAATGCAGCTTTTTAGTTCTAGCAATTAAAAACCATTTAGATTGCCCTCTTTAGTCGTCATGACATCCCCTTCTCTGATCAGTCAGTGTCAGTTTTATTAGATTGGTTGTAGTTTCTGTCTTTTTTGTTTGGCTTCAATTAAAATAATCCAGTGTGTACATTTGTCAAAATAGTAGAATTTGTTCACTATCTACTACTATTAATGTATCTAATAATGTTTTTATGTCTGATTAGTTGGTTTTTTGAAAATTATTTTAAGTGGTTACATTACACATGGCTCAAAATGCATTACATGCTTTGCTTCCCTTTGCTTCCCTGTTCTTATAAAAGGACTGTCTGTTTTCTCTCAGGCTTGCTGTGAAGAACACCACTCTGACACTCTCTATTCTGAAGATTTTGGATCGCAGCCATGTGCAAAAGTTGCAGCTCAAATCTTTGGACACTGTGCTGTTTGGAGCACCCCTGAGTAAGTGACGTTATTCTTTTTTTTAATTCCTATTGAATTCAAATGAATACACTCATTCATACAAGATCAGTGATTTGTTCCCGATACTTCAAATCCCTGAGCACAGATAAGAAAACTGGTACAGTTTCATTACCACTATTTTTTATTATGGTACAGATCTAAATGCAGAGGATAGATTTTTAAAACAAAACAAATTTTGAGGATTTTGCTGCCTGGGCAGAGTTATGTGCGTCCAAATTGCTTTGTAGTTGTTGTTTCAAATAAAAATCATTGCTTACTCTGTAAATATGTTGGAAGTTCAAGGCTTGCTGAAATGTCTTCACCGTAGCGGTTATCAGAGTGGCATAAAACATCTTCCAAATGACTAACTCAACACCTCACCTTTACTCTCTTGAAATTACTGCAGAAAGTTTGTGTTCAAATAAACAGCCTACCAACATTGCCAATATCCTGACCACTGTTGTCTTCTGCTCTCATTTTTTTATCAGCTCATGGTCCATGTGATATGTTGTGGTTAGGTTTTGTTAGCTTTATTCATTTATTTATTTATTTATTTCACTCACTCGTTTACTCACTGACTTGCTTGTTTATTGAATTTAGTCTGCCTTTTTATACGTAGGGAAGATCCTGTTATCACCTGTATTAGTTTCAAGGATTGTGGAAGTGAACTGAGGGTTAGATCACACTGCTCTGTATTCCAGACCCGCCCCTCTGCGTGCTGAGACAAATAAACACACCACTCATCCTCTGACTCTCATTCTCTGGTATCAATGCTCCTATTCTGTAGCTACAGATTGTTGTCTTTCAGGTTTTTCTTTTTGTTTTTGTTTTGTAACATCACAATGAATGGGATGTGTCTCAGCCATCTTCCCTCTTGGCAGTACTTTGTATTTTTTCATACATTCTTGGTTGACTTTGGGAAGTCATGTTCCCAGAATGAAAAATTCCATTTTCTTTTTTCATGCAAAGCATGTTTGTTGTTAAAAGCTGAGTGATAATGTGACAGCTGTATGGTATCTTGCAACACTCAGCTTAGAAAGTGAGAATTCTGGAATCGGTTTTGGATATAATGTTATGCTACAGAACAGTGATCAGCAACGCGAAAGCTTCCCATCCAGTTCGCAGATTATTAATGAATCCAGAAAATGTGAGGAGGACAAAAAATAAATTAAGCTATATTCAATATATATATATATTTGGAGACAGCATTTTTTTCTTTCTAACAGCGTTTCCCATACATTGATTTGTTTGTGGGGGGCCTGCCACAATATCACAACTGACCACCACCATGTTCTTTTTTTTTTTTTTTTCTTGCTATTTCAAATGGGTAAAATCTTATTGCATTGATTTGGTCACACCGTCCTTGCCTTTCTCTCTCTCTCTCTCTCATATTGAGATACACAGACATTGACGATGGGTCTGTCTGTGAACACCCCCTCCTCTCCATGCACATATAGAATCAAAATATGATCATGTACAGGAGGAAGGATTGTTGTTGGCTTTTCCCCACAGAGAAGACAGCTAGCATATCTGCTAGTCAATATTGACTGCTCGTGACTGGAGTTAAACGTTTTGCTCCCTCAGTCTACATGAATATTGAAAAATATTTCATCCTGTCAAAAGATAGTCTGGAGTACAGGTATTAGCAAAACTGAGACGTAGAAACTGAAAATTCCAACCAATGTGATAAGCTATCAAATTCATTTGTTTCAAATATTTCCAGGTTTAAGCCAGTGCTGCTGTGGCAGCTAAATCAGCAAAAGGCGGTTAGGGGGTTAGGGATAGCTGTAGCTAGTAAAGAGAGGAGAGAGGAGAACCAGCTCGGGTGAAAGCAGCAGGTCAGATTGACAGCAAACACAGTGATAGAGCTGTATATGTTGATTATTTATTTATTAATCACAAAGGACTTGGCAATTTTTAATATTTGCAGTACAGCACCTTATACACGGATCAGCCACAACATTAAAACGAGTTACTTGTTTTAATGTTGTGGCTGATCAGTGTATATAGTGTTATTTAATAATGAATTTAACAAACCATCACTCTTCAGTGAACTTCCTCCTTAGCTGAGGTCTGAAATCATTTTCTTTTTAGGCAAAATACTGTATATAGCTATCATTATGGATTTCCCATGTTTTATTAGGAGTATGTTCACACTGATATTTTTTGAAAGTCCAGCCCCCACAGTGTCTTCTTAGAAAAATAATGGCCCTTAGACAAATGTAATTGATGACCCCTGCTACAGATGTTACACATAATATTAGAGCTAGATCAGTAGAATTTGATTAGTTGATCAATAGAATATTAATCATCAACTCTTTAATAATGGATTCATTGCTTTTGTTATTTTTCAAGCAAAAATACCAAATATTTAATGGCTTCAGCTTCTCCAATGTGAAGGGTCAATGCTTTTCACTGAACTAAATATCTTTGGGTTTTGGACTGTTGGTTGCATAAGAGACATCTGAATGTGTTTCCTTGGGCTATGGTAATTTAATAATAATAATGATAAATTTTATTTGCAATGTTTTAGTGCTAGATCTTCATTTTTGGATTCATTCATCCTTCTCCTACGCACATTTGTCATGAAATATATATCAATAATGAAAATAATGTTTGCAGCTCTACAAAATATAAATGGTGGGCAGAGGCTTCCCTATCCTTGAAGCGCAGTCTTTTTTCTTTTTTCTTTTTTTTTCTTTTTTTTACAGGAGAACAGCAAAGATTCTATGTAATCATTAGTGAAGCAAGAAGAGAAATTTTAATGAACCCTCATAGAAAGCAGGCATTTGCATCAAAAAGAAACTGCACAGGGGAACAGTGTGTAGTGGTCTGTGTCTGACATGTGTCATTGTGAATGTTTTGTTAGAGTCACACCCAAAGGAAGACATTAGCGAGGGCTGTCTGGCTTTGACAGCCTCTCAACGCCAGTGGGTCCCACTAATGGTCAGACTGACTGACTGTATTTAGCAGCAGCATTTTAAGACACATCTCACAATGGGTTGATTTTAATCTAGTGGACAGTTGGGTAATAATTAACCCAAGCACATTTGGGTCCAGTTATTTCCAGTTTTGTTGTTAATTAAATGTCACTTCATCATCTCTTGGTGGTTTTCTTGAAAGGCAGTGAATGTAGTCTTTACTGAGTCAGTGACAAATTTTATAGAGGGCAAAACTGTTTTTGACAGATAGTGTTGAAAGAGCAGTAAATAGAACTGGGACAACAGTTTAACATAAGGATACAATTTTATTAATCTCAGATGATGCTCATTATTTTTTAACCATCTGTTCTCAGCCACAATGCAGATCCTAGACAAATATAGGACGTTTGCATTTCAGTTAAATATTGTGACCCAATTTTAGGTGGTTGTGCTCTCGGTGGTTAAGACGGAATGATCTTCCACTGTAGCTGAAGTGTAATTATTGTGCTATTCTTACTTACCCAGGGGAATAAAGAAGAGACGAGCAGTGGTTTACTGTCCTGTAAATTTTCTGTTTCTTAGTTCTGTTTTTTTTTTTACTGTGACACAAGAGCAGGCACAGCTGGTCCAAGATCTTTGACTCTGATGAACCTGTTTGTTCTGGGCTTTATAAGCATGTCTACGGGAATATACACAGCTCTCCTGACAGATCATTTAGCACAAGTTGGGGACTTGGTGATGTGCTCTTTTACCATACAGAGGGCTTATATAAAGAGAGATGCATGCTCTGGGATAAAATTTAAATTCATGTGCCATGTATGTTTGACATGGCTCTTTGTCAGCAGCAGCCAGTGGTACTGGATGATGTTTATGAAGAACTGATTTTAGGTTTGCATATCATCCTGATGTAAAGAGACACTGGCCTATACTGACTTTTTACCCTAATCTTTTTTCATTTTTGTCTCTCTCCAGGAAGTACAAGTCATGTTTTTGTTATCTCTTTTCCATACACCCCTTTGCAGGTTTTGAAAGAAAAAGCTTGCATCATTATGTGGCTTGCAAGGCTGAAATGCAGGCTTTGTGTCAGTTGCTGCATGGCAATGCTCTCCTGACTCATCAAATAGACTCAGACTTAATTCTTTTAATAATAAGATGGCCTTGGTAAAAATTATCCTCACTTGGGAGGTGGCTTCTTACAAATGGGATAGCTGCTTTCTAGCTGCTGTGACTTTCAATAGCTATGAATTCTTTACAGTGACAGCATGGCAATATACACACACCTAATTCCTAGGTTTTCAGAGAAATAGCAGCTAGGATTTGGTTCATATTTTCTCATTTATACTAATCGTTTTATAGTTGCCATTGTTTGGTTTTCTGTGTATGTTCTTTATTAGCAATGGTTACCAGACTGAAATAGGCTGTGTTAGGCTGTGGCTTTTTGCTCTATGCCCCTCTCACCGCAACCTGAACTTGTGCTACTGACTCTTCTATTTGTGTCACGCTACAACACTTGCAGGCTATGTTCAAGCACAAGTTTCACACCATATCCTCATAAAGCTTTCTCATTGTTAGACGGTATTTTCTCCTTGATATATTTCCTGGCCGAAATACACTTCAGCTTCTGTAGATTTATCTTATAATTTTGATGTTTTACTCTCCTAAAATGTACCTTCTCTTCTTGATTTTTTCTCTTTCTCACAGTGAATAGACATAATCACCTGAAGGACTTCATGCTGGTAGTGTCAATAGTCATAGGCATGGGTGGCTGCTGGTTTGCCTACATACAGAATCGCTACTCTAAGGACCACATGAAGAAGATGATGAAAGACCTGGAGGGCCTGCAGAGAGCTGAGCAGAGTCTGCATGATCTACAACAGAAGTGAGGGTTTTTCCCAACACCCACACAACAAACCATTACACTCTACACATACAGTACTGTGCACACATACCATCAGTTTTGTATTTCCACATTAAACACTGTATTAATTGCTGCATAGCTTTTTTCTATTCACATTGGGACTTCTGAACATCAAACAAATACATTTGTATCCTCAATTTATTTTTAAACTGACTTCAAGCTAACTTTGACTAGCTAATACTTTGTCAGCCTTATAGGAAATATCAGCCAGTGTTTGGCTGCCAGCGCTGCTTACATGTGGTGAACATGCAGAGAGTTACTCCTCACAAATCCCTTGCTCAATTGACTTGTCAGGTAATTAGCCGTGAATTAGCCGTAGCCTTTTTTTTTTTTTTGTAATAAGTTTGATACCTATATGACAGTCTAAACAACAGCCTCACCCGCTAATTGTAAATCCTTTAGAGTGTGAAATAGTGCCCTGTTCTGTTTCTGGAGGTTAAGGTTTTATTTGACAACAGTGTATTTCTTCTGGTGTTAGCAGAAGCAGGCATTGATTAAAAGGACTACAGGAGATTCTGTCAGTCTCAGTTATTTCCCTATGCAAATAAGATGTGTTTGATTGTTAAGAATTTGCGTATAGGGGTTCTCAATCCTATATATATTTCCACAGTCATAACTTTCACAGGATTTCACATACAGAGCCACACTGTTCTAAAACGGGAAGTGAAAGACTGTTGGGTAATGACAGACTAGAAAACTGGATGTTGAGTCATTGGACTGGACTTTAGACAAATTAGTCCAAATGACTTGATTTAAATGAGTTGCATTGAAATTACATTTAACCATTAGATTAGATGAAAACCTTTAAGACACATGACTGGTTCAAGGAAAAGATGTGCTGCTTGAATAGCTGGAATGGTATTTAAGTCAGTGTGAAAACTCTGTACAACTTTGACCTCTGTACAACTCCTTGTCATTTCTAGCTCATAGGGCCATGTTTTAGAAGCATCTTTTGGAAGCTTCAGCATTTGACTTAAGAGCCAACTACAACACAGCAAGCTAACTCCCAGGTATAATGTTTTCAACATTTCCCAAAGAATATGCACTTTAAATTGCATTTCCACACAGACTTTTGAATAGGGAAAAAAAAATTACAAAAGGACAAATGCACTTTGGGTAGGTGGATAATCTATTACAGCTTTTCTAATCTGTTGGGATAAATGCAGCAAGCTTTGCTTTGAGCAGTCATGATCAAAGCCATTGATATGGATATGGCATGAGTGCTTTTCCATTCATTAGATGTTTTTTTTTTTTTTTTTTTTTTAACTAAACAATAGCAGGCAGACTCTAACAAATGACTAATAGTTGAGTGCAGAGACTGAGTTGGCTGGCTACCAGACATCACCATAAAATCACAGGACAGGGTGGTTATCTCTCCTGCTGTGAGGCTGCAGATGTGCATGATCACTGCATGTAGTTAGGCTTCTTAAATTAATAATATACAGTGTTGTCCAAAAGTCTGAGATACTGAGCACCGGCTGCAGTAATACAGACTCTGTATCATACTGTGGTAGTGAAGAGAGGTCTTAGTGCTCAGTTTAGCAGCCCGTCCTCCCAGCCCTCACCTGTGATAATACAGTAATCTTTGGGAGGTGATTGAAGGGATAAATTGCAGATACAAAGAATCAAGATGAGACCTCTTCAGTTGCTAGTGTTTACTGTTGACTGGCTCAGACAACACTGGAGGGATTACATCTGAGAGCATTTGGTGATCCTGGTGATCCTGAGGAGTGGTTGGAGCAGGTTCAAAAAATGTTTGTGCTGTTCCACTTGTGTTTTTGCCACCTTGACCCTGACCTGGAAAACTCTTGAAAAAAGACATATGAGTGACTGTATCATGATTAAGGGTTTGAATCAACACTAATCTTTTGAATATTTGCGCTATAATTGATGTCCCAAAAATGGGTTAATGGTTGACCTCTGTGAACCTTGCAGTTTAGCCATTATTAAACAAAGCTTTGGGATAATCCTTTGACAAAATGCTTGTGGTGTGTGTCTGCGGTGCAGCCACCTCTCTGGTCTGACATGCAATACTGGTATGCAATACACTCACACCTGGTGTATTCTGGCTTCAGGCCACTGCAGCTTTAATGATTAAATGTTTTGAAATGAGATGTTTTAAAATAAAGCACCTCAAATAGAGCCAAATGTATATAGATAATTGGCATTATCATATAGAATAAATGAAGGTTATAAGACAATTCTAACTATTTTGGTCCTTTTAATACCTCAAGGAATGCTGGGAATGTGCATTTAAGCATGCACTGTCTCCTTTTATTCCTTTAAAGGATACTCAGCACAGCTTCATCTCATACACAGGACAGTTTTTTTTTTTTTTTTTTTTTAGCTTTTGAAAGGATAAGGCATTACCTAGGTTCACGAATGGTGCAGATGAAATGAGATGTTATGTTTTACTGTTGATGTTTTTCATGTGTAATTTTAAGTAATTTCTGATTAAAACAGGTTTTGGGACAGAGCAATGTAATTACAATCTGTGAAGTTGTAGCTTTTCTATGATTGAACAGAACCATAAGAGGATTCTTGTCATATATATTTTGGTATTATTGATTGGAGTTTTTTATGTACATCTGTTGGTTTATCATAAAGTTACCACCAAGTGTACTTAAACTAGAAAATGGTTAGAAGTTTTTTTTTTTTTTTTTTAAGAAAAGAAAATAAATATTTTGTAAAATGACAGTTGGTGGTCACTGTGAGCATGTTGTAGCATCATGTTGGTCATTGGAAATACCTAATCTTGATAACCTGTCCATTAGTTTTTCATATTTGAACAGTTTAGTTTAGAGTTTAATTTGACCAGAGGTTGAGCGTAAAGGAAAGCAGAAAATGGAAAGTGTTTAACCTCTGGGGATGTCATGTTTTGTTAGATTCAAAACCAGGGGCAGGAGCAGCAACAGGCGTTGCCACATGTCTGCATGTCATTCCTGGCTGGATTTTTGGGGAAACTAAACAGGGGTAGACAATCTGTTGTAGGCATCAAAACTTTCAGACTTTTTATTGCCCTCATGAGTTGCTCTTTGTGTCATCTGACTGTTTAGCAAACAAGTTTTCGAAACATGAGGCAGCATGGTCTAGCGAACGGTAAACAAGAGTGAAAAGACTTTGGTTTTTTGCTGGGATATGCCTGTTGAAATCAGTCCAAAAGAGCCATTGACTGGTCCAGTGAGGTCAAACCCTATCCCTCTGATATACTGCCAGGTCAGTGTTGCCTCTGTGGCTTTATACTATGATCAGTTGTGGAAATACACCTGCCCCTGCCAACCAGAGATAATAAATCTTAAAGGTTAACAAGTGTAGCTATTGTGAATTATACTCTTCAGGTACCCAAACAGTACATACCATAGCTGCTTGTAATACCTTATTAGTTGTATCAGTGAGTGCTGTGTTACTTCACATACAGTACCTGGACCAGTGCAGACATTGCATTATATTTCATATCGGAAGTTATGGCTATTGGTTCAGCGTTACAGTATAATTTATCTGCAGCAATGTAATACTGCTGTGCAGCCACATTTAAATCTAATCTGTGCTCGATAAGAGCTCAGTGAAAGGACAAACAAACCAAATGTTTTGGGCCTGTTTCTCATAAAGTAGAATATGTCCCATAAAGCAATATAATCTGAAATGCCTATTCATTATACTGAGGAAATGTAGTAGCTGGTGTAGTCATAATCAAAAGGCAATGTTGAGCAGAAATCAGTAAAGCCAGCCTAAAGATCTGCAGCCAAAAGCAGATGGTGATTCTCAGACATTTGGTGTTAAGCATTAAACTTTTCTAAATCTGATTTCCTTGTATGTGTTGCAGCCTGGACAGCCAAGTACTGCGGCTGTGGGAGATATACTATGTTATGTTGTATTGTAGGTCAGTGTGACTTGCAAGAAGAGACTCGTATCTCTTACAGCACTTGTTTTAGGAGGTGAGAGAGAGAGGTATGTCCTCTGTCTGTTGCTGTGCCTTTCTTCTTGATCCCTGCAGCCAGCTGCTCTCTTTCCATACCTTCAAGCGGATCCTTTGGTGGTGTCAAGTAGCCTGGCCCAACCATGGCTTCTCTGTTGGGAGACAGTGGGTGGAGGCTTTGACTAGAGCTGGATTTCCTGGGTGCCTTTTACAACACTGTTTGACCCTGTCTCTGTCTCATTGGTGGGAGATGGTGTTAAGCATGACTGCTTAACATGTCAGCTCGAGTGCTAATTCACCCACATTTGGACTGGGTGTGGTGTGTGCAGAAAGACATCCTGAAAAAGGACTGGTGACAAGGACAACAATGCTGCATATGAAAGGCATTTATAAATATGTTTGCTTTCCACACAAAATTTATGTTATTTTGGGAAATAAGATAAATACAAATGTCATCATATGTTTGTATAAAATGTGTGTGTTATTGTTTACCTTCTACAAAATCTGCATAGACACTGTGTCTGCGTCCTGTGAGCTCTGCAATGCAGGTCAGTCAAAACAGCCTTTGGTGTCTTCTCTCTGGACATTGTAGCTCTGCCAGTGCTTTTGAATCTTAGCTAGAGAATGGCAGAGGTCAGGGTCGAAAGCATTAGTAGGACTGCCCACCAGCTACATTTTCCATAGCTAGCTGTTTGGATCAACTTTCATTTCTCTGCCCTTCTGTGCTCCCTCTGCTGTTGTGTTTAGCCTGACAGAAGGAGAGTGCTGCTCCCTAATGACTGAAAGATGGTATTACTTTCTGCCCTTTAATGTTGCAGTCTAAAAAAAAGATTTTTGTTAGTTATTTGTTATGAGCTCCTATGATTGATTATCCAGACTAAGGACCATTTGGGTCGGGTCCATTGTAAGTATTATCACCCAATTGCTTAGTTTTACAGATCAAATGAAAACATTTTTTTTATAAGATCTTTTTACAGATCACGGTACATTAAAATGGTGTGTGTCTAAGCACAAATTATTATGTCATGATCCTCTTATAAAAGTAGACCTGTTTTAGGAGGCTAGTCTAAAAATATCCTACACACAAACCAACACATATCTGGACACTACAGGAGCACTGTACTGTTCTAAAGTTATACAACGACAGCTGTTCCCATTCTTGGCTCTGCTCTCTCTGATGTGAGTTTATTGTGCGCTGCCTAGCAGCTGACCATGACTGGCCATGCTTTCTACATGGTAGCCATTGTTTCCGGTGATGCATGACTGATGCAAGTCCTGCATTCCACACATGGCACTCACATGCTTATACGTCATGACTGTCCACAGAGAATGACACTGACCCCTCCTACTTTACATTTCTTTGTTTGGCCTTATTAAGCAGCCACTGATTTCTTGCTTTGAGGAGAAACTCAAGTTAAAAATAATTGTTTCTCTCTGTTCCCCTCTTTGTCCGCAGGCTGCAGATCGCCCAGGAGGAGCACCGTACGGTAGAGGTGGAGAAGGTTAACCTGGAGCAGAAACTGAGGGATGAGATTAATGCAGCAAAGCAGGAGGCCCAACGACTGAGAGAGCTGCGTGAGGGCACAGAGAATGAACTGAGTCGCCAAAAGTATGCAGAAGAAGAGCTAGAACAGGTACTTGCAAACTGATAAATGTCATTTAAATATGGTGTTTGTAGTTTTTAATTGAAAAAAAATCTTAATTTCAGCACAAAGGAGAAGCATTGAAAGTGAGTGAGCAGTGTTTTATAAACTTCAAAGGTGGAAACTGCACAGTATGTTAAGGTCTATCAGATTCACAGTGGCTATAATATAAATACACCCACTGAAGTCTTTGTCCATTAGGAATTTGGCAGGAACAGAACAGCACAGCCCACACAAGTGAGCAAAACACATGAATATTTGCTTGAAGGACTATCACGGTGATCAAATTCAGACGCTTGTGTCACAGGTGTTTTTTTTGTTTTTTTCACAGTGATAAATTGGAATCATGCAAGGCTTTTAGATTCAGTGTTGTTGCACAACATGTTGGAGTTTCTGTGGCAAGACCCATTCACCACTTAGTTAAATTAGCATATTCACAACTTTTCTTTCATGTAATATTGCTTTTAGCTGCAGAACTTCAGAGATCTTCTCTAATTCTCTGAATTCTGAAAATACTAAAAAAAAATTTGCCATTGCCAAGAATATGTTGGTAGATAATATAAAGTTTATAGTTGTGTTTCTTTTATGTGTTCATTTGTCTCCTAATGTTTGACATTTGTTGCAGGTGCGCATGGCGTTGAAGAAAGCTGAGAAGGAGTTGGAGTCGCGGAGTAGCTGGTCACCACCAGAGTCTCTCCAGAAGTGGCTGCAACTCACTCACGAGGTGGAAGTGCAGTACTACAACATCAAGAAGCAAAATGCTGAACGGCAGCTCCTGGTAGCCAAAGAAGGGGTAAGCCATGTAATTATTGCCTTGATCATAGGACTTCCTATTTAAAATCTATGAATTATGTTCCAAGGCAACTGTTCCACCAAGTCACCAGAGATGTAAGATTTGAGACGAGCTGACTGGAACAAGTTGGCTTTATATTTCAGTTCTTAATTCAATAAAAAATTGAATACATTCTAAATGAAAGTAGCCCAGGGCAGAGTGGGAATAAAAATCGGCTTAGGTCTATTGACTCAGACTGGGCCATTAAAACCCATCTGGCCCGTGTTTCTGTGATTAACTGTGATGATTTTTAGAATAATGCATGAAATAGAAACAACTCACATGAATTGTCTTGATATAAGTTTGTAATGTTGTAGTTATTTACATAAGTCAATTACAGATTCTGTGATGATTTTATTATTATACTTTATTACTTTATTAGTGTTTGTGAAGAAAACACATTTTCATATTACTGTTCACAACAACAGCAACAGCTGCAGTCTCAAAATTGACCAAATAAGTGATCCGACACACTAATGTGTCAAACTGAACAGGTGAGGCAGACATAAGGTACATGAGGCACATACAGTTTGCATTGTATTAAGTTGTATTTCTATTTTTCACTTTCACTCTGATTACAAGTTAGTAGCTATAGAGAGCCTGAGTAGAATTCAAACTGGACAGTACAGCAGTAAATATAGCACCAAACAGATTTAAATTTTTCCAGCTTTACTTCCTTTGCTTCTGTAGATCTGAGCTGATCACACAGACTTTGAGTATTTTAATTGGTGTATTAGAATTTCTTATGAATCCAGGCCAGAAAACTGAGCTATACAACATTATCCTGCTAAATAAAGTCAGACTAGTTTCCTGCTGTCTACTGCCTACTGCTTATGTTGTAAAATTTGACTGGTGTTTGTATTGGACTCACTGGGAGTTGTACTGGGAACTGTGGTCAGTCTTGCTGCTTTTTTGGATTTAACGTCTTTTTTCTGAGCATTTCAGCCATATCTTTACTTTTTTTTTTTTGTTATTTGTGTAAAGCAATACATTAACAGCCCACTGCTGGCCACATCAAAAGATGATAATATGAGCACATAAACAGACAGAGGGTTGCTAGAGCCAAAGGACCAATGTAGTTAGCCAGGGAGGGAGACAGACGTGAGGGAGATGACAGCAACACGGAATCACAGTGTGCCGCACAACCGGCTCAACATGGCTCATCACCACAACACAGTCACTCCAATTTAGCTCCCACCCTTTTCTCTGTCTCTCTCTGATGCTTTATTTGCGTCACATTGACCCACTGGCCCAATTTGTGTAGTTGTCCACCAGGAAACTCTCAAGGACCTCTGAGATTGAAGCAGTCTGATAAAGTAATCAATTATGCTCTTGTGAAAAAGTTATTTTATGTTCTTGAATACTCACTGCACTGTTGTTGTACCTGTGAACAGGTACAACATAGTGTTAACATAGTGTGTGTGTGTGTGTATAATGCTGAAATAAGTGTTTGTCACTTGTTTTCCCAGGCGGAGAAGATAAAGAAAAAGAGGAACACTCTCTTCGGAACTTTCCATGTGGCTCACAGTTCCTCCCTGGATGATGTGGACCACAAAATACTGGCAGCAAAGTCAGTCTCATATTTTTTTTTTTGAAAAATTGTCAAAGCTTAAAAAACAAAACAAAAGTGAAGTGGTCATTTATAGATTGGTTTTCCTCTTCACATATTTCTGTATCTACTTTCTCCTCATCTTTCTTAGACAAGCCCTGGGTGAGGTGACCGCTGCCTTGCGGGAGAGGCTTCACCGCTGGCAGCAGATAGAGATCCTCACAGGTTTTACCATTGTCAACAACCCAGGCCTTCCTTCACTGGCCTCATCCCTCAACCTCGATCCCAGCTTCATGGGTGGCAGAGCTACACCTCAGCACTTCATCATGTCTGACGACATGGACGACTTGGACGAAGATATCATGCCTGGAACTCTGCAATGTAAGAGTTCATCCGAATCTGTCGGCCATTCAGTGGGGAGTAGCAAACGAACCCCTAAACACTCCAAGACCCTGCTGGGGAAATCCAAAAATCAGCCCACATGAGAATTTGGACCTCTTATGGTACAATAACATGAATTTGTCCTTGTGGCCTCCCTGGTGGCGGAGGTAGTGAGCGTCACACATGTCTATGATTGAATGAGTGTTGTTTTACATTTGTATAATGTGTACCATGTAAATTCACATAATTGTCTTGTTCTTGTACACATCATTCCAGTTGAATGCCTTTTGTTAAATGTTCTCATTTTTGATAAAATGTTAAATCGACTCTCAGTCGATTATGGAGACTGAAAACTCCTGTGACTTTCCCTTGGAAATTGAACTGTTAAGAAAAATATACTTCTTAATGAGTACAAGTTTCCGTGCTGACCTATTTGTAGTGGTTGTTTCCCAAAATATGTGCTGCAAACCGTTTGAATCTGCTTTTGGTCAAACAAAGGAAATGTGTTATAAGCAGTCAGTGCCCAATTTAAATGGACTACAACACTCAAAAAATACACATATTTGCTCATCAAATCCTCATGTACAAAAACTGTTTACTTCATTGCAGAAAACGCACATCATTATCTAATCAGGAAAACCAACACAATTCTGATGATCATAATGCTTTGTAGCCATCTTGTTATGGGCTGTAAATTTAACTCATTATTATGGTAAAACCTGACACATATTAGGTTTGGGTTTGACTAACTACAGGTGAAAGTTGTACTGCAAAGTCCCTTTGCAGCTGCAATAGTGAGTAAGTCTTTTTATCAACTTTAATTGCACTACCTGTCTCACTCCCCTCTCTCCCTCCACCACTTTTCTGGCATTTGGCTCCCACTGTTTCTCATTGGCCTAACTACAGATGGCACCCGACTGTTGGAAAGGCGAGCCAGTGAACTGTGGTCCGTCGGTTCCGACTGTCACCCCATGTGGAAATATCCTGGTTGGCCATTTGTTCATGCCCCAGTTCAGTCGTCAGTCTGACTTCCCTACCTCTCCCCTTGACTTAAAGCCACACAAAGCTGTAATACTTTCTAATTGGCAGATACACGCAGCTGGACCCCTGACTTCTCCTCAGTTGCTTGCTTGCCACATTTATTCCCTCCTCTTAATCTTGTCACCACCCAGTGCACCCCTACTTTCTCCCCATAGTGATCGCTTACCTTAATTGTAAATGGACACTACCTTTCATAAAAGAGCTAACTATTGCTTTCTATGTTACCATCTGAGATATGTTGTTTTAATTGATAAAAGAACAAAATATTAAACAATAATTATCTCTTTCAAAAAAGGAAGTGGACTTTTCTTCTGATTCCCTACTCAGTCCCCCATGTCAGACTTTGTTTTATTTTGTGGTTGTTGATAATGTTGTTGTTTTGTGCCCGCAGCTCCCAGTATGATGTCCCTACGCCAACGCCACATTGACCCCCAGCTGGCCATGGGCTCCCAGAGGTTGGTAGAGAGTTGCCTGTTGGCGGGGCAGCAGGGAGAGGGAACCCCATACTCATCCAGGTCTAGGGCTACCCTCAGACAGTCACGCAGCCAGTCGTTTGGGCAGCTTGAGTGTCTTCCTCTGCCTCCTCTTTCCTCAGCTGTGTCTCATCCTTCCATCATCTTCAGCTCCAGCCCAAACCCTCAGTCTTTGTCCTCCTCTTCCTCCTGCTTACCCAGCGCTGTGGGTGGGGGTGTAACCCATCATTCCTCCCATTTATATCACACTTCTTTCCAGCCCATGGACCCCATTCCTGATTTTACCTCGTGCAGCGACAGCTTCGGGTACCCGCCTCTTTCCATTTCTCCACACACATCGCATGTGCGTGATTTTTCTTTTCCACCACCTTCTGTCACTTCAGTTTTTCAACACATCTATCATAGCCTAGGTACATTTTCTTCCTTTTTTTCACATTGAGTTCACTTTTTTTCATGCTTTCTGTAGTTTTTTTTTTTTTCACATTATTGCACCTGATGAGGCATTACAGAATCTATGCATTTACTGTTTTTCAACCTCTCAGTGTTCCTGATGTTCTTTGCCTGCACAACTAACAAGTGTGGAGTTCCAGTGTCCAGGCTGTGCCCAGCGTGTCCATGGCTTTGCAGGCATAGTGTAGATACACCCCAGCATGCAAGGCTTCAACTTAAACTCTTTGGGTCTGTTTTTTCTTGTTTCCTCTAACTTTTGTGTTGTTTTTTTTTCCCCACAGGGACCTAAATCGCTCCGACTCCGACTCGTCCCTGTCCCTCTCTCAAGTTGGTGATCGGCTATCTGCTTACAGCTCCAAAGGCCACCTAATGAAGCCCGCCTCTCTCATGCACGGCCTGTCCTCCCGCACAGAGGATGCTATCTCACTGCATGCTCACACCCCCAACGGAGGCAACCGCATTCATGAGGGCAGTCCTGCCGAGCTCGTCCCTGACAGTCCCATACTCATGAAGAAGGTGTACGGCATGGAGAAGTCGCCCAGCCTGGGAGAGATCAACAGTCTGTCAGAGTCGTCCCGCTCCCTCAGCCCCAACTCCACTGAACCTGACACACCATCACCTACAGGAGGGCAACTTGGGGTCGTGGGGCCAAAGGGCAGCACCCGCATCCCACAGCTGTCCTCCAAGAAGAGCCCTCTGGAGGAGGACAGTGGCTCAACAGGAGAAGACACAGATTCCACTGCCAGCCGCAAGAAACACACCTTCAAGATCTTCAAGAAACAGAAGAAATAAGGGCTACATGAACTACAGGCTTTCAAAGCTTTCTGACTGTGTTCCTCCAGTCTGTTTTTGAAAAAAAGTTTCAAAGTTTTTGGGGTTCATTAATGGTGAAATGATGGCACAATTTGTTGCCGCTGCATCTTTGTGTAGGCACAGCACCTACTGAGAGAAACTGTGGACTGTGGGAGCAAACAGCTTTTGAGTTTTATCTGCTTATTTGGTCAATGTTGAATATGTGGGGAATGGGTAGGTTTGTATATTGGAATGTAAAGTATTATTTATTCTGCAGGAAATTGTGCCAGTCTCAAAGGGAAATGTGTCTCCCAGTTGGTTTTTCTTTCTTGTTCTACAATCTATAACATTTTGCATGTCTTCACTTTTGTTTGACTGATACTCGAATGCTCTTAGTGTTTGCTTGTCGTTAACCTGCTTAAACTACACTTGATGTTTCTTTTATTGCTACCTAACCACCTAGCCTACAAATCCAAAGTGAATGCGCACTCCTTTATTTTGACTGAGTACTTTGTTTCTATTGATGGTTACAAGTTTTTCTGTCTTTCGTTGTCTTCTTCTTGGCAGAGCAAATAACACATTGAGAAGATCCTCAAACAGAAGTGTAGTAGTGAAAGCGGGACTAGTGTATTTGTGACTCAGATTTCACTTTCGGCTGTCAAAAAATGTGCTAAGGACTGTTTGGATTAAAAATGCCGTAGTAATAATTTGCAGCCTCGGATCTAACCCGAGAGCCCCTGAGTGACATCATCTTGTCTACAAATGAGAGTTGGACAAGAGGTAAATCTCCCTAAAAAGTTACAAAAGGACCATTAAATTACAGCATTTTTCTTTTTAGGGTTTTTAATATTTAGGGTTGAGTGCATGTGAGCATGAGTGTGAGAGAGGAATGCTGTGCTGATGTGTCAAGCTTTAAAACAATGCCAAGTTTCACTACTGATTAATCTTTGGGTTTATATGTATCCTCCCTGGACCGGGAGTCAAACAAGTGTTTGACAAGCGGGACAGGAGTCAAACACTTGTTTTTTTTCGCATTAAAATGTCCAGATTGGATGTTGTGTCCTTTTATCATTAGGCAGAAATGTTACCAAAAACTTAATTACCAAAATGTTAAACATAAGTTAAAAAATACCAGACACTGCGTGACAATGGACTCTTTTCTGTCTGTGTAGTGAATTTAAAAATTAGAATACAACTCGGAAAAAGTCTCTCTGAGGTGCTAGCTTTGTACACCTGCAGTATGAAAACCAGGATATTTAACACAAAATACTCAAAGCATATTTTTAGTCATAGCTATTAAAAAAAAAAAAACAGTTAACAGTTATGTCTTGTTTTTTAAGATTATCCTCCTAAAAGATAAATGGCATCCACAAACATGGTGCGACTTTAACTTGGATTTTGGCTCCTGCTCTTCTGTGTCTTATCGTTTTTGTTTTAATAATTATTCAGGTGGACAACGAAAACTTCACAGCAGTTTGTCAGTGAAGGATGGGCGCTGGTAAGGGCTAAACTACAAGGCAAAATAATTTGCTCTGTATGAGATAGAAATTTTCAAATTGTAATCTACCTTTTAAGGAAGTTCAACAAGTTATGGAGGCAGAAGACCAATAGTGTCAAAAGTGCCAAATCACTGTTCCTGTCAGAGGCCTTTGTATTTGTAGTGTGTTTGGCTATTTGAGCCCCTTTTACACAGAACCCAAAACCACATGATGTATACTGTATATTCTGAGTTCAAACACTGAATGTCCAAGGGTATTCTTTCTGTAACAGTATCATCAGTATGATATGTTTACATTTGTTACAGATAATTCCCATCCTCAGATTACCACAGCAAAGAACGTTGTGCCAGTTTTAATACTGACAGCTTTGTATGAGCACAGAACTATGCATCCGTAGTTGTAGATGATTACTAAAGTAGTGCGGACACCAGACTAGGGTGCTCCTGATCAAAGAACAACCAAAAAGTGCTGCAAAAGACAGTCGGCCTCCCCCAGCCTCATAATGTAACAGGTGTTTTGGATGTTTAAGACATGTCGAAATATGTTATTTTAGAAACCAGCTGAAAAAAAATAACAATTTCCTACTGGTACTTTTTTAAAGTGTCATTTGTACTTCTTTTGCACGACAGCTGTAAATGGTTTATGCCATCTGAATGTGTTTGACTGAGTGTGTGTGTGTGTGTGTGTGTGTCCGTCTGCTCACAGTATAATGCACTGTAATGTTGATGCATGTCAACTGCTGTAACGAAACCTATATTGGGTTAGAAGAGTGGATCGGCTTAAGCTCTTTACTCCCCACCCCTCTTGTTTTTTCTTTCTCTTTAATTTGAGCTTCTATTTATGAATACATATGGTATATTTGTACAGAGAAAATGATAATTTTGCATCTTCTGTGATGGTCTAGACTTTTATGGCACTCCTGCATGATGGCAATAAACTATTTTGAATGAAAAATGAGCTGATTTTTCATAAACATCACACTACACATTACATGCTGCACAACACTTGGGTTTCCCCTCAAATCTGTAGAATTAAACAAAGGTTTGGTTCTCTCAAATAAGATGGCAGCGAACTTAATAAGTTTGCTATAAATCAAAATTAAAATGTAAAAGTACAATCTTCCTAACAGGTGAATTAAGTCAGTTTACTTTTAGTTATATGTAAGTATTGCTATGTGGCCTGATTCACAAAGCTCCACCTTAACTACAATGTGTATATAGTAATTGGGTGGAGCAGTGTGCTGTTAAATATTTACCTAAGCTTCATAACCGAGGTGGAGCAGGATGAGGTCCGGATCTTGAGGATTCTTGTTTCTCTTTAGCTTGAAAATCTTTAATGGAGAGATTAATGACAACACTGTGTGGACCATGGATTTCTGTATACTGTATAAATATGTCTGTCATCTGTTTTGCCTCAGTATGCAGGTAGGAGCAGGTTTCATCTCTTGATCTCTGAAACATTGGTTCCTTCTGCTTTTAACTAACAGCTGTCATTAGCAACTCTGTTTATGAGTATGTGCAACTGTATCTGTATGTGTCCTCTGTCACAAACAGATTGTCTGGGGTTTAGACGAGGTGACACTCCTGAATCCTCCGGAGGAGCCTCTGCCGGACCATCATTTGGAAATACTTTACTCTTGTGATGAGCCTGCTGCAGTACAGCTGGACTGTATTGTATCCTTTGACACTGGCATCATTTCCACCCTCCTGCTAAGAGAGTGGAGCTGCGTCCCCGGTGACCCTGAAATAAGGACTGTGGAGCTGAACCTGCCGGACTGGTTGGTGTATCAAGCTGATGGGATTGTTCCAGAGTCTCAGTGGGTGCTGAGTTGTGTCCTTCGAGCCTCGGTCAGATACAGTGGATTTGATGACACTGAGGTGTCTATCACAGCTCAGGATGTGGCAGCTCTGCAGCCTAAGCCCTTCTTTAGTCGACCTGTCAAACAGCATCAACTCTGCCTTAGCTGGAGTACAGAAATGCTGCAATTAACGCAACAGTTTTTAAAGAGACAATGCCCTATGGAGCAAGGTAAGGTTGAATCTGCTTAAGTTCAGTTGATAAAGGCACCTTAAAACAAAAATAGTCCAAGTGGAGCTTTAAAAACTTAAATTTCCTAAAATCAGAGAGCAATTTTCCATATTGGTCTGTTTTTAGATGATAGTTATGGAATAAATTATGTTTGTCATGCAGAAACGGTGCATTTGCTGTCTTCAATTTATGCTTCAACTGGAGAAAACTTTGGTATCACAAAGACCCTGGACCCTTACAGCAGTGAGGTTCTGGAGTATTTGCGTATTAAAGCCATCTCTTTCCCATGGTAAGACAAAAGGCACACTGTCCACTGTCTGTTACACAGATACAGAGATATATTTATGGTCAGTTAAGGAAGTGTACTTATATTTTTCCCAGGTGTTTGATCTCTATCTGGATATTTGTGACCACACACTGCCAGGAAAGTATGTGTGGCGTGTTTCATCATATCGACTCTCATAATAACTACGTCACACCAGCATTGTTCCTCACAAATTCAGGTATAATTAAGATTTTTCTCTAACCTTTCAGATCTTGAGGCTCTTCATGTAACTACCCAATACTTACTCTAGTGTCTCATATACAGGCCAGCTACACATCCAGGTGAATGGAGAGTCTGAGGAATCCTCTGCATTCCTCTCTCCATTCAAGGTGCCTTTGAGTGAGTGGTGCCAACTCAGTTTGATGTTGCAGGGTCAAACAGTGAGTAGTCTCTTGTTGACAAGCGATATCTTTGGAGCATGTAAATAATGGTAATAGTAATAAAAATGAAAAATGAAGTTGTCATGTTGACTGTATCTCAGGTGACTGTCTCCATGGTGTGTGTGGATCAGGAGCAGAGAACGGTTCGATCTACAGAACATTTGTAAGTCTACTCTTAACATGACAAAGTGATTGAACTGTATTAACAGCAGAAATGCACTTCAAGTGTTCTTCATGTCTATTAACACCATGTCTTATAGGCTGAGACATACTCTCATGCTGGATGACACAGAGGGATATTTTGTGATTGGAGGAGGAAAATATATAAGAGGTGTGGAAGGGTATTTTGGACCAGTGGTTTACTACCGCAGCAAAATATCAACTCACAGCATGGTAATACACTGCAGCTGCCCACAGTTATTATCCATGCCAACAATTAGCTGCACTAGAGTCTGATGATTTCTCTCTTCTCCAGTCTGAGCCTGTTATTCCAGATGTTATTAAGGATGTGAACCTCACTGGATGGCTTCACAACTGTCAAGAGTTTCATCTTGAGTTGAACATGAAAATCAGCGGCTACTCTCTCAAGGCCAAACAGAGGACAGAGTCTGGTAATGGGCTTATATATCCACTAGGTGGTGCTAAAATGACTATCTCAAATATTCTAAACAACCCTCTGTAGATCTACTAAAGGTACAAAGAAACTAACTGTCAGTGCGTTTTTTCCAGAGAGCTGTTTTGATGCCTTCCATAAGTGGGTGATAAAGGACAGACCATCATTAAATTCACAGTGTGACCAGTGGGAGGCAACTGTCCCTTGCAGAAGACAAGCTGCAAAACTGTCCAAGTTATTTGCTTTCAAACATGGTAAGAGATAAACTGCATAAAAAGTATTCACCTGGTGCTGGTACAAAATATCCAGACGTGGGAGGTAACTATAACTAGGTTAACTTAAGTACTGCACTTGAGTTGAAAAGTTAGTGACCTTGTTCAAAACATGAGATACCTGCACCATGATTTAGCACTGTGAAAGGGGATCACTCTTCACAGTTAGTATTTACGAATGTTTCACTGGTAATATTTTGCATTTTCTTAACACCCTTTATATCCAGTTATCCCTCCTTAATTTTCCCTAAAGCAGCTTTAAGATCACAGACATCACCCGATTCCACACAGTCTGACAGTGTTTATAACATACGCTTGCTTGTGAAGGGTTGTTCTACTCACTGGTTGTATCTGTGTGTTATCTAACATAAACCAATGAAACCAGTTCCATTGCTGACTTGCAGGAGGAAGAAGGGTTAGCCTGCCAGCTGTGGGCAGAGCACTGTACTCCTTATCACTTCATAAGCTGGGCAGAGCGAGCAGCACTGGAGTGATCAGAGAAGTGTTACCACTGCTGCTTCAAGCTGGCTGCTTAGCTGATAACAGAGCTCTGCACATGTCATCGGTGCTCTACAGCACTGGCATGGGAGTGAGGAAACAGCCCTATAAGGTGTGTGTGTTTCCGGATCTGGATCATAGCAGAATTATGCCTGTGTTGTGAACGTGTCCAATTTTTTAATGTTCTCTCATGCCCTTGTGTTTGGTGCAGGCTTGGCTACTTGCCCTGCTGGCAGCCCAGAAGGATGATCGATTAGCACTTCTGCATCTTGGGCACCTGCACCACCAAGGGCTTCACGGTCTCCCCACAGACCAAGACCTGGCCTATGTATATTATGCAAACATTGCTAAACAGACAACTTTAGACCGTCATAATCCCACACCAGAGCAGGTAACACATGTATAACTGGATCTTTGGAGTGCTGATTTTTGCATAATTAACATAACTAATATTAGCCTTTTCTTGCCCAATATGCACTCTAATTAATGGCATGATTTAAATGATCATGAACATTTTTGTGAATAACTATATAACACAAATGTTTGGGAACTGTGTTTGTATATTAATATATACTAGCAGTATCAGACATACAGTAATTGTGCTGCAGAGGCTGGGAAAAAACTCATACATCTAATCTACACTTATTTTCTTCACATTATTTACCTGTGGGGTTATTGGAAACATATGAGCTAATATGTGATATGGTAATACATTTTCTGCTCCCCTTATTGTGGGTATAGTTTTCAGATTTCTATCATCAATAAGTTTACCTTTGCTTTCCATACAAACAAAAGATAACAGTATGATAAACATGGTATTATTACATTTCATTCAAAGCACACAGTAGCATTTCTGCAACAAAAGAAAATGAAATCCATTGATTTTTACACGTTTTCCCTCTTTCCTTTCTTTTATTTTTTTAGACATTTGTTGAGGCTGTCTACCTGAACAATGATGAGCTGCTGAATCTCCAGACAAATGAAGACCATCATATCTTCCAGTGGCTAAAACTGCAGGCACGCAGAGGAGTAGCTGAAGCTGAGGTACCCTGTCATCTCTGAATATGGAAAAGCACAGAAAGTTAGATTTTAAAAGTAGTGGGATAAAAATAAACACAAATATATGACAGATTTTAAGAAATGAGGCCTCTGGGTGTGTGTGCACACTACTCAGATTTTAAGTTTGAGCCTCAAACTGCGTCTTAGAGGGTAAAAAGAAAATGACACATGGACAAGGTGTGGCTATTTTATCATGGAATATTTTTTTTCTGTCTTGCAGCAAGCAATTGCCCGCATGCTGTTCTGGGGTCAGCAGGGAGTGTCTCCAGACATCCAAAAGGCTGTGAGACACTACGAAAGGGGAGCTGTCCAATGGGGGGACCCAGTGTCAATGTATGACTATGGCATAGTCCTACTGCAGGTCAGATTTACAGTTCTTGTACAGTGATGTGTGATTCTCTTGAAGAAGTAACAACTCCTCTGTAGTTATTTATGTGCATTATTTCATAGTATCTGATATAAATGTGTTTCTCTGTAGGGACATGGGGTTGAAAAGGACATTCCAAAAGCTGTCACTTTCCTCCAGAAAGCGATGGACCAGGTTCTGTATGGCTAAAACTTAATCACAGCATTACTACTGTCATCAGTCTGCTTTTCCCACTCTGCACACCCCATATTTCTTCTCACAAGTTTTCTGTCCCACAGGGTTTTGTTCCTGCAATCAGTGCCCTGGCCTGGTACTATGAGCAGTTTGAACAGGACTACGAGCAGGCAGTGCAGCTATGGGAAAAAGCTGATCTCCTCGAGAGTCCAGATGCTGCTTTGAATCTTGGTGTCATATACTCACAGGGTCTGTATCCAGGAAAAGCTGCTGACAAGGTGAGCAAAACTGTAAAAAAACAAAAAACAAATACACATCATCTACTCATATACTAACGCACTAGTCTTCAACGACTAAATCATGAGGTACAAAATGTGTCTTTTCCACAGTATATGGCCTATAAGTACTATCTGAGGTCAGCAGAAAGAGGGAACATCAGGGGGGCACTTCACCTCGCAGACAGCTGGACCACTGGGATACCTGGCCATGTCAATAGACGTCCATCAGATGCTGTTTTGTTAGTTGCTTACCCTTTTATTTATTTCACATATATGATATTTCCTTATGTCATGACTGAAATATCTGTTCAACTGCCTGCAGGTGGGTAAAGTGGGCAGCTGAGCACAACGGATACCTGGGCAGTGTCTTACGGAAAGCCTTGGATTCATATCTCAAGAGTGACATGTAAACTTTTCTCTTTATTCACACTTGCCATGATCCTTATTATGATCAGGCTTCTTGGTTGCAGTTGCAACAAACTGACGTTCTCGCTCCTCAACAGGTTCAGCTCACTTTTATATTTCATAATGGCTGCTGAGTTGGGGTATGCCGCCGCACAGTTCAATGTGGCATATCTCTGTGAACAAAATACAGTGAGTTTTAGAAAATATACATTTGAAACTTCTCTCTATTAGCTGTAGTGTCATGGTCATGTGACTGTTTCTCTCGCTCTACAGTCACTCTTGGAATTTGTTTTCACTCTGTGTGTCAATAGGGAAGTTTTCTGGATCCGGCTTTTGCATCACACTGTATGTTGAGATATTACAACCTGACAATCCAGAGCCAAAATCCTGACACTTATGGTAAATCGTTATCTTTGGAACTGAAATATTTGCACACTTGTGCACAAACTTACTGTACTTTACTTGACCTCTAATTCTATCATCTCTCCAGCCTTGATTAGGATGGGTGACCTCTTGTATGAGGGGCAGGTTGACGGGCAGAAGAACTTGTTTTCTGCAGCAGAGATGTACAAACTGGCAGCACTACGGAACAAGCCACAGGTCTGTTTCATTTGAATCAATGTTTTTGTGTGTATATCTTGTGCATGTAAGTTATACTGTTCTTCTATAGGGATGGTACAACCTTGGCCTCCTTGCTGAAGAGGGTTTCAGGCTGCCGCTGTCAATACTGACTGACCTGGGCCTCTCAGAGCTGTACTTAGGAGACAACAGTTTGCTTCTAAGTGCTTTGTATAGAAGGTGTGTTCAATTCGTATGTGTATGTATCAGCTGTGAAAGTGCTGCATACTGTCTTCAATGTAAATCTGTAAAAAAAATGATTCTGTATTTTCTTCCAAAAGATGCAGAGACTCAGAAGACACAGATTCCTACTTGCCTTGCAGCCTTGCCCTCTTCAGTGTGTATCTTCAGTCATTCCAAAAAGACTATAGTGCTGTTATTAAGGTCAGTGTAATGTGTTGAAGGTACATATCTAATTAATGTATATATCTAAGTAGTCATGCTATAATATAAAAATACTCAAATATTTTTGCATTTGAAATTTTACCCGAGTAAAAGTACAGAAGTATTAGCAGGAAAACAAAAACTTCATTAGAGTGTTTGAATAAATGTACGTGGTTTCCACCCCTAGAAATACAGCAGCAGGTCAACAGGCACATCAATAAAGACTTAATTGTGATGTTGACATTTGGGTCATGTTATTTCCCACAGTTCTCCGCTGCTGTTGCTGCGGTTGCAGCTCCAACAATATTCCTAATCATCCTTGGTGTACTCAGGGGACGTGTCCTGTCTCTCAGCTAGAGCCAAAATTCTTATCAGGATCATCAGCCCAACAAACTGAAGGACTAAACTGAAAAGTTGAGCTCCACACCAACAGCACAGCAAGTCTCTCTCAGTTTACATACTGTATGTTTACTTTGAATGAATGTTTTGTACCTGCCTGAAATGTTTCTGGTTTGTATTTTTCATATTGTTAAAAGAATGTATTGACTTTAGAATTAACTTGAATGTACAATAAAGAACCTGAATAAGTGCCATGAAACCTGTAGTGAGCTTCAAGATATTGTTGGTTGATATCAGATGTTTCAGATGTTGTTCTTAGATGTCCTCTTGTCTCTCATTGTAATGACTCTCATGGCGGTTTGTGGGTGGATGACTTACAGAATATCAGGTCAACCATTACCACTTTTATCATTTATCAAAGTGCTTACTAAACAAGTATCTAACAGGTCACCTGGGCCTCACACATATCTTAAATTTGAAAATTACATTAACTAACTTAAACCCACAGTATTGTTTTCCTGCTTTTGTGTGGACTGATCTCCCACTGTCTAAAAGGTCAAAATTCAGTCTTATATTTTGCATTCATACAAAAAACACCAATGCCAGAGGATTTGTCGAAACTCATACTCAATTCAAACAATCACAGACACCTTCCCTGAGACCAAATCCCTTCAACATTCAACAGCTCATTAACACTGACAGAAAAGTTTAATTGCTTTGCCTCTGTTTGTAGAAATGATTCAGTGTTAGTTAGGGGTGAGATAGGGGTGAGTAGATAGGATGGAAAAGCTTTGAAATTTGTCATTTTAATCAGCTTTAAGAAAAAAAAAGATGTGGTCTTTCTGCAATTGAGCTGCCTCTGATATAAAAAAAAAATGTAGCGTTCAAAGACAAGAACACCATCTCCACTGTGAAACATGGAGGAGGCTCAGTTATGTTGCAGGGTTGCAGTGTAGAGTCTGGTGCATTGAATCTGTGCCGGGCACAATGAAATCAGAAGATTATCAATGCATTCATGAGGGAAAGATACTGCCCAGTGTCAGAAATCTCTGTGTTGCAGGTCATAGCTCCTCCAAACAGGATAATGACCCAAAAGAAGAATGGATGAGAAGAAAACATTGGTCCTGGATCTTAATCCAACTGACCATGTAAAGACCTGAAACTCGCAGTTAGGTGAAAGCAGCCATTGCACCTGGGAAGTGGAACAGTTTGCTCAAGAAGAGTGGACGATTCTACCTGCTGAAAAGAGTTCCCAATATTTTTGTCCATGCCATTTTAATTTGTTGTATTATTTGAAATAATGTGTTACATCAAAAATTAAAAGCAATGTGTCTGATCTATTAGATATGGAGTAAAAAAATGTAGATGCCAGTTAGTTTTATTAGTTACTCCTTTAAGAGAAAATCATGTAATATACATTTATATATTATAAAGGTGCCACGTCTGTACATCAATAACTGCTAATAAAGTTTTTTTTAGACTTTATCTGGGTGTCAGGTAAAAATTTATGAGGAGGGGCTGGAGATAGGTTGACCGCAGACGTCAGTCCACAGTTTACTGTCCTTGCCTGTGACATAGCCAATTAACAGAGCACGAGATACAGGTGGTCACAGCTTTTGTGTTTGTGAACACCTGTAGCTGTGGCCATTAATTAAACAAATAAAACAAAGGGAATCAAGCTGGAATTACAATTCTGCTGGTGGATAAAAAGGCTGGAAACGTGCGATAATGTAGGCTTAGTTGAAATTCAAGTTTTTATGTCAATTTTGAGTCAAAACTCAAATTTTATTTCATCTACATTGTGTGTTTGCCACAATTCACTTGGCTTTGTGCAAACTGCAATTGAGAGGTCAGGTACCATTGTAAAGAGATTTTGTGTGTGTCCTCTAAAAATGATATTTATGCTGTAGTTGCCCAGCCACCTAGACTGAAGACAATCTACAAAGCCTGAAAACTTAGCCAGGTGCAATAACTTTGAAGTAAGAGGCAGGACTCAGTTATTTCTGATTTATTTATCACATTGTGCATTGTTATTTTACATATCAACAATAATTGAGCGATAGGTGACTTTGAACAACATACAAAAGCAATTTATCATGAGAGCTGTCTTTAGAGATGTGACTGGACTGCTTTATGTCTTATGACTTGAGTCTCGTCCTAAAAGTCATTACACACTTGAGAGCTGCCCACAGTCCATGAGCCTTACAGTGTTTTTCTATTGATTAGCCCTGATTGAGTAGTTCAAAGTTAATGCTTTGCACAAGAGCACTTTGACAGAAGTTGTTCAGGGTAAGGAGAGGTTTGCCCATCAACTTTCAACATAGTTATTGTCATCTTGTAAAGTATTTTGCACAACAGTTTATTTTTTTTAGTATAGCCCAACCAGTGCTGGACTTGTGAGGCAGACATTGATATTTGACAGTTTAAAAATTAAGGGAACAATACAGTGTCTGATATTAATTTCTCGTAGACAACCTAATTGAGACACTGTTTCTAAATTATCTTAAGCACATATTTAGCATTTTATTTAGCATATATCAATATATCTACCCCATATTATTACCACTATTTTACTTTGTTTGTCTTTTGTTGTTATGTTTTTTTCATTGATTTAAGGCAGCATCATATTACATCCATGCAGCTTTCATCCAATGATACCAGAATCTTTTTTTCCACAATACTTTTCATGTATTGTGAATTTCAAATGTCCCGTTAAGGGGTATGCTTTCTAGTGCTTCAGTAAGATCCTGCACAGATTGTGATTTAAGTGCACTGCAGCCAGGCTTGTGACTTGGAGCTCAAAAGCTGAAATGCACACAAATGAATAGAAAAGGATACTGCAGCAGTGAGGGAATGTGAAATCAAATTAGTTTAACTCATCAAATTTTTACTTTGTGCATGTTGGCTTACCAAGAATGCAGCTCCTGACACTTTACATTATCAAAGCAATCTGTCTCCTTTTTCCTTTTCTTCCCATTTTCATCCATTGGTTTCCCTCTCATTTCTCTTTTTTCCTTTTCCGCTCTTTTCCCTCCCTCTGTCTTCGCAGATGGGTTATTTGGCCGGTGAACGGGAGGAGAGCTGTGCCAGTTGTGAGCGTACAGCAGTGGCAAAGAGAAGAAAGTCACTCAGGCACGAGTGGGAACTGGACTCATTTGTGGAATATACAGCAGGAATAACACGGAGGTGCAGATACAGTACAGGTAGTTTATGTGTGTGTGTTTGGGGTGATGGGGGTGTAACATAGTCATCTGTATCACTAAATTATGAGTTCTTCATGATTGTTTTTTTTTTGTTATTAGAGTTTTTAACTGCAGCATGGAAGACTTGCAGTATATTGAGACCCCCTTAATATTTTTTACAACATATTTCAAAAGTTAGTTACAGACTCCAAAGAAATCTATGTAAACAAAGTGTTTATCAGCTGGCTTGATATTATAAAATCTAATCTTTTACGTACCTACATTGAGTTTAATCATTATATGTTACATGAATCATATATCATTTTTGCTTAACCCCTTGACCCCAAGTCATAGGCAATTTTTTTCTTCCAATTTCTGACTGAAAAAACCAATTCTGTAGCTCTACAAGTGCAAGGCAAAATGAATAAGCTTGGACTCTATGGATAAGGGGCACTTGGGAGAATTTTGAAATACACTAAGTCTCCCTGTCCTTATCACCAGGCAAGTGAGAGAATGAGATTAGGAAAACTCAAGCAAAAACTGAATTTTTTATTTTGCGTAAAACTTCTAAATTAGAGAGTGAATGACAACCTTATAGAATGAGTTGGTATACATTGATGCTACTGAACCTGTTCTAACAATTCTAAGCTGCCACTCTTTCAAATATTATGTGAAAGAAATAACAACAATGCTAGTACGAGGTGGCCTCTCCATTTTAACCATTTGGAGTGCCAAATGTGCTAAATAGCTTTTCTTCCAGGTAATCTAACTGTGAATAATTTGGTTTCCATTAATAATCGCTCTCTGCACACAATACACCAGTCAGACATTTAACTGTTATCTCCACATGCAGTGTTTTTTTATTGTACACCTCCATTACTGGGGGCTTGAGGTAGACAAGCAGCACAGACTTCCACATGACGTATACTGGTAAATTGACCAGTTGTTACAAACATCTTACTGTGAGTTATCTCAAAGTTTGAAGTTAATTTGGGCATCTATTTCTATACAAACAGTAGAGGGCACAAAACTCCCTTCTTAAATGTGGTTGTCACCCTCAATTCACAAATCAGTCTCTTCCCAGTATGGGATGAATAGTTAAGTGTATCTATTGGAAGAAGGTAACAGACTGGTGTCGAGCATCTTTGATGAAAAATCATAACCGTGAAGTTTTGTTCTTAAGTAATTGTGTTGGTCATATTGTGATTTGCTTGGCAAGGCTAGAAAGGCTAGACTAATTTCATATGATACCAAACATGCTGTTGTTGAGGAAAAAATTCTACATTCTACATTTCAAATGTGACTGATCATTATATTTAAGATGTTGATATTTTAGGAAGCTAAAATTCAAACTGTTGCTACTCAGGCTTTACTTTATACATTTTGTTTACACAATCTGAAGCACCAACATCTGACCTTCTCAAAATGGTTGCAGTTGTCTGCATTTTTTTTATAACAGATATGGCCCAATCCTGTTACTGGGACTGGGATCCCTGTATTTTATTGTAAAAAGTTTCTATTGAAAATTACATGCAGCGATGAGGTAGATGATACAAAAGGTACTGTGATAAATGAGATAAGTGTGCTATAGGTGTATCAAAACAATACTATCTATCTGAACAAAGGTATCTGAAAATTTGCTGCATGGTGCAGTCGCCTCGCTTCTTCCTGTCAACAAAGGTTTGGCTTGTTAATTATCTAACCAGGGAAATGATTGTCAATGAACACAACAGCAGAATTTGAATCCTATCTGAAATGCTGAATAAAATCTGAGGCCACCATTCACAGGACTGGAACCAGGCTGCTTCTTTGTTTATTTACCCCACAAGTTACTTTCAAACTTGAGCACAATGTAAAAAAAAATTACTTTAATACCCACATATATTCACAAATTCTCACAGGTTTTGATGTTTAGAATTCAGTGTCTGATAATTGTAATATATAAATTTGAGGTTTAAATACCATTCAATATTCAGTACTCATTTATTTACCATTATTGGATGGTGGCAAAAGCAATATGCTGCTAGACTGTGCATGAGATGTAATGGCTGGTGATCAAATGCCTGTTGTTTGCATAGTGTTGTTCTATATTTGAAAGCACATCAAATTGGTTTTATTATGTGTCCAATGATGCCAAATAACTAATCACTCTTCAAGTCAAGTAAAGATGTGAATATAAATTAGTGGGTAAAAAGTATAGGCCTATTGATTTCATTCTTCCTTTGGAAGCCTGTTGTGAAATGTCAGGCTGAATGATAGCACTTAGTAAACTTTGCCACACAGTGTGCATCAGTTACTAGAGTGACAAGATTGAGCTTTGCCCACATTTAACGTTGGTTGTTTTCATATTGAAGTCAGCAATAGTGACAAACTGAAAGCTCTTAAAGGTTTAGCATCTATCGTGCCAACCTGTTTTGAGCAACCAAAAAATGGAAGATAAAGGCATTAGAGTCAAATGGGTACATAGCTCCCATGAAGATGGCCCACTGCCAATATGTACGAACAGTCTGTGAGCATAGATTACTTATGTTTCATTTGAGAGCACTGCGACAGACTCCTTTGTCCCTGGCAATAAAAAAATTACAAGGTGTAGCCTTGTAATCAGTAGAGGCTTGTGTATTGGTTGTAGACCCTTGACTTGGTCTTACTTTTGAAACCCAAGCAATTTCCTAAATTATAATTCCCACCACCGAATCAGAATTATATAGCCAGTTAAAAAAGAAAAGAAAAATATTTCTAGTTTCTTATATGTTCTTGTTTATTCGTACACCTGTAGCAAGTATTTGGTCATTTTATTTGTGTGATATGATAATAAACTTAATGTCTTTAGGTTATGGTGTGTTGATTGGTCAAAATGGGCATTTTGAAGATGACACAGTGGGTTCTGAGAAATTATGAAGGGCTTTTTTTCACTGTTTTTTTCACCTACATGCATGGTGAGGGCAGAATAGAAGGACCAGTGTTTCTGATGTCTTGTAAACAGACATGCAAATGAGATACCCCAATAAACTCCAGAAGCTTGTGAATAGGGTCCCAGTCACTGCATGTACAAATACAATTATATCAAAATACCTACATCCTGATACCTAAAAGCCTAAAAAAATAACTAAATTGTCCCAGCACATCTATACCATCAATCCAATTATTTGGCAAAATACACATTCAGAAATAAATGGTAAATTAAAATAATAGTCGTGAAGTTCTGAAGACCCCTCACTCATGGGCCAAGTCTGACATATTCTGAAGGTTACCTTTATTATATATTACTGGGATTAATCTAAACTATTTTGATATTAACTTATTCAACATTGTTGCTAGATGCTTTACTGTTTATTTGCTTCAATGTTCTAATAAATAATATCAGCAAAATACATTTTATTCTTGAATGAATGTTTACAGTTTTATCATCAGAATCTGATAAATTGTTGGTCATTGAATGCTGTTTGTATTAATAGCTGTGGTACTTTAGCCAGAGACTAATATTTAGTGCTGAACATTTGGTGAATTAAATATCCACCAGATGATTTATCTTTTCTGTCTGGCCTCATGAACTCTGGAGTCTCGCATGTTTTTCATATCATGTGCTTAATGGGCCTTTGCCTTAACTATATTTAGAAATGTGCAAGTAAAATGGAAATGCTTGCCAATGTCTTAATACTCTGTTTGTCACTGTATATTTCTTTTCCCACAGTATCCAATGGTGCCATGGCTGCAAGTGTCCAGAGTTGTGTGGGATATAAAGTGCTCTCACTGGGTGTGTCTTCTTCCACCTTCCAGCACCTTCTGATTCTCTGTGGTCTCTTATTGGATGCCCAGGGTCAAGGTAAGACTTAGATGTTTTCTACTCTATTTCTTTTTGGCCCCGCCGCAAGACTAAGAGCATGTGTATGGCCAAGTCTCACAATCTGTGATCAGAGTGACACATATTTCCTATTTAATTATACTTTTCTTTTCCTTTTCTTACTGTGATGCTAGAGTAATGCTCTCATTGATAGTGTTTTATAAAGTGTTGATCTTGGATAAGGCTGAAATTATTAATTCAGTGACACAAAATGCATCACATTCGTTATATTATTAGGTATAAATGCCAGTTATTCTCTGGTTCTAGCCTCTCAAGTGTGAGGATTTTCTCCATTTTTTTTCAGTATTGTAAATTGAATATGTTTGCGTTTTGGACAAGTGGTCCAACAAAATTGCAATAGTTAAGAAGCAAGAGCAGTTAACTGAAAAATAACCAACAGATTAAGTATATTGAAATTGATGATTTTTCGCAGCTGTCTTGGGACTGATATAAGGGTCACAGTCCTACCATTTTATCCATTCTTCATTCATTGAAATTTTTTGTTTTTTTCTGTTCAGTTATATATATAGTCATATATGGTTGCTAGTTTGGCAGATAAAAACAGACTGATTTGTTGACAGATAGATAATAGAGGTGCAGACCACTAGATAAATACTATAGGACCATAATGTTCTTTATTGCTCCCACTCTATAAACATCATGAAAACAATATTTAAATAGAACAAAAAGTAAGTTACAGTCTGTGCCAGATTTGATGAAAAAGGAACATACAGTGAAGCGAACTACAGTGTGATACAGATGATACTTAAGTCACTACTAAGTAAAATGAATATTTAATAAATATAGTAATTATATTCAGGTGTATAATGTGCAAAGGTACAGTATATAAGGTATGTAGTAAGCTATCAGTTTGTAGACCATATTTAATCCTCATATCCTAGGGAGACAAGGCCACTATGCCCTCTGCTGTCAAAGCACTCCACTGGCTTCCGTCCCTCCCTGTGACTGGTTTTATTTATAGCATGGCAGGAATTGCTACACTAACAAGTGACAAGGGCTCAAAATATGCACACACACACACGCACACGTGCAGCACAATAGTGCCAGCTTTCAGGGGTGGTAAGGGGCAGCAACAAGGTTAATGCTCGAGAATAGGGAGTAGTGTATTCAGCCCGTATGAAATGAGCTCTGATTAATGGGCCTCAGCATTGGCATATGCCAGGGTGAATCGTGTGGGAGGACGGGATAGTGCAAGGCCAGGAGAAGATTAGAGCCATCCCTATATCCAAATATCAGACATTTAGCTGACATTTAGAATTAGTTTACAGTTACCATTTTCTATTTATAAATAAAAATATTCTGTCAGCTGCTTTTTTCTCTGTGAGTATTGAGAACTACTCCCACTTATGTTGTAAGTTAGTTACTCTCATTTAACAGATAAAGAAAGAAGGTTTCAAAAATCTTGATATTCAAGCCTGAAACCTGATTGTTCCGCTTAATTGTCTCATGCTGCAAACATGCAGCAAACTACAAATGACATGACTAATGTTGCAAGTAGCTATGGCTAAATCTTAAAACTTATTTGGCAGTAACATGGAAATTGACGTGCAGTGGAGTGAAGAAGTGGAATCACTTTGGGAAGCCTGGATCCAGCAAGAAAAGTCCATTTTTATATTATTTATTGAAATGGCTATGGCTGGCAGGTTGACCATTTCCAACTCTCAGACACTCTGGGATGAATCGCTGTAACGATAAGCACAAACTGTGTACATGTAATAAACTGTAGTGTTATTCATTTGCATAGACTATACACTCATCAAGCACTTTATTAGGAACACCATACTAATACCTTTCTTTGTTGTCGAAACAGCCTTTGTGGCATGGATTCCATAAGATGTTGAAAACATTTCGTAAGGTCTGTATTGACATAACTGCATCACATCATTTCCGCTGATTTATCAGCTTTACATTCATGCTGCCAATATCCCGATCTACCACATTCCAAATGTGTTCCATTGGATTCAGATCTGGTGACTGAGGAGGCCACTGAAGTTCACTGAGCTCATTGTCAATGACATGGTGCATTATCATCCTCCAGGTAGCCATTAGAAGATGGTACATTGTGGCCATAAAGGAATGCGCATGGTCAGCAACAATACTCAGACCGTGGCATTTAAATGATAATTGACTGGTATTAAGGGGCCCGAAAAGAAAACATTTCCAACACCATTAGACCACCACCTCCAGCCTGGACTGTTGACACAGGGCAGGATGGGTCAATGGATTCATGCCATAGATGCCAAATTCGGACCCCTACCATCTGCGAGATTCATCAGACCAGGCTACGTTTTTCTAGTCTAAAGCTGTTCTGTTTTGTTGAGCCTGTGTCCATTGCACCCTCAGATTTATATTCTTGGCTAACAGGAATGGAACCTGGTTAGGTCTTCTGCTGTTGTAGCTCATCTACCTCAAGGTTCGACATGATGATTGTTCTGAGATATTTTTCCACTCACCACAGTGAGTGGTTATCTGACTTACTGTACAACTTGTACCAGTCTGACCATTCTGCTTTGTCCTCTCTCATCAACAAATTGTGTTCTTTATTTTTCAGTTGATTCATTTGTAATTTATGATAACTGCCAACCCTTTAACTATTTCATGTACCCCTGGTACTCGTCAGAGATCCATGTGACCAGTTAAAATTTGGATTGTAATATGTCTTGAATCCACATGCAGCATCTTTGCATATGGAAACTGATTTTAGTGATCCTGAAGAGACTTAACCACAAAAACACTGTAACAAGAAGTGGCCTCATTACATAGTACAAACTGTCAAAATTAAATAATTGTCAGAATATACATGTGTGGTAAGCAATGGGATCAGGAGTTTGCTGTGCTGTGTGAGTAAGGTTTAACTTCTTTTTACTATTGTTTTCCTTGTGGCCAACATCTGGTTTTTAGCTTTTCTGCCTCCCATGGTTCTGTGCTTTCTGCTGAAGATATGGTATTCTTGTCAAGGTGAACTATCTGCTGCAGAGACACAGTCAGGAGAGTGAGCTTGTCCCGCATGCTTAGTTTGCCATGCCAGATGTGAACAATGACAAGTCACATTGGTGGCAGAGAAAAATAACTTCATAAAGATGTCATGTCAGTGTAAGCTTAAAAAGAAAAGTTTTACATTACATTATTATAATGTTTTCAAGTTGTTATGTGAAATTTGAAGAGAATGGCAAAAATAATTGATGTTACATTGTTGTTAATCCAATCATTCAAGCAGATACTTTGTTCTTTTTTTTTTTTTTTGGAGTGGTGGGTGGGAGAACAAGATGTCCAAGTAGTAACTCATCTCATAAATTTTCCAGAATTCATCATGAAAATTGCACAGGTATGGCCATTAGAAGTCCACTTCCTCCTCCTCTAGTTTGAATTACAGAGTTGAACTGCTGAGTAAACACCAGTGAAAATGCAACATCCTCATCCAACACACGTCAAGAATCAGGCTTTTGAGACATTAATGTTGGACATTTCACAAAGGGTTTGTCCCACAGGGCTTTGGATTATATAACAAGGAACCTTCTTTTCTTTCAGCTGAATAAAAACTGAATCATTTTACTGTTAACTGCAGGGAAAGCATATATTTATCACAATATTTACTGTTTTTTGCAGCTCTGACTGTATTTATTATGCCATTAATCAAACACTGATGACATCAGAAAGTCCTCCCACACAGACAGAGATTCACATTCATTTTGAATCTGAATTTTGAATCCTGCTATTCTGTATCAGTTGGCTTTGCCCAAGAGTTAAAGCTGGGTGTCTGTAGGTCTTGTGAAAATCTTAACAATCTTTTTTTGATCCGTTGTGCACTGTTTTCCTAGTGATATCAGCTATGTTGTCCAATTTCATGAATTTGTCATGATATAATTACTATGATACCACTTTAATTGATTTCAACAGTTCTTCTCTAACACTATTCTTAGCATTCAGTTTGTTTGATTTCTAGATCAAGTCATCATTCTGTGGACTGAGAATTTATCGGCAGCACACTATAGTTCCCTTTGCCCCTCATACTTTTGGTATATGTAAATCCTTGTGATATGAGCTGGGAATTTGAGCTCATCATACTGCTGCACTCATCCTTAATTGGTCTGTTCAAGACCATCATCTAAATACCTAATATAGAAAGTGTGCTCTTGATGCTGTTCTTGGGCAATCACATTAAACTGTCATACAGCTCTAATACATCTGTTTATGGTAATTCGACCAAGCCACGATCTCTGATTAAACAATCAATGTGAATGATATGCAAGTAATTTCTCAGATACACTGGACAACTCTGGGTACATCACTGGAGGCACTTCAGCTGCTTGTAATGTGCCAAAAGCCAACTCTGCCTTATCAGAGCAGCTGTGGAAGCCTGCCAACCACCTGGCAGATTGATTTTTTTATTACCAAGAATAAATGGATATTGAATCTGTGACTACCAGAGTGACCTCGCAATGAAGACACTAATGTATTTAAGTTTAGTGTGGGAAAGCACAGTTTGACAGCCAAGCTGATTCTATTATGTGTAGTGTTTTTAATTTACACAATGAAAAGTGCCCAAACCTGTGACACAGAGAGACCCATTACACTGGCAATAGTCATATTTTTTTCAACCCCTTTTTTAACTACTTTTTTATTTGTCATGCTCTATTTGTGTTAAATGAACAGCACATATCACTAAACTGTATCACTTTATATGAAACCTCTATCTCTAATCCACAACTTTACCTTCATAAAGCATAAGAGCTGCTACAAGTCTTCTTCCTGCATTATGATGTAATATAACAAGAGTCATAAGTACAATTCTTGTTCACAATGACAGTACCCATTTTGAATTAAAAGTATTCTCGATCTGTTGCTTTCTTTAAATGTAATAGATGAAGAATATGGTGATGGCTTGCCATAACACACTCCTGACAGCTCACTGTCTCCTTCAAGTAAAGTAATGATGTGCCAATATCCAGCAAACATGCCGGAGGGCTCAGACCGAGGCAGAAAACAACTGACTGTCATGCCATTTGTCACTGCAGGCATTTAGTTGATCCCAGCACCTGAGCCAATGTTCAAAACTTAAAGAGAGCATGGCAGACATTCAAAGTGGAAGTGTGGTGGCACAGAGGAAACAGAAGTGTAGACTTGCTGAAAGAACATCTTAGTAGGAGTCTTGGCTTATTTGGCACAACCCATGGACATCACATTCTGGGGTGGATCATAAATGACAGTAGAAAATACAAAAAGCTTGAATGTTAATGAGTTACAGAACCTCACACCCGACTTCCTCTCTATCTCAATGTTTCTACAACAAAGTGTAAACAAATGTATAAAGATCCGTGACATTTCACATTTAAATTTGTGTCATTATCAGAGCAGCAACAATCCTACTTCTCTCCCCAAACTGGTTCCAGTGCCTAATCTCCTGACATCGGCCAATATAGCATATAGTGATAAATAAGTACCATTGACTGAATTCCTCCATACACATTTGGGTAGACATAGGATTGTGATCTGAAAGAAAACGAGGTGGCAGAAAAATTACAGAGTAAAGATTCATTCATATGGAGCTCAAATGTACAACATAATTTTCCCATTTTTCTGCTTTGTGATCAGCACCCTTTCTGTCTTATAATAGTATATATGGTTTGGTTTTACAATGCATTTTTTGGGAATGTGCTGAGGCAGTGAGGACATGTTGTTTATGCCTTCTCACACTAGATGGCAGTATTGCTTTTGTAAAACAACAAAAATTCAACCTACCTTTCTAGTGGGAGCCACGGAAAAGGTCAAAGGCTTTAATTATTTGATAAGTACAATTAAGTGATATAGGCTATAATATTCTTTCATCAATTAAATCTGTCCCTGTCATGCCTTGTTTTGCATTCACATCAGTTATGTTTTTATTTGTATCTGTGTCATTGTAGATTTACACTTCAATTAGGTTAAGATTTTTTTAAACAAAACATTTCTGTTAAGTAGAGACAGCATAATGGTTTAGAGTGGGCCTCCAGTATCTCCTTTATTCAATCAAAGACAAAAGCCAAAGTTATTCATTAGATTTATTCAGCCCAAACATGGTTGTTGTAGTGAAATGAAAAAACCCCACAACACAGCAGGGTGTAACTCCATTACAACACAAATGACTCTAACGCCATCTTATGAAAACCACCATTTAGGGAGTTCATTTAGGATGCCTGGTTGCACATGCTTATTTTGATGACCCTAATGTCACTGAGCCAAAAGACATCATTCTGGAAGGGTTTTTGTGGCAGTATTTATTTTAGAGGACTTGGTCTGTTGTGTTTTTCATCTGCTTTACTCTGATTTACCAATGTATAAGGTCATGAAGTATTACAGATGGCTATAAAAGCCATGGAACATCTACTGCTCAGTACAGAACAAGGGGAGTGAAGTCCCAGTGGACTAAGTCACAGTCACTGCCTGTCACTCCCTATGCACACCAAGGCTCATTAAGTCTAACTCTCTGGCTTTATGCTTCCCTTTAGCATCACCTCTTTTCCAACAAAAGTTTCTGTGATAATTCTTATTCCATTTTACAGGAGGAAAAGAACATAAATGTGATGCACTACAAGTTTATATTATGAGGCTGTGACCTTTATATTGTCTTCCTGGAGAACGTGAGCGTAACAAAGAAATTTGAATTTTGCATTTGAATATTTTTTGTCACTTAAGTGACACTCTTATCTAGAGCAACTTCCAGAGTGTTCAACAGACAAAAGGCCTCAGTTACAAAATCATCAGATTCACAGGCAAACTGTTCTCAGGAGTTCAGGGGAGGGAAAAACATATTATATATTATTATATTATGATATTTTGTTGTGAGTGTAAGCCTGGTTGTAAATTTTCATGACTCCTACTGTTGAAATCATAAGTTAGTTGACAAAGAAGTCTAACCACAAGGTCCATTTAATAGCAGCTCTGAAGCTTGTATCACACAATCTCAAGATGGAGTTTCCCCAGTTGTTATAAGTATATTAAGTTTTTCTGGGCCTTTAAAGGGGCACCTCACTGATGCATACATTTCTGCTGTAGCTCTGGGGGACCTTTTCAATGTTATAGAAAATAACCCTGATGACATTATCAGGGTTATTTTCTACAAATGTTTATTATAAAGCCTGCATTACAAAAAAGTTAGATGTTCCATATAAACAAAGGAAAAGTGCATCAGCAGAGCAGTCTACTACAGTAATACAGAAAATGTGAATAAGAGAGGTTCATGACTATGAATATATGTCATCTAGTTAAGCATTATATTAATGCTACTAGTGCATGAAAACTGAAATTTATCCTTTTTGAAACAAGTACAATCTGTAACAAAGCAGAGGAGGAAATGAGATGAAATTGTTTGTGCTCAGTTCTCAGCATCATATTCCCACAGATGTTCTGACATGTTATATTTATAATAAACATCAGCTGCTTGAACAGCATGATTGCTGTAAATCCAAATATCTGTTAGTAGCTGACTTCAGAGCTGAATTATGTATGATGTACGTATGAATGAAAATATATTACTTTTCCCGGCTCAACATGACGAAGGAATGTAAAATAAGCAAATAGCATTAGCAGTACAAAACAGATACAGAACAACTTACATTGGTGTGTTAGCAACATGTTTTTAGCATAAAAGATGGTTTGAAAAGCATGAATGTTAAATGGCTAATATACAACAAGAACTACTGTATATAATGAATTCCATCAAGTAAAATAAAATTGTGACATTTTGATGACTATGAAACCCAAGATATAAGGTATATACAGTAATGCTGATAACTCAGCTTTTGAAATAGTCCTGTCCACACACTTTGGCTAACAAAGTTTGTAATGGAGTTTGTAAAAGTTTTTGACAAAATATCGGGTTAGAATGAATGATTATTGTACTTTAACACTGTCTTCAGGGAAGTCGAAAAAATTTTCATTGAATTGGAGCAAATCTAGCTCTCCCGTTGGATTCTCAAAGGTAGAACAAATCGAGCGATCTGATTGGCTGTCTCTTCCCTGGATATGGAAGAAATAGAAAGAATGCTTTGGAAGATAGGAGGTGGAACATTCTGGCCAAAAGGATGACATGCAAGTTCAGGAAACGTTTCCACATTTTCTTCTGCTGGCGTGGTTCGAGAGCAAATAAATTGAGGGCTACCTATTGCATGTGTGGAATGACTGGTGTTTTTTGCTAGGCTTTGCAACCGGAAACAGTATATAGAGCAGGCGTGGCCAAATGAGGAATGGAAATGGTTGCCTATTGCATGTGTGGAATCACTGGTGTTCTTTGAGAGGCTTTGCAACCGAAAGCAGTACATAGAGTAGGTGTGGCCAAATGAAGAATGGGAACGGTTGCCTGTTGCATGTGTGGATTCACTGGTGTTCTTTGCAAGGCTTTGCAACTGTGAGTAGTACATAGAGCAGGCGTGGCCAAATGAGGAACTGGCAAAAAGAGGAATGAGGCCAGTTCCTCATTTGCCATGCCTGCTCTATGTACTGCTCACACTTCAAAGCCTTGAAAGAACACCAGTGATTCCACACATGCAACAGGCAACCTGTCCCATTCGGCCATTGCCTGTCTATGACTGCTTTCGTTTGCAAGGCCCCTAGCAAAAATACTCTAGACCCTGCCAAGATCCCAAGAATGTGCTCACTCTTTGGAGCAAATGGTTGCACATATAGGCTCAGAAATTTCTCTTATTACTCTTTTAGAGGATTCTTTTCTAGTTTATCGCTTATATTGCTATTTTATTTTTCTATATACAACAAATTTTGGACATCAACACTCTCAGGGTTAGTTGACTACATATAGATCGGACTCAAATCGTCGGCCAACGAATTTGCGTGTCTCATTAACTCACTTTTGACTTGCACGCGCTCTAGGTTACAGTATGTGGTTTTATATAAAGATGGTGCTTTTTGCCGCGATTGCGCCATGAACTTTGAATTGCCCTTCTCTGTATCGATTCCAATTTTTCATATGTGCTGCTGAGCAAGCAACTGGTCCTTGTGTGATGCTGCATTATAAGCCCCGGTCGGGAGATCAACCCCGTTGCAGTGGTGCAGACTCAAGTTCTCCCATCCCCTAGTAGAACGACATCACAAAAGTATGGGACTAGTTCTTTCTCCATTTATCAATTAGACATTTGTAATAATAGCATACTGGCTGCTTATCTGCATGATTAAGAAATTAACCAACACAGTAAGACCAAAATCTGCGTGTGTGACTATGAAAGAGAGTACAGTGAGACCAGACAAACACTCTATCTCAGTCACGAGCGAACATGTTCACAACACCTTTCTCTCTCCATAATATTAGCTCTTGTCGAGTCTCCTCTGAACGGCCTATATATCTTACGAACACGGTATCGTTCTTTCGGAGCCCTTGTGACAGACACCGTAGCTGTGCTTATATGTAGATCCAACGCATGTACTATGTCGCTCATCGACTCAGCGTGGAGATGACTTAGGTCATGATGCGAGAGCTCTACTACTCTCTGAGATGTCCGTACCTTAGAGGTTGTGCCTCCAGTTACAGCGATGCATTTAGGTGCCGTAGCATCAGATGGTCATTCTGCTCCATGTGGTAATCTTACCACCGTCCAACGCGCAGGTCTATTGTAACTAACATTTAACAGGGCAGCATGTCGGCCTTTTTCTCAAGAGATACAGTATGCAAACGCTCCATGCGCTGAGTCAAGAGGAATCACCTTAGTTGTATATTTCTTATCTCCACATCACATTCGCATATCATGGTCTCGACAACAGTGCTTCCCATTATATTCCTTTCTCATTGATGGCCTGCTGAGCGTTCGCGCTCGTAGTCTACATTTGTTGTACTCGCTCAATTCTGTGTGTATGAGTTGAATATGGTGTCATCATAACTGTATAAGCATCCACAGCTTCAGAACCATTACTCTCCTACACATGCTTATCTCAGGAGCAAACTTCAGATATTCACTCATTTCCTATCTTCTTATTTGTGTGACCAGGTTGTAGTCCTCACTAGCTTCTTTCTCGCGTGCTGATTTCACACAGATGTTTCTTAGCTGATAACGTAATTACCGCTTACTTTAGTATCTTCGCTGCACTTGTCCAAGCCCTTGCTAAAGAACATCAAAGTGATTTCCACACATGCAACACGGCAATGGCCGTCCCCATTCCTCATTTGGCCCACGCCTTCACAACTCACTACCTCGGTTGCAAGCACCTCCGCAAGGAGAAGTGACCAGTCATTCCACACAATGCAAACATGGCATAGCGCATGCTCTTCTCTTTTAGCACGGAGTTGTGTTTTGCCCATCATTTGGATCAACCAACTGGACTCTGCTGTCTAAATCTGATATCTTAATGTCTTAGGTTCCAAAGGCTAGCATGGAAAACAGGGATTCCACACACATAAAACAGGCTGCCGTCCTCATTCGATGTCGTGATATATGCTCAATGTGTGGATGTTAGGTATCATTCGTTCTTGTTGTATCAAGATTGAATAGCTAAAAACTGCTAGCCAAATGTTTTGTTGTCCATAAGAACTCTTTGCTTAGAATGAGTTCTGAATTTACAACGTAATCGAATTCCCACATCACCAGATATGCAATTAACACGTCACGCATGTCAATCCTGTGCACTTTGTAGGCCTCTATCAGTCACCTTACTCACTAGTGTATCAGTAGCCTGCTGTTGTATCCTGATGTGACTCCAAGCCTCGCAAGGAACACAGGCACTGTTCCTGTCATGCCGCTACACCACACTATATACACTTTAACACGCAGGTACAGCTTTGTGTGCCTCAACTATTCTCGGATACTCTATGTTAACCACCCGTAATGATGATCTATGCTCAGGTGCGAGCGCCTCCACGTCTTAAGACCTCTTATTTGGGTGATACTCTGCTACATTGCAGACAAGCTTGTCAAGAAAGCAGTGAGAACTATTCAACGGAATCACATCTTCATCGCATACATGCAAACCCACACATCCAAGTTGCCTCAGTTGTGTATCAATTACGCGCCCTAGCCAACTCCCTCTACAATCCTTCCCTTCTCTCCTCTTGCCTGTTCCTGCTCTCGCTGTTGGACACTGTTTCTAAGATTCCGAGGGCTGGTCTGTCTCTATGCAAAGGCTCTTGCTGCTAACCTCGAGAGTGAGCAGTACATAGACAAGAGCGTGCGCCAAATTCGCAATCAGAAGTGCGTCCATATACGTACCTCAAATGAGTAGAACCACAACTGCTTTAGTGACGCAGACTGTCTGCGCTGGCTGTCAATCTTTCCGCACCTCATAGCTCTTGCATCCACCATTTCGCGGTCAAAGCTTATGAGCACGCAACATGTGAAAAAAGAGTGAAGGAGATGGAACCATAAGAAGCAGAAGAAAGATAAGAAGCAATGAAGGAGAGACCAGAAATGAGAGGAAAGGCGAGCCAAAAGTCAACGCACGAGAATGAACACGCCGATGCTGCGCTGCCTGTTGTACTCATATCGTCGAGAAATTGCAACTATGGTTGATTGTGCCTTTGCGAGGAGATTGTCGAGTGGCATTTACCTTGAGTTAAATATGACCAGTAGACATTTATGAACAGCGTGCGAGATGAGGACCGAAATAGTGGAATCTGAGAGTGAAAAGTAGCAGAGCAAGAAGATGATGAGAGAACAACTGTTCCCTATCTACAGTGAGTGATGTGTAGATGATGGTGAATTTCTGAGCTGAAGGTATGAGTCCTGCTTATTCGAGTCGAGGATGAACTCTTTGCACACTACGAGATCTCCTTAAGCCTTCTCTCTGCAGGGTGAAACTCTTAAGACTGTACATCCACTGCGCATGATTCTCCCCAGCCGTCTTATTTGCTGCAGGGTGACAACTTTGCGTTTACATCCTCTCTGCTAGATCATACAGCACAGAGTCATATGGAAATAGCTGCTTAAGGTTAAGTGTGCGTACGTGTGCCTTTGGTGCATATGTGTGTCAAAACGCATTAGCTGCGTGGTAATGAAATCTGAGGGGATAATGAATTGAGCCCATTGGTGTAAGAGATTTAATGTTCTTTTATGGAGTCTAATAAGATAGCATGTCCAGCAAATTAGTGTGTCATTAAGAGATTGTATTTTCCACCATAATTTTTTTTTTATCCCTGCCATCTCGCTGGTAATTAATATACTTTGGATTGTAGAGTGTGTTACGCAGAGAGGTGGAAAAAAAAAAAGTCTAAAAATTAAACATTGGAGTGCATTAGAATTTGTTTTCCACAGAAGCCAAAACGCTTGTGACTATACATAAAATATTTGGAATGATTTGAGGTTGGAAAAATGCTTATTTGCTTCTTTTTTTTTTTTTCTCAAAAAGCCGCATAGATGGGGAAAGAAGTATGTTTAATGTGTTCCCATAATTCTGTGAATAAAGATGGCTTCTTTTTTTTCAATGTTACCCAAGTTCGGGCTGCAAAAAAACACTTTATCAATTTTGGGCCTTGATTTAATGGTATGACACTATTTTTCAATGTCGATAACAACTTGATCTTTAGAGGACAGTACAGCAAACCTCCTCACAATGAGTCTGAATCATTATAATAAAGTGCACGGCCATGACTGTCGTGACGCTCCCTAAGTGCCGAATACTCTTTTCCTTTGAATCTGGCCCACTCACAAGTCTGAGGATACTTCAGAGAGTGTTTCTCAAAAGTCATTTCACAGTCTGTAAACGTTCACAATGCAGAGCGATCCTCCCGATCGCTGAAGCTGAGCTACCATCCAACAACTCAATCAAAAGTCCAAACCGCAGAACTGCCCTTAAAACATAAAAAGCTAGCAGAGGCATGGTGCTACTTCACACAACACAACACCTGCCCTTTGGGTCGCATTTTGGTGGAAGTCTGGCGCCTCTTTCCTTCGTAAGCAGAACATTTTGAGAAGGAATCCCACTGTGGAAATGAACTAGAAAATGCATTCCCTCTTCCTAATGACCCTGATAGAGAGACAATTACAGTAGACCTATACAGGGAACAAGCAGACAATAGTATATCCCATTTTAGAATTTGTTGTCTTGGGCTTTCTGAGAACTCAAAAGTGTGGGGATGTATGTATTTGTGTGAGAAACTACAATCGCAACAAAGACTGAACAGAATTATAAGGCCATGAAAGCATTATAGTTCTGAGTTAGAAGCATCAATTTTTGTTTCTTCTCTCTTCCCCTCTCTCCTCTCTTTCCTTCTGTCCAGCCTTTCTCTGCTGCTTGGACCAATTAACCAAAGCTAAATCAGCTCATATGAAACATCTGTTCACGTTGACTTTTTCTCTCTCTCTGTGAGTAAAACAATGAATCTCCCCAGATGAATCAGTCACAGAAGCAGCTCAGAGGGAGGTTTGCCACGTAAGAGAATTTGTTCAGCGGAGTCTTTTATTGAAGCAATCTGTCTTCTTGGACAAGGGAACAGGTCAGATGAGTGCCGGGCCAGAACTGATTTGTGCTGGGTGATGATAGTATAGAAGCACTATACGAATATTTTGCTGAAAAAGGTAATAAGAGTCAAGTAGGCTATATGGTAGTGGGACAGATGGAGGGACGTTGCCCTGTTGCGTTGATGGTGGCATAGACTTAACTCATGGAATAAGTGATATGATGCTATCTGTTTTGCGCAGAGTGAATGAATATGCAATGAGCTATAAGATCAGAGTGCTTACACTATCGCAAACTATCGTCATGGCCTTTGAACTTGTGGATAGTATGTGGAGCGAAATTCCAGAATGAATGGAGGACGGTACAAGGGCTCTGTTCGGTTTTTATGCTCGCTGATGGAAGATTCTGCTTCTGAGGATTCTCTAGGATTGCTCTCCCATCGTCTTTAAGAGGTTACCATCTACTCGAAGACTGGAGATAAGAGATAGTCAAACAATCAGAGTCAATAGCAAAAGAAACTTGCAGATGGCCGAGATCGTTACCAACTTGGGCCAAATGAAGAAACAGGAAAACTGAGGATAGGTGTGCTGGTGCCATTTGTTGACTCTATTATTTGTTGAGATGAAACTTGCGCACTGTGTCTCGCGAGCGCCAACCGAAAAGCTACTATGAGAGCGAGGTCGGGTCCATATAATGGGAATAGGGACGGTTGAGACCTGTTTTTGTCATGTTTGGGAAATCAACTGATTGCTTTCTGTGCAAGGCTTTGGCTAATCTGTAAAGCATGTACCATACGCCAGGCAGGCATGAGCCAAACATTGAGTGAATTGCGCATAAGAGCAAGGAAAATGAGGATCGCGCTTGACTCTTGAATGCAATGAGTGGAGACTGATCGGCTTCTCTGTAGTCTCGCTCAACCGAAAGCTAGTACATAGAGTAGGCTGTGTGCTCAAAACCTGAGGCGAAATGTGGGAACTGGCCGTTGTTTGCCACTCATATTGCATAGTCGCACTTTTGAATCACGCGAGGTGTTCTTTTTGAGGCTCTTTGTCCATATCTGTTGGCTAGGGCAGTATCTCGCATATGAGCAAAAGGGATGTTAGAGCAACCTCACATTCCTGCGAAGTGACGGAGAGTGAACGGTCCTAACACCAGCATTGCGACACAATTATGACATGGAAGACTGGGCATTGCCCTAGAAGCCATTAGTGCTGCGAAGTGACATGAGCTTCATTGATAACCAATTGATACTGTATGAGAGCTAAGAATGTGAGACTGTTTGCAAACTTTGCTATAATATTATGCCAAGGTCGTTCTTCATGATCAGACTAAAAAGAAAGAGGGAAACTTAGAGTAGGAATCAACGAATAACGCACGGACTAAATAGGGAAGTCGGGTTTCGTCGGAATTGTTTTATGCTTATAAGACTCGATTATGAATATTGAGCTGATGTGCTATTAAGAGCACCACACAACTCAGATACACACTAGTGAAGGGAATTGTGACACTAAGTGATGTTGACTGAGGCTCTCGTTGCATAATCTCAAGTGATGTGGTTAAATATCTTTTGTACTCTTCACAAGAGCTCTCCTCGATAAAACATTATGTCCTGCCAGTACTAACGCCTACACACTCTAGCTCACTAGTAGCTGAAGTCACGATAATTATATCTAAGCATTTAATTGTTTCTTACTCTGGATATATATATTGTGGAGAGAGGATATACTTTTATATTTTCTGTTATTACCCTCTTTCACTTGAGAGTGTCCGTCAGTTCCAATCTAGCAGGGAGTCAGGAGAGGAGTAACAAACTTGACGCTTGTGAGAACACACATCACAATCGGGTCGCATTTGAATTCTCCAAACGTAACGCGGGGGCGGGAGCTTATTGTGCAGCCATTCCTAGATGCTATATGGTATCAAGTCGCTAGGTACTCAGGATAGAAGAGGCACGAGAGAGAGCAGAGATGAGGAGATGAGAGAAGATTGAATTCTGAGCTCATCGAGATGGAGATGTCCGGACGCTTTATCGAAGCGATGTGCCTCACTTTGCTAGATCAGAACGGAGAACATGGGACGGCACTCCGCAGATATATATGTGAACGCCTCGTTTCCTCAACATTCTTGCTCGCATTACCTCTGCGCTTGGGAGATGGAGAGTGAGTATGTCGATGAGATGGCGAAGCAATACAAATTTGGTACCGTGCGCTTGCTCTAATCTAGCATTAGTGTGTGGTGATTACTGATTTATCCTGGCTGTGTCTTTCCCTATTTGCACTAAGCACACAACCCTCTGGGTCAAATCACTGAGAGAGTGAGATTATATATGTGGAGTTAAATTCACTACGGTAGGACAGAGAGAGTGTGACCAATGGGCGGAAAATTGGGACTCTCATTTGTCGCTGGCTGTCTTATAGTGCAGATGCCTGTCTGTGATCTGACTTCGTGTGGTGTGATATCTTCATTCTATGCCAAGAGTGTGTGCCTTTGGGTACTAAGATGAGTGATGCAGATAACATACTAGTATAGCATGGGACACATGGACCCAAATCTAGGAATCATGTGAGCGCATTGTCTATTTCCTTGCCTGTTTTGGGTTCCGAGTGGCAGGTGATAGCGCTCATTTGGCCAACGCCTGCTCTATGTACTACTCACCTAGTTATGGTCCGTACACACCAATTAAGCTCGAAGTAGTAATCCACCCAAGCTAGTGAGAAATCAACACATGTCAACACGAAGAGGCAACGCGTGATATCCATCATGCTCTATCCCTCATCTCTGGCCACACCTCACACTGACTAGTTGTTAGTGTGCGTTTTCGGTGGTTGTGCAGAAGCCTTGCTGTTCAGATAGTGTTAAGTGCTAGTCGATGGTGTGTGGAAGTTTCATCACAAGATGAAAGGTTAGGTCACACTACCATCATTTAACCTCTCATTATTCTTGGGCATCAATCTTTTTTGGGTCCTACCTGGTTTTTCTGGACCTTTTCACCTACTCTGTTCTGCCGAAGTAGATTTCGAGAGGGGGCGCTCAGCACAGAGAGGAGCCGCCTAGTCTCTTTAGTGCCATCTCGAACATGGACAACAATATAGACAGAATACGGTTGTGGGTCCACTCCAATCTATTTATTTTTGCTCTCGTATACTCTATCTGTCCATGCAGAGAAGAAAATGTGGAAACGTTTCCTGAACTTGGCATGTCATCCTTTTGGCCAGAATGTTCCACCTCCTATCTTCCAAAGCATTCTTTCTATTTCTTCCATATCCAGAGAAGAGACAGCCAATCAGATCGCTCGATTTGTTCTACCTTTGAGAATCCAAGGGAGAGCTAGATTTTGCTCCAATTCAATGAAAATTTTTTTCGACTTCCCTGAAAGACAGTGTTAAAGTACAATAATCATTCATTCTAACCCGATATTTTGTCAAAAACTTTACAAACTCCATTACAAACTTTGTTAGCCAAAGTGTGTGGACAGGACTATTTCAAAAGCATACGTTATATAATTATAGCGATTGGAAATAATGCTCACTATTACCATTTATCTCTATATATTACTTTTGCATAGGTTTTCAGGTAGGTAGATACACAACTCGAAACAATTGTGTTATATGATAATATAGGCTTTTGAATGGCGGATATCCATCATTATGATGGGGGCAGTAATCTAGGACCTTTGATCTTGTGTAACCTAAATGCCTATTTTAATATATCAATTCAATCCATATATATTACAATATCCTCACTCTTTCTCTCAAACTCACGCACATCACATGTTTTCCCTTGCGTATGCAACACAAGATATAACTATGTGTGAGTGCAACATAATTAAAAACAATAGTGTGATCTTAGACACATCACCTTTGAGTGTTGAAAAATAGTTTGTTCTAGTAGTCTTTTTTTTGTACTTGCTATATTGCTTATTTGTTTGCTTATATTTTTTGATCTCATTCACACTTCTCGACATGATATGAGTCGTGAGAGTAATAATATTATTTTTTTTCGCTACTTTCAATTTAGACGTATCATCATACTCTATTGGTGTTTGCTTTCCAGGTCTGCACCAGTCAGACCATATTACTCTATAAAAGCCATTAATTATATAGTTAGGCGGTAGAGTATACAGTCAATATATCATTGAGGTGTTCACACTGCAGCTGAGTAATGTTTACTCTATAAAATATATATAATTACATGAATGCTAGAACAATAATTTCGTGTATGAGCGGAGATAAATGGATATTTAAGGTGAGTAATCTTTGAGACACGAAGCAATCTTTCACTATACAATATTATCCTTTGATGGTTGTATATAATCAGAGTGTCGCTACACGACTCTAATAAGGAGACGAAACCATATATTCTTCTCAGAGTTATATTTTCAATGCTCAACTAGGTTAGCACGATTATAATTATCAAATCGCCATAATAAATGATAATCTGACTTGAGTTAGTTCCATGAGTACCATCACCGGGTGGCGTCCTATGAGTTCACATTTGCTCTTATCTTATACTATACTGTGATCAGTAGACGGTTCTCTGATCTTGGTCGCTCGAGGAACATTTTTGAACCTCGGTTTAACTATTGTTTTTCAGTTCACATGTGATAGCACATAATAAATACTTGTTTTGTCTAACATTATCGCCAGAGCTCTTTTTATATTATCACTAAATACATTTTGAGCTTACCAAGATAAAAGAAACACCTGATATTAAATGTACACACACTCACATGATTCTCTACTTTCTAATGTACATAATTCTCTTGATCACTATCCTGTAAAATTAAGAACGCTTTCATCCACGAGAAAGGTAACATACAGCAAGGATGAGATAGTTTATTGCATCAGTGAAATTTGTGCCTCTCTAAAATATATATAGGCCTAGAGAGAGAGATTAATTTATTAACCAGTGTATATACGAAGCATAGGAGCGAGAACACTCAAACGATCAGTATTGCACGCAGGTTGTCCGTAATGACAATCTTACACAGAGAGCATGCATATGTTATAAACATCGCGTGACCTTCACTTTGTGGTAATGGTATCGAATTCTATTGTCTCACACCTCAACACTTCTAATTTATATATCCTCGATATCGAGTACGCTCGAGACATGATAGAGAGCAGTCTCTTATCGAGACCAGTCGGCTCTACAAGCGCACCATACAACCAAAACTATACTCCAATCAAATATACACATAACTCAATCATAACAAACACATAATCGCTACTCTATCCCCTCACCATCGCACATCATGAGAACACGTTATGCCCTGTGAATACTGACACTCGCACACATATTGGCACTCAACATGACGGACCCTATCACACACATCTCGCACATCAATGTATCATGACAACTCACTTACTGGAACAGCTCTCCTGGCTCTCTTGACGAATTAACGAAGATCGCTCACTTAAGTGACAAACAACAGCTATATGACGAGAGAGTCGCAGAGAAGATAATCAAGAAGGATATGTTTGTGATATTCTCGTATAATACGCACCGTGTCTTATCTCTTAACGCAGGAAGGCACAGCAGAGAATAGAGTAGGAAGAGGGGAGATAGCACAAGAGAGCGTCATAGAGATGATGAGAGGGAGAGACTGAGTATAAGGATGGCAATAACAACATTTATAGCTCTCTTTATACCCTAGTGGAAGATAGATGCGCAATACAGAATTATCACAGAAACTCTTCTTAGTCTCGCGCACAAGACAAGCGACGACAATTGAGCACTCACAACGCGGAACACACGACCATTAACACACACGATGAGACATTAGACTTAATGAGCCTGGTGTGCATAGGGAGTGACAGGCAGTGACTGTTGCACTTAGTCCACTGCGAGAACTACTCTCCGAGGCACTTCCGTCTTTTTTAGTTGCACTGATGACATAGATGCTTGTCTCAGTCATGTTCGGCCACTTTGCTCATGTGCTAGAGTATGCATTCGTGTTCATAAAGAATACATTCGATTTGTATCTCCTTCTCTATCTCTCACCTTATTTTCTGTTGTAAGAGCTCACGAAGAGTGGTTTAGAGAGCATGGATTATGAAGAAGACGACACGATACCAGTACTAGAGTCTCTGCTAACAATTTATCACTACTTGCCTTTACGATTATATATTAACTCGCTCTCGCGATGCAAGAGATGTTGGATGTCTGTTTGGGCTTTTCTACGCTGAACGGATTTAGGGGTTCATTCAATAAGGGTAAGGCATTAAGCTGTGACCAGCCAGGCCACTCCTTACATATTGAATCGCCTTGTAGAATGGTGGCTTTTTTCGCCATCAAATGAGTGTGGGTTAGACGAGATAACGCTGTGTGTGTGTGTCTTCTCTGCTTTCTCCACATCTTCCCCTGCTTGTCCTTTTTACTTTGTGAAAGTGGCCTTATAGCGGGCTTTGGCGCTTGTTCTTCTGTTATTGACATGCAATGGTCTGAATAAAAAAAAGCATCGCTTCCGCTCTCTCTTGTCCTCTTTCTCTCTCTCTCACACACACACACACAACAACACACACACAAACAGACCACAAATTGAAATGCGGTGAAAACGCCTGGAAATTTATTCTCGCCCCCCCGCCCTTTTTTTTTTTTAAATCAGGGTTCTTAAAACAAACGCCTGGGTTTAAGCTGCAAGTTTGTGTGTTTGCAGCAAGATTTGCCGTGAAGAAGCCGAGGCTGCTGCTTCCCAGGCTTGTTTGTTCAGTGCATGTTGTTTGCTTGGATTGTATAAAGAGTGGTGCGTTTAATAAGATGCCCCCCCCCTTCAAGGTTATTTGCTAATTAAAGAGCTGCGTTAAATGGTTGCGGGGTGTAACTCCAGCCGCATTGTGGCCCAACGTGGGGGCCGTGTGATTAGCAGAGAGAGGAGAAGACTCCCTGATGCATGTTAAGCTCTTTACTCCTCCTTTATTAAGATGCAAAACAAAGATATGAAGATGCATTATAATCTGGTAGTCTAGGTCACTTATCAGTGGTCTACATGTTTCAAACACATCTTTTTCTTATTTCCAATCTGTAAGTCGAGAGGTTTCACAAACTTTCTACTGTAACCCCTAATTTCAATGTGGCAATTAAGATTAGTTTACACTAACTTAAAATGAAAGCCTATTCCAACTTTCAACACAGGCTGAATGTGTCTTTGGCTTGACAACCAGTTTTAACCCAAAGTAAAACTAATTGTTTGCACAACCCCTCAAGAAAATATCTTGCAATCTCATAACTCTCCCAGGTTGAAAAAGATTGGATTAGACAACAATGGACTTCTTTGAAAAGATTTTGCCCCAGGTAGCCTTTCCTGCAACAGGTTTTTTTGTTTCTATTTTACAAGAATCCCTAAAATTGTTTATACAAATACTGTGGATCCAAGCGATTCCTGTCAAGAGCTGGTAGGGTTTACTGAGTGCAATACAAATTCATGTTTACGCATGTTTATTCTCCCTCCTGAAACACAAAAATGTGGGATCCATTTCTTGAAACAAAATCAAAATTCAATAGTTTTTCAAATTAGCTGAGCTGCTCCACATCTTTGCAGCATACACCCTGGTTACTGCAGAGGCACCCCCCTGGGGTACAAGCACTTCCTGGTTCAAGGAAATCGCTGATCCACAAGTAAGTATAAACATTTTAGGATTCTGTTAAAATAGAAAACACAAAACCTGTGCAGGAAAGGCTACCTGGGCAAAATCTTTTCAAAGAAGGTCATTGTTGTCCTTAATCCAGATCTTTCATACCTGGGAGTTTATGAAGATTGCAGAGATATTTCTGAGGGTGTTGTGCAAACATTTAGTTTACTTTGGTTAACTGGTGTCAAGCCAAAGACACATTCAGCCTGTTTGAAAGTTGGAATAGCTTTCCATTTTAAGTAGGTTAAACTAATCTAATGCCACATGAAATTAGGGTTACATAGATAAGTTGGAAAACCTCTCCGACGACAGATGGGAATAAGAAAAGATGTGTGAAATAAAACATTAGACCAACTTGATAAGTGACTAGACTACAATTATAATGCATCTTCATAATCTTTGTTTTTGCATCTTAGGAAGAGAGTAAAGAACCGGTTTAACATGCATAAGAGTCCTTTTCTCTCCTCTGCTAATCACACAGGCCCCACGTTGTGGCCCACAATGCTGGGCTGGAGTTTTACAACCCGCACACCAATTAACGCAGTCTTAATTAGCAATACTTTTGAAGGGGGGGGGGGGCAATTCTAATAAACGCACCACTTTTTTGTGTGTGTCGCTATCTAAGCGCGAACAGATTAACACACTCCGCATCGTGCTAGTGGACTTATGTAGGGGTTTATCTACAATTCTCGGGAGCTAGACCACAAGCCATCCGTTAGGCGCTTGATTTCAGAGCTTATCCTCTTAATTACGAGAGTACAAATCCTTTTGGGCCTTTGCTATTGTTCTTTGATTGAATACAGGACGAACCTCGCGAGAGCTCCCACTCTGACACGATCTTATTGAAACTCGCTACGCTGCTTTATCGTTTATATCTCAGAAAGACCCTTGATTTGTTTAAATTAAAAAATATAAAAAGTGAGAGTAATTGGAGGAGGGTGAGGAGAGTGCCGATGAATAAACAAATTATGACACTACGACATAGGCATAATTAACAACCGAACATAACACTGTATATCAGATGTGTGTACATGCAGTTATGATCGCTAGATGGTGCATGGTGTGAGACTCAGGTGATAGGATGTTGTAGATATGAAGGAGTAGGAAAGAGAAACCAGAAGAGAAGAACTGAGGTTAGTGCACGGGACCTGTGCATTATCTTATACTTATATTGTACTTTCAAATACAGATCACATATATAGCCTATTGTTCGCAACCTATATTTCCACACGAGATGGCTACGCCCCCACCTAGAACGCAGCACGTGAGTAGAGATTCTCTGCTCTCTGATTAATGGTCCATGCTTTATACAAACAAGAGAGATGAAACGAAAAGGTGCCAGAGGTGACGTATGTTGTGGAGAATGGCATAGAAGAGACAAAGCACAGTAGAGTACCTACAACTGCACACTACAGCACAATGCGCCATTAATAAACATGCTCACGTGTGCGCACTAAGATAAGGCCCAGACACATAACTATAGAGTGAGCTTTTATAGCGAACCCCAAACAACCGTGGGAAGCCAGACATGCACAAGGGTGACTGAATACACTAACGCTAGAAAACGAGTGGGACAATATAACTAGTATACATATTGGAGACATCCGCAATGATGAATAAATATGTTGTAAACTCGCTTGTGCAATAGATTCTCTGCCTCCACCAACTCGATCTCAATTTCCTTTACTCTCATTCTAGCCAAAAGTCACATAGGAGATGAGTACTAGAAAACACAAACTCGTGTAGTGGCATGTATATTCAAGTCCAAATGCGTAACTATCATTTTATGCTTAACTAGTACGTGATGGAAAAACTTCTTCTCTCAGCGCTCCGATGAAATGCGGCAGAGATTAGGCATCTGTGGAAACCAGTTTGGAGGAGAGAAGTTTAGGGAATGTGTGTGTGCTGCTATGGATGTAATGATGCATGAGTGATAGATTTTGTAGAATGTGAGTTGGAATGAATGTGGTTCTGTGAAGCGTGAGACTGTTGTGGTTCAACTTACATGTTTGTGTTGCATCTTTTTGCTTCTCGTGTCACGTCACACTATGTTCCGCGCAGATTCATCTTCACGATTGCGAATAGTCGGGTCGCCTCGAGCGTTCTGTCACATCCTTCTACTGTCACACAGTACAAAGTAGCCTGTGTTATGTTATTTCTCTCAGTTACTCTCCTCTTTTATGTATCCTACCAGTAATTTGTGATTGTCCATCCGGTTTCCTGCTGCCGAGACTATAGAGGCTTCAAGGGAGCTCACTAATCTCAAGAAAATGTTCTATCGTCGAAGGCATTAGTCATATAACACTTTGCTGTTTTTACCTCTGGTGCTCACTTATATTTCCTCTCGCTATGTACGCTTCTCACTGTTTGGGAAATTGTCGTTGCCATGCTTCTGTGCTGTTGTTGTTGATTAGGTTGTGTGGAATCGATTGGCTGCATGTGGTGCGTTGGCGTCATAATCTAAATGCTCGTTGCAGGGTTGGACTGGACTAGTTGGGTCGATAGGTGGACTATGGTCTCAGTTGGTTTAGCCTGACCTATGGTTCTGACGCACTCTCGGAGCATGTTCTAGCGGTTAATCTAGAATTGTGTACGAGGCTATCAAGAATTAGCTTCATGTGAACGTGCTGTAAGGAGATAAGTTGAAGTCCTGATGGCCACGCCTGGAGTGTGTTATTGCACAGCTCGCCAAGTCTATTCCAATAAAGTGTTTCTCACGTCTTATTTCTAACTAAATGAAACGAATTATATAGAAAATCTGAGAATACTATTTTAATTCTAATATAACTTGTGTGCGCTTGTAATCATGTTCTTTGATGATATCAATTAATTTAAGTGAGCATTTACAAAGGAACTTTTTTGTTTATAAAACTTAGGTGATATTATGTTGTCGATTTATATAATGCAGGTAAGAAGATATACTCTAGTGTAGCAGTCGTTTAGATGTCTTGTGAGAGATTGAAAGGAGTAAAGGTTTGAGTATTTGATGTCAAGAGAGGATGAGACAGAAGATTTACTATTATCCAAATATAAAATGTCACTGGCAATGAATTCACAGCAAACGGGGGTTTTAGTGATGAATGGTGTTGTGTAATTCTTAACACTAAATAGCACGCCGATATCAAAGTATAAAACCACGATACATTCAAGAACATACAAGGGGTGTTTGAAATTATAGATATTTGACAGCTTCATTTAACACAGTAGTGGTAGAATTGAAGGTTCCGTGCTTTCCCCTATGGGTTTGTGCTCACATCTCATGCGTCTAAAGTTGGGCTATCTTTTCACGATAGTCGTTTTACAAAAATAATCACAAACAAACACTTAACTACATCATAGTGTAATAGCAATATATCATGCTACTTGGGTCGAGTTCAAATATATACTGTGCTCTTATTACCGTACTATTATTAAGTATAAGTATATATAAAGGTTAAATATGTGGTGACTGAGCCAAACAAACCTAAATTTAGCACCAAAAATAACCTCAATTTTGATATACAAACTAATAACAAATACTTAAAACAAATACTGAGTTATCTATCTCATCCAATATGTCATCTATGTAGTCTGAGCGACATTTAATTGACCAGTTCTTGTGTAGTGACTCATCTATGTATGCTACTAATATATACACTTATATACGATGGTTAAAATAAACAAATTCAAGTATTCTGCGCCTAGGGAGTTGGTTTGTGCATAGGACATTTACACATAGGATGGTAGTGCTCACTGTATATAAAGGACAAGAGTATGACTTTTGTGTCAACAATTTACAAGTCCGAGACTTGAAGGTGTCGCGTCGCTACAGGCTCGATGCCTCAGCCCAGAGTTGTCCAGTGCTCACTAATGAGAGAATTATCTTGCAATGATCACTTCGACTAATGTCGCATTGTTTTTAATTCCACGATAGCATCGTGGCTTGGTCGAATTAGCCATAAAACAGCACTGTCTGCTCAGCAAATTGCTCAAAGAGATGAAAGTATGAAAAACAAGTAATTATAAGTGGTGGGATGTCACCTCAAAATTGAAACAGTACATCAAAGATCGCCTACAGTATATCTAATAACATTAACGCGTATTGAAGTGGAAATTGATGAGTACCCCTGAACACGACCATATTTTATTCATCCGGTGACTCGAGCAGTGACTGAGCAACGTATACAAAAATAGATGCGAGCTAGACATTTCGCCCTACCTCCATATATACTTTCAGAGAAGGATAGGTAGCGCGATATAGAAAAAAAGGTTGGCAAGGAGGCAAAAGGGGAAACTAAAGTGAATGTGTTCCTAAGCATTATATGCCGATAAATTCTCAGTCCATCCAATCAATGATGACGTGTTGATATAGAGAAATCTATATGAGACAAAACTGCAATGTCTCTCATATGAAGAAATAACTGTTCTAGAGCCAGCAAGACACTGACACCATCACTGAAATCAATGTACACAGTTGCAGTACTCACACATAGCTCAATCTCTAACTAACAGCAACTGTTCTAGTGGAACAGGAAGAGTTGGCGATATTCCAATGGAATTTCTGGTATCGTATACATAAAGCTGATTAATCAACTAGGGTAATAGAGCGAATACACTACAACTGGATATGAAACATAACATACGACATGTTGGGCTCTCAAGACATTCATCCACAACCAAAGTAGTACCAGTATCACCACCAGTGGGCTTAATAATCATGTGAGGTGTGTCACAATATGGCATACCCTGATAGCGCACAGGATAAATGGAAACGTCGAATATTCAAACAAGTGCAACGCAATTCACGCAAAATGAAGACTCTGCTTGAGAGTACTGCTCGATCATGTGGTGGGAGGACTGTACGGTGCATACGTTCACTCCTAGTTAGATTTTGATTTATTGTGTGGCTACATAATGAATTTACACAGATCACAGCATTGCATAAAACCAGTTCAATAATATTTAAGTGAAATAGAACTCAATGAGGGTTGTGCTCGTTTGTGAGTGTGTGACCATGCAACAGTTATAAGCAGGATAAATTAGATTCAGTTTTGTGAGTTCAGCTCGAAAAGAGCAAAAAAGCAGAGAGGTTTTCCCTCTTGTTGCAAGTAATAATCTATCCACATGCCTGTGTGGTGACTCAACACCCTTTCGCTCAAGCACAGGTAGATGCCAAAGCCAGAGAGTATGAAATTGTCTTCAAAAAGTCCTCAGAGATTTGCCCGACTCCGGTTTGTGTCTGGGCATTTGAGGGATGATTGCATATATATTTCACTGATGTTTATATCTCAGCAGTCTGTGAAAACGCTCACTCGCATCACAATTTCACCACAGCTGGAAGTCTCGCTTCTCGTCTCTCTCTCTCTGGCTCTCGTCTCCTGTCTGTGAGAAAGACAGCAGGATACAGAAGACATGGAGCGCAGGCGCCTAAGAGTTACTTCTATAATGAGCCTGATAACTATGTGCAAATTTTTTTGATAGATTTAATTCCTAGCGTAAAATATATTGTTATGAAGATTGTAGTAGACTACTCTGACTGCTTGATTCGTCGCTCACTCAGCGCTGTTGCAAGAGTATAAAAAAAAAAAGAACAAATATCTGCTGAATGATCTGGAGTGAACAACAATGTAACATCAATTATTTTTGCCATTCTCTTCAAAATTTCACATAACAATTGAAAACATTATATATAATGTAATGTAAAACTTTTCTTTTTAAGCTTACACTGACATGAACATCTTTAATGAAGTTATTTTTTCTCTGCACCAATGTGACTTGTCATTGTTCACATCTGGCATGGCAAACTAAGCATGCGGGACAAGCTCAACTCTCCTGACTGTGTCTCTGCAGCAGATAGTTCACCTTGACAAGAATACCATATCTTTCAGCAGAAAGCACAGAAACCATGGGAGGCAGAAAAGCTAAAAACCAGATGTTGGCCACAAGGAAAACAATAAGTAAAAAGAATGTAAAATTATCAACCCTTAGAACTAAACAACCACGAGCTGAGCGCAAAGTAAACTTTCCTTGAATCCTCATTCGCCAGTATCCCTGAACACAATCTATGGTGTGAGAAGCTAAGACATCATTGAACAAAGTTTGTATTTTTCTCACACATTGTGTGAAGGACAGTTTGTGTGGTGGTAAACTCAATGTAAATGAGAACATAGGCTCTAGTACATGGTCTAACAGATGACTTTGGGTTAGAGAGGTATCAAAAATTCGTCTCTAAACAATGATTTCCATCTTGAAAATTCTAGTTGTTTCCATTATTTGCGCATGAGAGTTGCCTTTGACATGTGGATTCAAGTACATCATTAACGACATCTCATTAACAATTATGTTGATTACTGGTACCTACAATGAGAATCTCTCTGACAGAGGATCACACACGCGCGTGGTTACTAGTAACCTATGTTAACTACACGTGTTTGAGAGTTATCATTTAATATACCATGATATCATATCTCTTGTTATAAACTTATTATTTAGTAGATTATATATTCAGATGAATACTGATGAGAGTGAAGGAAAAATAAGGCGCACAATAAGCGAATCTAAAACTTGGTAGTCAAGTGTTCCTCAGTTCACTTGGTTGTCATACTGTGAGAGAGTTCTAGTAATGAGAGCTCACTACTCACATGTGTGAGTGCGCAAAGACATCACTGTAATGCTCACATGAATCAAATACGATCCATAGTGAGATGGAGAAACACCTTGTGACAGAGTGCAGTGATGCGCTCACACAACAAGGGAATGTAAAGTCACCTATTATGTTATCTCGCACGTAGTCACTGTTCAAGCCAAAAGAATCAAGTAAAGCTACTGGATGGGGTTGCATATGGTTCCAAAGCCAGTCCAGTGGCTGTCAACAAGATAACAGTATAACAGCTATTAAAGACTAAGAACATGAGCTAATGCCTGAGTGCCTGGAGAGTCAGTCATCAGAGGAGTTGGCATGAAGTCGCGGATTCACACGTTCGGCACTCTCTTGGAGTCACTATAATTAGAGCAATAGAAAATGCAGCATTCTCGAACCAATCTCCGTGCGCCTGTTGTTCTATACTATATATGTCTAGGCTTGGACCGCAGGTTCTGTGTGCAAGGCTTAAACTTGAGATGTGTTAGTTTTGGAAGTAATTGTCATTTTTCTTTTGTCGAAGTCGCACGCTTTATCATCTCAGTTTCGAAGTTTACACTTTTAAATTTGCCACGTGTACTGAGTAATTCGTTTCGTCGACGTGCATTAACCTGCTCAAAGCAGGGAGCACTTACCTCATTATTGGCCCAAATGTGTTTACGTCATCAAAACTCATACTAGGTGCGCATACCTAGCACGCGCACTCAAACTCGCAGTAATTGATGCACTCCATAGCTCCAAGAGTCAATATAGAAGTGAGAGAAGCCTTCAGTTTAGTTACTCTTGAGGTGTTTGCTCTTCCTCCACTACACCTATCTTGGCTCGAGAACATGTTCCTAAAATGGAACTCATCTATGTGAGTGATAAATGTAGAGTGCAAAGGAGGGCGTCGCATACGGTCGTAACAATTTAATTGATGCAAGCTCACTTTTGATGTTTACAAGAGGCAAATTTGAATATAATAAGGGCGGAAATGATGTGATGCCAGTTATGTCAATACAGACCTTACCGTCATAATAGTTATTCAATCCCAGACACAAATCACAATCAATATGGCACACTCTCAGGGGCCCACACGAAGGAGCGCTTGTATTCACGTACTCAACCCTGAAGAAATGTCACTTTAGTCCATAAATGGTAAGTTGCATCAAAATAATGACGTGCTCAATTATAGAAGTGCGTTCGTGCTATTGAGAGAACACAAATTCCTCTGTCCCTAAACATGGATGATAGCAACACATCCATCCAGTCTTCATCTGAACATATTTGTACACATCAGTTTTGTGTGACTTTAAATTCCTCGATTACTAGGGAGATTCGCGATTTTCAGTTTCCTACCACATGCAATACAGGAGAGAGTAGTAATATAGAAAGTACCGAATTGCGCGATAGAATCGAGGTCAAACCTTGTCGAGCCTATAGCCCATTCTTCAATATATTATGAAAGTACATGTGATAAAATTATTAGGAGCTCTTTTTGTCTTGCCTCTGATATGTTCGCCAAAGAGCGGAGATAATCCGCTGGAACACAGAATGGAATAGAGTCACGGATATAGAGAGCAGAATGAGGAGCACGTCTCACATGATCTCTCCGTAATATCTTCACAGTAGAGTAGTGACCAGAACTACAGTTTAAGAGTGATTTATAGCTCATAGCATTACTCTTGTCCAAGACATCTTATTAGTTGCGAATGTTGTCACAGTTTTCTTTCTTCACACCAAGATTATGCACCTGTGAGCACTACTCCGTTCTCGACAGCCTAGATTGGAAAGCACATTCTTCTAAAAGAGCCGCGAAAAACCACGCAAATTTTCCATGTGAGCTTAATGAATGAATTAAAGTATTTCTTTTGAAACCTTCTTATCTGTATCTGTTTTACTGAATGAGAGTAAACTAACTTTATCAATCATAAGTGGGAGTAGTTTCTCAGATACTTCACAGGAAAAAGCAGTCTGACAGAATATTTTTATTTATAAATAGAAAATGGTAACTGTTAAACTAATTTCTGACCAATTTGGTTCAGGGCTATCAATGTTGATCATCTTGGATCATTAGACTGATGGGCTCTAATCACTTCTCCTTGCCTTTGCACTATCTCCGTCTTCCTCCACACGATATCACTCTAGCAGTATTGCCCACCATCGCTAGAGCCCATTTTAAATCAGAGCTGAAAGCTCC